>NC_046157.1:166218474-166528474 GCF_011064425.1 Rattus rattus | reverse complement strand
TAAATATCTTTCTATGTGCATAGATTGAATATATGATATTTTACTGATGAATTTTCTTATAGAAAACATCAATATAATTTTGTTTCTTTTTTCAACAACACAGTAGCACTACATACCCTTGCAGGTACATATGTAAAGCTTGTGTTTCCAGTCTACACTCAAAGAAGAAATGTAAAAAGCACATATTTTTATTTTTTGTGAATTTTTCCTATTTCAACTCCATTAGAAAAATAGTTTTATACCATCAATATTTCATAATGCTTTCTTTTACTATACCAATAATTATTATATCTCACGAGAGAAAACTATATAGGGTATATCATATATTGTAATATAATATTATTATATGTATACTGTGTCATCCTTGTTTATTGAATGGATGGTTTTGCTACATCTAATCTCATATTTTCTAGACTTTGTGATATGGTTGGAAGTTCTTTCCAAACAACAAAATTAATGGTTGTTTAATCTTTAAGTGTTGTTTTACAATGCTTAATGTTTGTATTTGCTTTATAAATGAACTTTGTCGTAAAAATGCTTAGAAAAAGTAGTTGGGTCAACACATCATATAAACAAATCATTGTGTTCTCACAAATAAAAAACAACATTTTCAAACCTAAAGTTAAATATTACATACACACTGGAGTTTGTTCTCTACTTTGCTTTTGTCTTTAATTATACTATTCTTAAACAGAATTCTTCTTTTAAACTGCTGTTTTATATTATCTACAATCTAGTCTTTTATTATTTTTCTTTGTTATACTGCCTTATTACAGCTATTAGGATTTCAAATGAAAGTTGGGATCACCATAATCCGTTTTTAAAGTAACTATTATGACTTTAATGGGAATTCATAATAAATTTACAAATATAAAACATAATTCAGGTAGAATTGACTCTTTACCTGCACTAACCTTCCTGTGAAAGAATAGCAGGCAGTGTAGTATTTAGACTTTTGATGTTATTAAGTGGTTTTCCTCATAGAGTGTATCCTTAGAGATAGTTCATCAATTCTGTTTCCTTATTCAGTATTTGTTTTCCTCCCTTTTGCTTTTATTAGCTTTCTAATTATATATGTTTTATATATATTATATATATAGTTATATATATATGTAATTATTGAATTACTCAAGACAGCTATGCATACTTTGTTCCTTTAGGTTTCCTGCTTCCCATTTTGATACACTGTTGTGTTCTAGATTAGCTTTGGCCTTCAGATATACATAGGAAAACAGTGAAAAAAATTTAAAGCTCCATAGGTTCCAAAGTTTTTGAAGACAGAACTGAATAAGATTAAGAGCTAAGGGAGAAGGCAAAAGCATTCTTGTAGGCCTGACACTATCTGTCAATTTCCCTTCTCTTTATTAACTAACAGGAGTTGAAAGCTTAGTAACTCTAGACTATGGGTCAGAGTTTGGAATGGTTTCATTATACAAATCAATGTCACTTTAAAGCACATAAAGATTGAGAAAAAATAGTCCCTGTAGAAAATAGAACTGCAGAAGACCTGGATGCTATGGCTGCCTCCCTACTTGAGGCTCCACCCATCACTTACGATCATTTTAGAAAGAGAAAGAAAAGGGGGGATTACATTTACGAGAATAATTAAAAAGCGGAAGTCTGTGCGTATCTGTTTACATTCAGCCTGGTAAGTAACGTTTTCTGTGGAACAGGAATGTGTTGTCCTGTTCAAGGCTTTGAATCTCAACAGTAAAACTCAGTGGTTAAAATGCAGACCACATACAAGTGCACCATTTATCCTTTAGGTTTTATAGAGTTGGCCTCTGCCTGGTCCCAGCCCAACATTTTAACAACTTTTTTCTATTCTTTTTATTTGAAAATTTCACTCATTCATATTTAGAATTCTGATCATTTTCACACCCAACTTCTCCTTTTCCTCCTCTGTCTCTGTCTCTGTCTCTGTCTCTGTCTCTCTCTCTCTCTCTCTCTCTCCCCCCCCCCATTTCTTTTAACCAAATCCTAAGTAACACTCATATCTTTGTTTTTATTCATAGTCCATTGACTTTATTTTTTCCCAAGTGTGTGGGAAGTTATTCAGTAGAGCAGAAGCAACCTATCTATGTGCTTTTCACCTTCTCCAGTCCCAACAGACTGGTAATCCCTCTCAAAAATCCAGAGCATGGAGACTTAGCCCCTATTCTTGTGAGTAGGTGAGATGGAATATCTTCAGTATCATTCTTGTTTGATGTTTCTCTCTAGAAACTACCTGGTTTACTTAGATCTTCACTATGAAATATCTTGCATATTTTTGTGTGATATAAAAATCAGTGAGGAGAATATTAAAGTATCTCTCACCTTGTGGACTCTAATCTCATTTTCTGTGTCAGCAGCCTTGAGTTCTGAGATATAAAGAGGGCAGATGCTGGGATGATCACAGGAAGCATGTGTTCAAGTTGCTGTCATTTCTCTACTGCCATGAAATTTGGGAATTTAAAAAGTATTAAACCTATAGGTTTTCTTCACAGAAGTTTTTATTTCTAAAACATTATGCAAATCCAATCCAAGCCTAAAGAAGATTTTGTGAAATTAAAATAAAAGCTTAAAATAGACTCGTTCTTATATGATAGAAATCCAAACATTACTAGTAAAAACACTACTATATAGATGTTTTTCCTTTTACACAACAAACAGTTATATATGGAAAAATTCTGCTAGCCACATCTTCTTCTGTGAGCTCTATTGTGGAGTCCATTCCAAAATGTGTATGCATCTTACTTTCAATAGAGCATTATAAAAATGAAACACTTTATTTGTCTAAGGATAAAATCATTGTTAGGATTTCCATAGTTGACTCAAGCTTCCATGAGCAGTATCAAACAATGATAGATGCAAATTTCTGGGTGAGCCGTCCTAATGAGGTAGATTCTTGTCACATGAGGAAGATGATGATGATTCCTTTTCTTTTTCTAATGATTATTTCATAAATAGAAATAAGTGACTATATTATTATGCTTCCAGGAGTATGGAATTCTCCAAGTGCCAAATTGACTGATTCATGCTTGAGAAGGTCCTGCCTCTGCTTATTTTCTGGATTTCAAATGACACGGCACTGGCAGCAAACAAAGATGAAGCAAATTAGCGATGAACAATGAAGAAGAATGAAGTTGGCATCCTAACCCAGGGGAACTTGCCAAAGAACAAAGCTGATCTTCCTGTGTCTATCGCTTTCAATTTTCAGAGGAGATCCTTTACTGTGCTATAGGAAAGGAGCCTGAACTCAGGGAGATGTGAATGCTTTTAAGAAGCCAAAGTGTAGGCAATAAACACGATCAGTCAATCCCATGATACTATAATTAAATGTAGCGACTGTTTTAATTTAGCAATGTACACCCAATAGGCACAATGGAAATAATCATCTGCGGTGAGCTTGCGCTGGACAATATTTTTAGTAGTCATTGTCCAGGATGATTCTATGGGAAGAATGAAGCTTCCTACTTCTCAGTGGATCTCTTCTAAGCAGTTTCACAGGTAAAAGGACATGAGAGCCATACTACAGTAAGTAAACTCTACAACTCAGAGAATGGAGAGAGGAGACTGAACTACATCTAGCACGGGACTCATGATTGAGTTGGCAAGGTCTGATTTTTGGACTTTAACCCAGAGAAGGTTTATGTTGCACCTCTAGATAGCATTGGCCACGGAATAATGAAAAAAGAATCATAATTTCTCATGTTTATACATTCTATTGACATAAAATTGCTCAATAACAGCTTTTACTTTTATTTTTATTTCTGTTCATGGTGTATATATGTGCACACGTATGCCTGAACACATATGTATGCATACGAACATACACTTGTATGCTCAGATGTGTGGAGGTCAGAGGTCAACCCTGAGTTTCTCTCCCATCAAAACTCACATAATTTTTTTTAATTTCCCCCTTCTCTTCTCTCTCCTTGTGACTGGTAAGATTTAATTGGGATAATTAGCATGGGTATGGAAGTTATTGATTCAACAAAGGACAACTTACCAGTGACTATACCATGAGAATTACAACTTACCCCCAGTGACTACTAACTGTTTCTAGTGCCCAAAGGAAGCTTGAAACCTCATAAGTCTCTCTTCTCTTTGAAAAATGGTGAAAGGCCCAGACTTGCGCAGTTTTTATACAGGTATCCACTTCTCATGTTTGATCATGAGTGTATAGGTGGGTCATGTACAGAGGGCAGGATATGAAAGCATTCTTCCCTGTCTTCGGGATCTCACATTCTTCTGGCTTCCCCATTTGCAATGTTCCCTGACACTTGGAAGGGGAGATAAAGGTGTCTTGTTCAGGGCTGGGAAATCACAAGTTAACTCTTACCCATCACCTTTACAAATTATGAAACGTCACAGTCTCCATGACCCACTGCAAAAAGGCAGCTTTCTGACAAAGAAAGAGCACCCCTAGTCTATGGGTATGAACAGAACTAGAAGACAATTTACATTATTATATTTAGCAAAATAACAGTAGTAAGTTCCAACAGAGGTTTGTTAGGATCTATGGCAGGTCCAGTCATGATCTTTTGACCAGGTGTATGGTGTCAGGAATGAGTTCACTCTTGTGGTACAGCACTTAAAACCCTCATAAATTCATAGGTTACCATCCAAACAGGCATGCCACCATTGTCCCAGTGGTTACATGTTCCCTAGGGGGTATGTTTTGTATCATGAAAGGTCTACCTCTGGGTAAAACCCATGATGCTTTTGCTTCCTGACCTGTCACCTTCTAACTCTGAGACAATTAGTCAGCAGGGAGGATACTTAGAGCCCAGCCCAGATTAATGTTTCTGTACTCTACAGCTGAAGCTTGTCACATTTGATTTTTTAGAGATGGATTTCTCAAGGGAATCGGGAAATCACAGATGACAACAACCTCGATACCCAATGAGTTCAAAAGACCTTCCTATCTCTGCCCCCTTAGTACTAAGACCACATTCCTGCACACTCATCTCTAGCCCCCTTAGTACTAAGACCACATTCCTGCACACTCATCTCTTTTAAGGAGTCCCCAGGAATCTCGTTCGACATTTGTGTGGTAACTGCTTTATCTTAGAGCCAGCACGACAATCCCTTGTCATGCACTTTAATATCTTTAGATATTACTCTAATACAATATATTATCTAATGGGGATAGGGTGCGATATAAAATTAAGAACAGTTGGTAGTTGACAAAATAGAAATTTACTATATGGAAATAATGAACATTGTGTTTTCAACCTTAAATACTGAGTGTCAGAAAGACAGCATTTGCTTGTATGCATAGTGAAAAAATACAGCAAATACATCTCGATGGGCTAGTAGCAATTAATTTAATATGCTGGAATAGGTTTTGAATACATTAGCTGTTTTCTCTAAACTGCACGTAACTGGAAACCTGAGAAGAGATACTAAATATAGCGACAGAATTTTGACATTGAGAGATAAAACACATTTTGCTTTCAAGCAAGGCCGAGTTACTTCTCATCAGAAAAAAATGTTTTATGAAGCACTGGCTAAAGAATATCATAAATGAGTAATCAAAACAACACTAATGAACCTGATTTCCATTAAAGTTTTAATGGATTCAAGTTTATACAGGAGCTTGACATGCACAATGACAAAGTACTAGGTAATTATCAAAGAGGACAAAAGCTGTGACTAGAATTTTCATCATTCAAAACACGCAATGACCTATTTTTTTCATTAAGTGACAGCAGGGAGAGCCATGAAACCTAAAACCATAAACAATTTATGAAGGAAATAAATTGTCTTTTTTAACACATGACAAGAGCAATTTTACCATTTTGAAGAAAATTAATTTTTCTTTCTTCTAGAAATAAAATAAATACATTGACATTAATAACTAGTAACTAACAACTATTTCTTAAACTACACATTATTTTTAGTCAACATTTATATCTTTGACTTAAAATTTGTTTAAATAATGTGAAATCATTCTAAATGACATGTAGAAATTCTTTACCTTTTCCAAAGTCCATTTATATATTTTTGAACATTAATATGTGTGCTTAAAATCACTGTGATGTTTTATGATAAAATAAATGTAAATGGGACTCTTTCTGTTGTGAAGTTTACATTTGCATCAAGGGGCTAGGAATTACAACATCACATTTATTTAAAAGAAAAAGTTGAAAATTTCTTCCTGGATTCAGGGAACTGAATCATTTGTATTTGCTGCCTTAAACCTATGCCATCTTGTCCTCATGAATCCACAGGATGAATAAATCTAGGTGCGGTAATTTGGCTGCAGAACTCGTGAGCTCTTGCGATGCTATGACTTTTATCTTCCAAAGCACCATTGGTGTCATGTCATTTCTTTTCCTCTTCCATGCCCCATGGAGCTGATCCAAGAATAGAAAACCTTTGAAGTCACATGAAATTTGTGCTCTGATGAGGCTTGAAGGACACACGAAGTAAGAAATACAGGCAGCTTGTGAGTACGGTGAACATTCAATCAGCTATGTGAACGTATCACCCCAAAGTACGTCTACGAACGCACATACATGCATGTGAAATTGAAACAGCAAAGCAAAGCTTTGTTTTACAAAACATTTACATGGCTATATCTATTGTGCTTAAGTCAAATATACATATGAATAAGTACATAATATATTGCATATAATATATATGTACATGTTTAAGTAAATTAGTAAAAAGACCCCAGCAATAACTCAGTGAGTATTCACTCGAGTTACAATATCTAATGCAATTTATCATGATGCAAAAAAATTCTTTATGGCAAACTATATAACAAAAAATACAATTAATGTCTCTGACAGTCTGTTAGCCTTAGTTGCATAGGCTAGATATTAAAACCCAGCAAATAACAATCCACTTGTTTCCAATTAAACATTTCTTAGTATGTCAAAATATGAGCAACAAAGGCCGGCTGCTCGTTAAAAGCCACACTCTGTTTGGCGAGCCTCCATAGGCTCTGTGATTAGACACCGCGAGAGGGAGACTGCAGGGCCACAGGCTGTGCATCTCTGGGAATCTCTGCCTACTCCCGTTTCTCTCCATTTGGCCTAGGCCATCTTTAAAACATATGGAAGAAATGCTTCAAGGACTTCTAGTAATTCAATTAAATTTTTATACTTTTATTTTCTGAACACATGTTGGAGCAGTCAATGTCTTAGCACTCAGAGGCACTAGGCCTTACTGGTCTAATTCCAGGCTCCTAAATTCGTCTTCACAGGAGCAACCTTCCCAAAGAAGCTACATGGCCAGAATTTTATCCCCTAATTTTACATTACTCAATCTTAAATATTTTAATTATTATCCTTAGTTACTATCCTTTGATATCCTAAGTAGTCTCTATTAGAATTTCTCATGTCAATGATCCACTGGGATTTCTAATTTCTTACTTTATTGAGAATGGACCATCTATTTTCCTTTGTCCATAGTGATTTGGGGAATATTGTAAGGTGACCTTCTGTTTTAGATTTAAAAGAAACTTTTGAGGACAACTAGTTGTTCTGGGAATATGGGAGGTTTAGTTTTCTTAGAAAGGATAAAGTCCTATCTGATATTCTAGGAAGCAATGCAATTGTGGTAAAGGTTGGAACTGAAGCTCTTCCTCATACTGACCACCCACTTTGAAGAGCTAAGAATTAATGATCTATTTTGGGGGACATATATCAAGTTGTAATTAAACTTTTAACTGAAAATAGATGTAAAGATGCTAAATGTTGTAGTGAAATACGATGGACTTGTCTTATCTGTATGTCTGTGTATCACATGTACATAGATACCAAATGTGAATGAATCAAATATACTTTATATTACGCTTATTCATAAAACATTTTTGGTATTTTCTCAAGTATAAGTCTAGGGACTTTTTTCCCATCTTTATTAAATTGAGTATTCCTTGTTTACATTTTAAATGTTATTCCCTTTCCCAGTTTCCAGGCCAACATCCCCTAAACCCTGCTACTCCCCTTCTATATGGGTATTCCCCTCCCCATCCTCCCCCCATTACCACCCTCCCCCCAACAATCACGTTCACTGGGGGTTCAGTCTTAGCAGGACCCAGGGCTTCCCCTTCCACTGGTGTTCTTACTAGGCTAATCATTGCTACCTATAGGGTTAGAGCCCAGGTCAGTCCATGTATAGTCTTTAGGTAGTGGCTTAGTCCCTGGAAGCTCTGGTTGGTTGGCATTGTTGTTCATATGGGGTCTCAGACCCCTCAAGCTCTTTCAGTCCTTTGATTCCTTCAACAGGGGTCCCGTTCTCAGTTCAGTGGTTTGCTACTGGCATTCGTCTATGTATTTGCCATATTCTGACTGTGTCTCTCAGGAGAGATCTACATCCAGTTCCTGTCAGTTTTCATTTCTTTGCTTCATCCATCTTATCTAGTTTGGTGGCTGTATATGTATGGGCCAGAGTGAGGCAGGCTCTGAATGGGTGTTCCTTCAGTTTCTCTTCTAAACTTTGCCTCCCTATCCCTTCCTAAGGGTATTCTTGTTCCCCTTTTAAAAAAGGAGTGAAGCATCCACAATTTGGTCATCCTTCTTGAGTTTCATGTGTTCTGTGCATCTAGGGTAATTCGAGCATTTGGGCTAATATCCACTTATCAATGAGTGCATATCTTGTGTGTTTTTCTGTGATTGGGTTACCTCACTCAGGATGATATTTTCCAGTTCCATCCATTTGCCTGTGAATTTCATAAAGTCATTGTTTTTGATAGCTGAGTAGTATTCCATTGTGAAGATGTACCACATTTTCTGTATCCATTCCTCTGTTGAAGGGCATCTGGGTTCTTTCCAGCTTCTGGCTATTATAAATAAGGCTACTATGAACATAGTGGAGCATGTGCCTTTGTTGTATGTTAGAGCATCTTTTGGGTATATGCCCAAGAGTGGTATGGCTGCATCCTCAGGTAGTGCAATGTCCAGTTTTCTGAGGAACCTCCAGACTGATTTCCAGAATGGCTGTACCAGTCTGCAATCCCACCAACAATGGAGGAGTGTTCCTCTTTCTCCGCATCCTCGCCAGTATCTGCTGTCACCTGAGTTTTTGATCTTAGCCATTCTCACTGGTGTGAGGTGGAATCTCAGGGTTGTTTTAATTTGCATTTCCCTGATGACTAAAGATGTTGAACATTTCTTTAGGTGCTTCTGAGCCATTTGACATTACTCAGCTGTGAATTCTTTCTTTAGCTATGAACCCCATTTTTTAATAGGGTTATTTGTCTCCCTGCAGTCTAACTTTGTGACTTCTTTGTATATTTTGGATATAAGCCCCCTATTAGTTGTAGGATTGGTAAAGTTATTTTCCCAATCTGTTGGTTGCCATTTTGTCCTAACAACAGTCCTTTGCCTTACAGAAGCTTTTCAGTTTTATGAGATCCCATTTGCCAATTCTTGATCTTAGAGCATAAGCTATTGGTGTTTTGTTCAGGAATTTTTCTCCAGTGCCCATGTGTTCAAGATTCTTCCCCACTTTTTCTTCTATTAGTTTGAATGTATCTGGTTTGATGTGGAGGTCCTTGTTCCACTTGGATTTAAGCTTTGTACAGGGTGATAAGCATGGGTCGATCTGCATTCTTCTACTTGCTGACCTCCAGTTGAACCAGCACCATTTGCTGAAAATGCTATGTTTTTTCCATTGGATGGTTTTTGCTCCTTTCTCTAAAATCAAGTGACCATAGGTGTGTGGGTTCATTTCTGGGTCTTCAATTCTATTCCAGTGGTCTATCTGCCTGCCTTTGTACCAATACCATACAGTTTTTATCACTATTGCTCTGTAATACTGCTTGAGTTCAGGGATAGTGATTCCCCTGGAAGAAGTCCCTTTATAGTTGAGGATAGTTTTAGCTATCCTGGGTTTTCTGTTTTTCCAGATGAATTTGCAAATTGTTCTAAGTCTCTGAAGAATTGGATTGGAATTTTGATGGTGATTGCATTGAATCTGTAGATCGCTTTTGGTAAAATGGCCATTTTTACTATATTAATCCTGCCAATCTATGAGCATGGGAGATTTTTCCTTCTTCTGAGTTCTTCAGTTATTTTGTACAAAGGCTTGAGATTCTTATCATAGAGATCTTTCACTTGCTTGGTTAAAGTCACACCAAAGTATTCTATATTATTTGGGACTGTTACGAAGGGTGTCGTTTCCCTAACTTCTTTCTCAGCTTGTTTCTCTTTTGTGTAGAGGAAGGCTACTGATTTATTTGAGTTAATTTTATACCCAGTGACTTTGCTGAAGGTGTTTATCAGGTTTAGTATTTCTCTGGTGGAACTTTTGGGATCACTTAAATATACTATCATATCATCTGCAAATAGTGATATTTTGACTTCTTCCTTTCCAATCTGTATCCCTTTGATCTCCTTTTGTTGTCTGATTGCTCTGGCTAGGACTTCGAGAACTATATTGAATAAGTAGGGAGAGAGTGGGCAGCCTTGTCTAGTCCCTGATTTTAGTGGGATTGATTCAAGTTTCTCTTCATTTAGTTTAATGTTAGCGACTGGTTTGCTGTATATGGCTTTTACTATGTTTAGGTATGGGCCTTGAATTCCTGCTCTTTCCAGGACTTTTATCATGAAGGGGTGTTGAATTTTGTCAAATGCTTTCTCAGCATCTAATGAAATGATCATGTGGTTTTTTTTTCTTTGAGTTTGTTTATATAGTGGATTACATTGATGGATTTCTGTATATTGAATCATTCCTGCATCCCTGGGATGAAGCCTACTTGATCAGGATGGATGATTGTTTTGATGTGTACTTGAATTCGCTTTGCCAGAATTTTATTGAGTATTTTTGCATCGATATTTATACGGGAAATTGGTCTGAAGTTCTCTTTCTTTGTTGGGTCTTTGTGTGGCTTAGGTATAAGAGTAATTATGTCTTCATAGAAGGAATTTGGTAGCGTTCCGTGTGTTTCAATTTTGTGGAATAGTTCGGATAGTATTGGTATGAAGTCTTCTATGAAGGTCTGATAGAATTCTGCACTGAACCCATCTGGACCTGGGCTCATTTTGGTTGGGAGACTTATAATGACTGCTTCTATTTCTTTAGGAGTTATGGGGTTGCTTAAATGGTTTATCTGTTCCTGATTTAACTTTGGTACCTGGCATTTGTCTAGAAAATTGTCCATTTCCTCCAGATTTTCAGGTTTTGTTTAATATAGACTTTTGTAGTATGACTGATGATTTTTTGAATTTCCTCTGGTTCTCTTGTTATGTCTCCCTCTTCATTTCTGATTTTCTTAATTTGGACACACTCTATATGTCCTCTCATTAGTCTGGCTAAGGGTTTATCTATCTTGTTGATTTTTCTCAAAGAACCAGCTTTTGGTTCTGTTGATTCTTTGTATAGTCCTTTTTGCTTTTACTTGGTTGATTTCAGCTCTGAGTTTGATTATTTCCTGCCTTCTACTCCTCCTGGGTGTGTTTGCTTCTTTTTGTCCTAGAGCTTTTAGGTGTGTTGTCAAGCTGCTGACAAATGTTCTTTCCTGTTTCTTTCTCAGGCACTCAGAACTATGAGTTTTCCTCTTAGCACAGCTTTCATTGTGTCCCATAAGTTTGGGTATGTTGCACCTTCCTTTTCATTAAATTCTAAGAAGTCTTTAATTTCTTTCTTTATTTCTTCCCTGACCAGGTTATCACTGAGTAGAGCATTGTTCAACTTCCATGTATATATGGGCATTCTTTCCTTACTGTTATTGAAGACAAGCTGTAGCCCGTGTTTTTCTGATAGGATGCATGGGATCATTTCTATCTTTCTGTATCTGTTGAAGCCTGTTTTGTGCCCGATTATATAGTCAATTTTGGAGAAAGTACCAAGAGGTGGTAAGAAGAAGGTATATCCTTTCGTTTTAGGATAGAATGTTCCATAAATATCTGTTAAATCCATTTGGCTCATGACTTCTCTTAATCTGTCTACGTCTCTGTTTAATTTCTGTTTCCATGATCTGTCCATTGATGAGAATGGGGTGTTGAAATCTCCTACTATTATTGTGTGAGGTGCAATGTGTGTTTTGAGCTTTAGTAAGGTTTCTTTTTTTATGTATGTAGGTGCCCTTGTATTTGGGGCATAGATATTTAGGATTGAGAGTTCATCTTGGTGGATTTTTCCTTTGATGAATATGAAGTGTCCTTCCTTATCTTTTTTGATGACTTTTGGTTGAAAATTGACTTTATTTGATATTAGAATGGCTACCCCAGCTTGCTTCTTCAGACCATATGCTTGGAAAGTTGTTTACCAGCCTTTTACTCTGAATTAGTGTCTGTCTTTGTCTCTGAGGTGTGTTTCCTGTAGGCAGCAAAATGCTGGGTTCTCATTGCATATCCAGTTTGTTAATCTGTGTCTTTTTGGGGGGAATTGAGTCCATTGATGTTGAGAGATATTAAGGAATAGTGATTGTTACTTCCTGTTATCTTCATATTTGGAGGTAAGATTATGTTTGTGTGCTTGTCTTCTCTTTGTTTTGTTTTGTTTCAAAACAATTAGTTTCTTGCTTTTTCTAGGGTGTAGCTTACCTCCTTGTGTTGGGCTTTACCATTTATTATCCTTTGCAGGGCTGGATTTGTAGAAAGATATTGTGTAAATTTGGTTTTATTGTGGAATATCTTTGTTTCTCTATCTATGTTAATTGAAAGTTTTGCTGGATACAGTAACCTGGGCTGGCATTTGTGTTCTCTTAGGGTCTGAATGACATCTGTCCAGAATCTTCTGGCTTTCATAGTCTCTGGTGAGAAGTCTGGTGTGATTCTGATAGGTCTGCCTTTATATGTTACTTGACCTTTTTTCCTTACTGCTTTCAATATTCTTTCTTTGTTTTGCGCATTTGGTGTTTTGACTATTATGTGATGGGAGGAGTTTCTTTTCTGGTTCAATATATTTGGAGTTCTGTAGGCTTCTTGTATATTTATGGGCATCTCTTTCTTTAGGTTAGGGAATTTTCTTCTGTTTTTGTTGAAGATAATTACTGGTCCTTTGAGTTGTGAGTCTTCACTCTCTTCTATACCTATTATCCTTAGGTTTGATCTTCTCATTGTGTCCTGGATTTCCTGTATGTTTTGGGCCTGTAGCTTTTCCATTTTCCATTATCTTTGACAGTTGTCTATATGCTTTCTATGGAATCTTCTACTTCTGACATTCTCTCTTCTATCTTGTATTCTGCTGGTGATGCTTGTATCTACGGCTCCTTGTCTCTTCCTTTGGTTTTCTATATCCAGGGTTGTCTCCCTTTGTGCTTTCTTTATTGTTTTTATTTCCATTTTCAATTCCTTCACCTGTTCGATTGTGTTTTCCTGTAATTCTTTCAGGGTTTTTTGTGTTTCCTCTCTAAGGTCTTCTACTTGTTTACTTGTGTTTTCCTGCATTTCTCTAAGGGAGTTCTTTATGTCTTTCTTAAAGTCCTCCATCATCATGATCAAATGTGATTTTAAACCTAGATCTTGCTTTTCTGGTGTGTTTGGATATTCAGTGTTTACTTTGGTGGGTGAATTGTGCTCTGATGATGCCATGTAGTCTTGGTTTCTGTTGCTTGAATGCTTGCCTCTTGCCATCAGTTTGTCTCTGGTGTTACCTTGTTTTGCTATTTCTGACAGTGACTTGACCGTCCTATATGCCTGTGTGTCAGGAGTGCTATAGACCTGTTTCCCTGTTTTCTTTAAGCCAGTTTTGGGAATAAAGTGTTCTGCTTTCAGGCATGTAGTTGTTCCTGTCCACTGGCTTTCAGCTGTCCCTGTAGGCGGGAACCAGAAGAGACTCCCCCTACTTTGCCTGGGTCCCTGTGCACAGGGGGCCCAGATGGTGCTAGGTGTTTTCCTCTAAAGTCAGAAATGTTGGCAGAGAGTAGTCTCCTCTGGTTTCTCAGGTGTGTCTGCCCCTCTCAATGTCCAGCTCTCCCTCCCTCAGGATTTGGGTGAAGGGAGCTGTTTGACCAGGTCCCTTAAGATCCAAGGGCAGTCTGGACCACAGGGCTCCTGCAGCTTGACTACTCCTATCTTCCTGTGCCCAGAGGCCCTGTACAGTTTCCTCTTGGGCCAGGGATGTGGGCAAAGGTGGGCAGAAGTGGCAGTCTCTCCTGCCCTGCAGTCTCAGGATTGCCCACAAGTCTGGGCATCTAGGGACTTTTTAAATGTTTAAAAAATTTTCACAAAACATTTTTAAAGTACAGGTAGTAAAATAGTCCCTATATTCATGTTACTGTAGCTCCACTGACATTGCAGCTTACATGGCATCATATACATATCCCTACCAGATAAGAGTACCTTTTTGGCTTATTTAAGAGGAAATAAAATGAAATGTGTGAATGACAGAGCCAAAGCAGTTTTGGGTCTGGTAAAGATATCATAAATAGCTTTCTAAAGTAAGCAATATTTATTCAAGTCACAATAGCAAGGAGAGTAGGAGAAATAAAAGTTAAGTGCCCGTGATCTCATTATTAGAACTACATAAGATTCTTCCTTTATCTTAGCTTCCAATACCTCTCTCAAGAGTGCTTGTGAATAATGACACTCATCACATGGGTCTTAGCCAGGAAGTAAAATCATCAACAGATATTTGTTGTTTCAGGAATAAATGAAACATGAACAGAAGGCTTAATGTTGCCCATTTTTACAATCATTTTATTCATCTTTTTAGGTATGGAGATTTTGCAAGAAGGACTGGAAAATAACTGTGTGGCTTTTCAAAGCACATAAATACCAATGCTAAAATTTTAACTTCATCATTTTGGAAAAGTAACGGAAATTTTAAAATAGAAGAATGTCTTTGGGCTTGCTACTCAAGAAAAATTATGACCCAAATCTCATGTGGGAGAGAGCTGGACCCTCAAAAGTGTGGACAACCTTGAAAGCTCAGAGGAAACAAATGCATTGTGCCCACATTCCTGACCCAAGAGGAAACCTCTTAGTGCTATCTGTGGCCTCTGGGCACGGGGACCTAGGAGAAGTGAGGTGGAGGACCCTTCGTGTTTCAACCTATACTGAGAGCTGAAAGACAGTCGCCAGGAGCACCTACACACCTGAGAGCAGAGGTAAGACCAACTTTTCTGCTATAAGCACCCCACCTAGAGGCTTCAGGTCACAAAAAACACAGGAGCAGCTCTCTTTTCCCAGATCCAGTCAAAAGAAAACAGGTCTACAGGAGTACAGACACACAGCCTACAGGAGGGTCAAGTCACTGTCAGAGACAGCAAGACAAGATAACACCAGAGACAACCTGATGGGGAGAGGCAAGCACAGGAAACTAAGCAACAGAAACCAAGACTACTTGGGGACATCAGAGTCCAGTTTGCCCACAAAAGCCAATACTGGACATTCAAACACACCAGAAAATCAAGATTTGGATTTAAACCCACATCTTATAAAGATAATGGAGGTCTTCAGAACTCCAAATAGATTGGAGCAGAAAAGAAATTCCTCCTTTTACACAATAGTCAAAACACCAAACACACAAAACAAAGAAAGAATATTAAAAGCAGTAAGGGAAAAAAGGTCAAGTGACATATAAAGGCAAACCTATCAGAATTACACCAGACTTCTCATTATGAAAGCCAGAAGATCCTGGGCAGATGTCATACAGACCCTAAGAGAACACAAATGCCAGCCCAGACTACTATATTCAGCAAAACTCTCAATTAACATAGATGGAGAAACCAAGGTATTCCATGACAAAATCAAATTTACACAATATCTTTTTACAAATCCAACCCTACAAGGGATAATAGAAGGAAAACTCCAACACAAGGAGGGAAACTACACCCTCGAAAAAGCAAGAAAATAATCTCCTTGCAACAAAACCAAAAGAAGAGAGATACACAAACATAATTTGACCTCTAACAACAAAAATAACAGGAAACAATCACTATTCCTTAATAACTCTTAACATCAATGGACTCAATTCCCCAATAAAAATAGACTAACAGACTGGATACCTAAACAGGACCCAGCATTTTGCTGCAAACACAAAACATACCTCAAAGACAAAGACAAACACTACCTCAGAGGAAAAGGCTGGAAAACAACTTTCCAAGCAAATGGTATGAAGAAATAAGCTGGAGTAGCTATTCTAATATCAAATAAAATTGACTTTTAATCAAAAGTTATCTAAAACGGTGAGGAAGGACACTTCATATTCATTAAATGAATTATCCAACAAGATGAACTCCCAATCCTAAATATCTATGCTCCAAATGCTAGGGCTCCTACATACATAAAAGAAACCTTACTAAAGTTTAAAGCACACAATGCACATCACACAATAATAATAGGAGATTTAACACCCCACTCTCATCAGTGGACCGATCATGGAAACAGAAATGAAACAGAGACATAGAGAAACTAACAGAAGTTATGAACCAAATGGTTTTAGCAGATATTTATAGAACATTTTATCCTAAAACAAAAGAATATACATTTTTCTCAGCACCTCCTGGTACTTTCTCCAAAACAGGCCATATAATCAGTTACAAAACAGGCCTCAACAGATTCAAGATTAAAATAATCCCATGCATCCTGTCAGACTACCACGGACTAAGGCTCATCTTCAATAACTGCAAAAACTATAGAAAGCCCACATATACATGGAAGTTACAATGCTCTATTCAATGATAACTTGGTCAAGCAAGAAATGAATGAATTAAAGACTTTTTAGAATTTAGTTAAAATGAAAATACAACATACCCAAACGTATGGGACACAATGAAAGCAGTGCTAAGAGGAAAACTCAGAGCTCTGAGTGCCTTCAAAAGAAACTGGAGCAGGCATACATTAGCAGCTTGAGAGCACACCTGAAAGCTCTAGGACAAAAAAAAATCAAATGCACTCAAGAGGTGTAGAAGGCAGGAAATATTCAAACACAGGGCTGAAGTCAACCAAGTAGAAACAAAAAGGACTACACAAAGAATCAATAAAACCAGGAGCTGGTTCTTTGAGAAAATCCACAGATAGATAAACCGTTAGCCAGACTAGCCAAAGGGCACAGAGAGTGTGTCCAAATTAACAAAATCAGAAATGAAATGGGATACATGACAACAGAATCTGAGGAAATTCAAAAAATCATAGGATCCTACCACAAAAGCCTAAATTCAACAAAACTTGAAAATCTGGAGGAAATGGACAATTTTTCAAGACAAATACCAGGTAACAAAGTTAAATCAAGATCAGATAAACCATCTAAACAATCCCATAACTCCTAAAGAAATAGAAGCAGTTATTAAAAGTCTCCCAACCAAAAAGAGCCCAGGACCAGATGGGTTTAGTGCATAATTCTATCAGACCTTCATAGAAGACCTCATACTAATATTATTCAAACTATTCCACAAAATAGAAACAGAGTGAGAACTACCCTATCCCTTCTTTTTTTAAAAAAATAACATTTTATTTTCCCAAATGTACAACTGATTGAATCTGTTCATTCATCTTCACCAGAAGCTGGGGCATTACACCCTTTGTGTTTCTGATGTAAATTACTTGGGCTCTGTGCTTTGGAACCAGCTTGATAAGTCCTTTACTACATAGCTCCTGATGTGCTGCCCTGGCCAAGGAACCTCAAATCTTCAGTCTCTTGCAAACCACAGCTGGAGTAATAAGCTTATAGTTGGGAACTTCCTTACAAAGTTTGTTGTAAGTAACTTTATCAAACAGGACGAGATTGTTCAACTTTTCTCGAAATTTGCATTTGGACCACTTCTTCTTCTTCTTGGCCTTGCCACCTGATTTATTCACTGGGTCTTTGTCTTTTTTGGCTGACTTTCTGGTATCCTTCTTCTTGTCATCTCTGGGAGGCATGGCAAAGCTCAGAGAGTAGTGTGGACCACTGCAGCCCCACTAATATGTCAGAAAAAAAGGGACCCAATTCCTTCTATGAAGCCACTATTACCCTTGTATTTAAATAATACAAAGACCCATCAAAGAATGAGAACTTCAGACCAATTTCCCTTATGAATATCTATGCAAAAACACTCAATAAAATTCTTGCAACCGAATTCAAGAACACATCAAATTGATCATTCATCCTGATCAAGTAGGCTTCATCCCAGGGATGCAGGAATGATTCGATATACAGAAATCCAGCAACGTAATCCACTATATAAACAAACTCAAAGAAAAAAAACCACATGATCATTTCATTAGATGCTGAGAAAGCATTTGACAAAATTCAACACCCCTTCATGATAAAAGTTCTGGAAAGAACAGGAATTCAAGGCCCATACCTAAACATAGTAAAAGTCATATACAGCAAACCAGTAGCCAACATTAGAATAAATGAAGAGAAACTTGAAGCAATAAGAGACTAAACAAGGCTGCCCACTTTCTCCCTACTTATTCAATATACTACTCAAAGTCCTAGCCAGAGCAATCAGACAACAAAAGGAAGTTGAAGGGATACAAGTTGGAATGGAAGAAGTCAAAATATCACTATTTGCAGATGATATGATAGTATACTTAAGTGACCCCAAAAGTTCCACCAGAGAACTACAACGCCTGATAAACAACTCAGCAAAGTGTCTGGGTATAAAATTAACTCAAAGAAATCAGTAGCCTTCCTCTACTCAAAGGATAAACAGGCTAAGAAGGGAAATGACACCCTTCACAATAGTCCCAAATAACATAAAATGCCTCCTAGTGACTCTCACCAAGCATGTGAAAGATCTGTATGACAAGAACTTCAAGTCTCTGAAGAAAGAAATTGAAGATCTCAGAAGATGGAAAGACCTCCCATGTTCATGTATTGGCAGGATCAGTATTGTAAAAATGGCCATTTTGCCAAAATCAATCTACAGATTCAATGTAATCCCCATCAAAACTCCTACTCAATCCTTCATAGAGTTAGAAAGAGCAATTTTCAAATTCATTTGGAATGACAAAAAACCCAGAATAGTGAAAACTATCCTCAACAATTAAAGAACTTCTGGGGGGAATCACCATCCTTCACCTCAAGCAGTATTACAGAGCAATAGTGATGAAAACTGTATGGTATTTGTACACAGACAGGCAGGTAGATCAGTGGAATAGAATTGAAGACCCAGAAACGAACCCACACACCTATGGTCACAAAGAAGCTACAACCATCCAGTGGAAAAAAAAGGCAGCGTTTTAAAAAATGATGTTGGGTCAACAGGCGGTCAGTAAGTAGAAGAATGTAAATTGATTCATTGGAAATCTATGCTTTCCATAATTCAACACAATGTTGAAGTAAGTGGGTTATGTGGCTTCCTATATTTTATGAATCTTACACAAGCAACACTTTTCATTTGATTCTCAACTTCATCAGAAATAAAAGGAAAGGAAAAAAAGAAAAAGAAATGATAGAAGTTAGAAAGTACATCTGCTGTAGGAACTTCATAAATTGTTGGGGAAATGCTAGAGCGTCAGCATAAGGAAATAACTGAAAAAGAGGATCATATAAAATAAGATGCATGTGAAAAAGGTGTTTCAAGAATCATAAATTTATTGCATAAAAAGGGACTGTAATTTTGATTATTTTGAATATTTGCATTGTTGGCGGATAACTTTGAAACATTACTAAAATTAGCAGATACCTAAAAATAATAAGGAAAGTGAAAATACTTGAAAGGCATATTTGAGGTATAAGCATACATCAGTGTAGGAAGACAGTAACACATTCTTTGCAGTGCTCCTTAGAAATCTGGATCTCTAGTTCCCTGGAATTTTATCACGTTGTTTCATTTATTTTACTTTTGGGAGAGTTATCCACTAGTCTCCGTCTTCCTGCTTATGAATATTTTATGTCTTTTACTAAATCAAATTTTTTAGAGCTAGTGTGTGGGATTCATAGTGCTGAAAGGCACTTTACACATCACCGGCAATGAAAGGTAATCAAAAGTATCCTGCTATGAATCCTGCAAGTTACAATGGCAACCCGCCTGTGATACATGCCCCTTGGTGCAGTAGAAGCCATGGTAGCATGAATGGTATGGGAGTAACTAGTTCCGTTTTCTTTCATGTCCTGCTCCACAAGATGAAATCCATTAGTAACACTGTCCAAGATGCAAAGAGAGAAGACTAGTTGGGCCATGAACCAGGAGATAAAACCTAATAGTATTATTCTGGTAAATCGACATGATAGTAAGATGGGCTCCTAAAAACATATTCTACCTCCATAGATCAGGACATTACTCAACCCTTGTCAGCGAATAAATAAATAAATAAATAAATAAATAAAAATAAATAAATAAATATTCTTACAATAGAGAGTAACATAAAACCCCATGACTGATCAGTATACAGAGAATAAGAGAGAGTGTTCTGTCCTAAATGTTTGTATCGCAGCCCTCCTCATGAGACTTATCTGGATCTGTAGGCAAGAGAGACAGAAAAGTTGTAAGAGCCAGAGGTGGCAGATGGCCTCCAGGGACACAATGGGACAGGTACACTTAGGAATTTACAGAGATTGTGGCACCATGCATGAGGCAGACAAAATCTCAGCATGGAGCAGAGAAGGTACAAATGATATCCTACCTCTAGCCAAGTAGGTGCTGGTGAGTGATACAGAGTCTGGGAGAGGAAATGCCACTGTTTTTGTTTGTTTGTTTGTTTGTTCGTTTTGTTTTTGTTTTTGTTTTTATTTTTTCAGCGAACTGACCCTGTGAATACTAATCACACTACAGGACAGGCCCAATGCTCAGGTGTACTTGGCCAATACACGACGGTTTTTGTCTTTCATTTTTGTCAGAGAGAGAGAGAGAGAGGGAGGAGGTGGAGAAGGAGTTGGAAAAGGGGAATAGAAACATTCAAAATATTCTTTATGAAACTCCCAGAGATCCAATGAAAACATATTTTTTAAGTTAGAATTTTTCTAGCTTTTAAATTTGAGAAACAGACTGCAATACTTTACTCCAGTTAAACTTGTTGGGTCTGCTCGGTTTTGTGACTTTATCTTGCTCAATCGCAATTTAAATACAAACTTCCAGAATTTAAAATCTTATGAGAATGTGGATTTAAATGAAGAGAAAAGTAGATTTGTTATTAAGCACATGAATATGTGGATTTTTATATAACTGTCCACATTTATGGGCCCTTCAGATTTTTTAAATTTACTTTTGAGAGCTTGTAATGTAGAAGGCAGGTATGATAGCTTAATACACATGGCACTTGACTTCAAACTTGATGGTCTAAATTGCATCCCTAGAACTCACAAGGTAACAAAAGGCAGTCCACCCACACAAGTTATCCCCTAACTTCCACATCCATGTTGTGTCATATGCATATAAACTATATGTATATACACCCAGACATATATACCCACAGTATGTATTTATAACTGTAATAAAAATTAAGAATTTACAAAACATAGTTGCATACATTTTTAATAAGTTACATTTGTATAAATATCAAGGAATTTGGTAAATATAGAAGAGAGATATACATCCTATGCCGGTTGTCTTTTATGTCTTTGTTGATTTGTTTCTCATCAAATATAAAATATGTGGTGAAGAAGACACAGTTCACACACTGAATAATTTTAAGATACCCCAAAATAAAATGACATAACTCATGGGAAATACTTAGTGCATAGGTCATGGGCTAAATAAAAAAGAAAACAGTTCACTAACACTATGATTTAAATATCTACCAGTTACTGCTATGTTTAATGATAATTTCAAGATTTGATTTGAAGCAGCAGATTTGCATGTTGTAAGAGCCCCTTAGTGAGTGTTCCTATGGCCACGTTACTGGGAACCATAGTATTCTCTAACATGACCCTTAGGAACCAAACAACTTCTCCTTAATATCCAAATAAAATCTGAGACTGTCTGTCACACAGTCCCAAGTGTGTGGTAACAATCCAGAATTAAGGAGTGGGTTTATTGCCATTTTGTCTTTCAGGTCACACTCAAGTACAGCAGAAAACCTAGAATACATTTCTACACAGAGCTCAGTTCATCTTTGTGTAAGCTCTTGAAACACAGAAACGGTGTGCTGATGCAAGCATATTTGTATATATGGACAATTGTTGAACATTTTATACATTTTTATCTTGTCTGAAAAAATTTCTCACTTGACAGAACTTTGAATGAGGTAAATCTAGTGTGTCAGATGATGTGGTTAATGCGGAATGTCGAAACTGAAAGAGCTAGTCGCAGCAGTGTATTTAGGTGAAGAGAGTCAACAAAGACACAGAAGTGAAATGAGTATGAAAGACTTCTGAATGACAGACTCAGGCAGTATAGAACCTCAGAGAAAAGGAGAATAGGGAGGAGTTATGTGTGGTACTGAAGCAGAGTAGAGAAAAATCCTGAGGATTCTCAAACCCCTCTGAAAAGAAGATGTCTTCCCACCGGAAAAACTAGAGCAAAACAAACCACACAATTTTACCTCATTCCATGTAGCATGGTTTTTACCAGTTAGGCAATAAATAATGACTTTGGACTTATGGAAAAGTGCCATTCACAATCTCCTGGTTAGAGGTGAAACAGCACAACGGCCATGGAAACCAGTTTAAGTTGGGCGTAGTGACTCATGTTTATAATTGCAAAACTCAGAGGACTGAAGTAGAGGATAGCCATGAATTCACACCAAGCTACAGAGTGAGACTCTGTTTCAAAAACAAAAGAAAAAGTCCAAATACAACAAAAATATAATTTTATTTAATCACATTAATTTAATTTATTTGTATAATCCATAAAATATGGATTTACTTTGGGTACAGAGTCAAAACAAATCAATTATCATAGGAAAGAAAATCTGCCCTCACTATTAGTTTTCTGCAATATTAAACGTACCCAAGAATTAGAAGCAAAAAGAAGGTACACAAACCCATGAATAGATAAAGAAAGATGCTGCATGTATATCATGAAATACTACTTGCTCATATAATGGATATGATCAAGCCAGTAATATCTGTAATCCCTTCTCATGAGAAGAGGAGGCAATAGGATAGGTGTTTGAGACCAACCCGAGCTTTACAGGGAGTCCCAGGATATACTACAATATACAATATACAATATACAATATAAAATATAAAACCCAATAGAAAAAGAACTTGAGCAAAACACAACGGGAAAATGAATGGAAGCCTGTAATTGTAAAGACCATTCTGTTAAATGAAGAAAGATTGGCTTAGAGAGGCAAACATGACATGATGTAATTTTTGTGACATCTGCAAAAGCCTCGCATGGAGCACTGGCTAGGGGATGGCCCAGAGAATGGGAGGGGTGGTGAGGAAATGATGGTCTGCTTGCTGAGTGTCTTAGTTACTGTTCTAGTGTATGACCAAGACGACTGGCAAAAGGAAGCATTTAACCGGAGGCTTGATGACAGTTTCAGAAGGTCAGTCCACAATCACTATGGCGGGCACTGGGACACAGGCAGGCATGGCACTGCATCAGAAGCTAAGAGATCACATTTGATCTGTAAATTGCAGAGGGAGGAGGGGAGGTGAAGAAGGGGGAGGGAGAGGGGGAGGGGGAGGGACAGGGAGAGGGAGAGGGAGAGGGAGAGGAAGAGAGAAAATTCATAGAACCTCCAAGTGACACACCTCTCCCACCAAGACCATACCTATTCTAACAATGCCACAGTCTCCTAGCCTGTCCTAAATGGTTCCACTAACTAGAGCTTATAAACATTCAAATTTATGAACTAACTTCAGGAATTTTCTTTCAAAATACTGCACTGAGTCACAATAGCAACCTGAATGTAGTTTTCTACTGTTAAATAGGTTGTGTTGACCTAAAAATACCTTTCCCACCTCAAAGGGTTATGACATAGTTCATTATGGAACCAAACATGACTGACAATAGCCTGGAATTACAGATTTAAGCTACCCCAATTTCCATGTTCCAAAGTTGGGGGCAGATTCACGAAGTTTTTATACTATTGGAACAAAAATGCCATAGATCAGAAGACTTTGAAAACTTAGGTGGCATGCTCTACAGCAATGTGAAGAGAACTCTGCTGTAGATCTTATATACAATCTGACAGAATTCTTAGTCTTCTTATTGGTAGAACCCAAGGCTCTGTTCAGACATTGCAATGGATTATTATCTGTTAGTCAGATTATGTGACGTATGATGCAGAAGTAGGTAAGGATTGGCTATTTATGGAACTAAAATTAGCCCACGATAAACTTCAATTAGACTTTGGACCTGCACCATTTACATACTTCTACATTATGTAGTCCGAGTCAGTCAGTCAGCCTTCACAGACAACTTTTTATCAGTGACAGGTGACTTTCCACAATAATAATATACTGTATTTACAATATGGGGGAGTGAAAACGGAGTCTTGTGCAAGGTAGGCAAGTACTCCTCCAATGGGCTGAATCTACACTCCTTTTGTTTGGTTGGTTTTGGTTTCAAGGCAAGTTTCCATTAAATAGTTGAATTCTTCAGATCTTCCAAAGCATTGCTGACAAGAAGCACATTCCCCAACAAGACACAGGCAACAATTTATAAGAGTGCACTCTCAACCCAGTTCATGAATACAGGTCAGCCTTGCTTATGACCATAAACACACAAACATCTCTGCCCCCTTACAAAAAACCCAGAACAAACTTGGTTTCCTGAATCTTTACCTTTGGTGCTGCTGATTTATTTATTTATTTATTTATTTATTTTTTGAGTGTGGATTTGACATGATAGCACGATTTATTCCCAGGAGTGGTAACAGTCCTTGTAATTTATAGCTATTTACAAAGAGAAAACTGTTGAAAATGCTACTGTTATAAAGTCAGGACGTATAAAGGGAGACTATATAAGAAATAATCATTAAAATGATTGTGGGTGTTGTATAATGAAAACTTTTTCAAGAAACATATATTAGTGAGATGAAATACACCTGAAATTATCTACCATGGCATCCATAGTGGGGTCTGCAAAACAACTAGGATTTTTTTTATGTGTACAATGAAAGTAGGGTAACAGAATAGTGTGTTTTACATTAAAGGAAATGGCCAAATGTATGGAAATATCATGTATTTAGGATAGAGTTGCTAGAAAAAATAGACAATAGTTTTCTCTATCTCACTTAAGGTATATTTTGTGTAATGTTAACACTTTAAAATATTATTCTCCAATTTATTTCATTATTAACCCAGTAACTATGGAGGATTTATACTTGTATAATACCTGTAATGAATTTGGAGAGATAGCTCAGAGATTAAGAGCATTGACTGCTCTTCCAGAGATCCTGAGTTCAAATCCCAGCAACCACATGGTAGCTCACAACCATCTGTAATAGAATCTGATGCCTTCTTCTGGTATGTCTGAAGACAGCTACAGTGTACTCTAATACATAAAATAAATAAATGATTCTTTTAAAAATTTGTTATAATTCATATATATACATATATGTATACATTGCTTTTTAAAAAGATTTTATATTAGGCAAGAGTGCTATAAATTTCCTAGTGTGAAGTTCAATACAAGCTCCTGAGATGGTTTGAATACGCTTGGGCGGTGGGAAGTGACACTATTAGGAGGTGTGGCCTTGCTGGAATAGGTGTAAGCTCATTGGAGGAAGCATTTCACTGTGTAGACAGGCTTTGAGGCTTCCTAGAGCTCAAGCTCCACCAAGTGTGACCCTTCTACCAAGAAGACCCTTCTCCTGTCTGCCTGTGGAAGAGTCTCCTTCCAGTGGCCTTCAGATCAAGATGTAGAACTCTCAGCTCCTCCAGTACCATGCCTGCCTGCACACTGCTGTGCTTCCACCATGATGATAATGGACTGAACCTCTGTAATTGTAAGCCAGTCCCAGTGAACTGTCTTCCTTTGTAAGAGTCGCTTTGATTATCGTGTCTCTTCGGAGCAATGGAAATTTTAACTAAGGTAGCTAGCTACATACTATTTATACTGAATAAGAGTAAAAATATTAATCTTTGTCTGTCTATTTGACATACATGAAGAATCATAGACTATTCACGTTACTTTTAGATAATTTTAATACTTTTTCTAAGCCTCTCAATATTTTAAAATTATTCAGCTTGGCGTCACTACCTTGACACAATGGTATTATTCCTATGCTAAGCAGACCAATAGGCAAACTACAGATTAACTGGTAGTTTTTCCTTTATTGTGTTTTCTTATTTGTTTTGATATATTTTTCATTCTAGAAATAAGAACACGGTGTTGATTTAAAGGCCTCTGCTGTCCCCAGGGAAGAGAAGTCACCACAGTTGCTATGCATGAGAAAGACAGTGTGCCATATGTGACCCACTTGTCTATGTTTATGGCCTGTTAGGTCCCTCATAGAGTTTCTTGGTTATTCTCATTATTACAGACCAGACAGAAAAGAAATCATCTTCAATGCTCTGTTACATTGAATGAATCATACTTTACAAGCCATTCTTGTCAGGACATAATGTAAACTAATCTTTTAATAAGACACTGTGTCCTTCCATACAGTTCACGGAAGTGCACAGTGGTTTGAATCTTAATTGGAAATGATTGTCTTTTCCAAAGGTGACCCTTCAACCCTAACTACCGTCCAAGTTCATCTATCTATTTTACCTGTACATTTCCAAACATTGTTTTTATAGACTACAGAGCATTAAATAAAGCATTAGTATTAGTCCAAATTTCCAACACAAACAAGAGACATCTTCACAGTGTAAATAGCTGCTACCTAGATAGCAGTTGCAAATGGATGGCTAGGTCTAAAGCAGTATCTTATCTATGTAGTGTAGATATAATAAATTAAAATTTTAATTTCCTTTCGAAGCTCATAGTTTTAAAGGTGAGCCACATAAGAGCCCCCTGTAAAATAATGCCATTATCTCAGTACATTTGATAAGGAAGCTAATTTACACATTCACATTTAATTTTTTCTATGTTCTAATTTAAGTCAATTTCCTCATAATACATATATCTTCTTTTAATTTGTATAAAATGTAGTTCGATTCAACACACACACACACACAAGAACAGAGGACAGAGGGAAGGGCATTAAGCTATGTAGAGAGAAAACAGAATATTCAAGCATCATTTTGTTGTGGAAATTGACAACAATATCACAACCCTAGAGTTACATCAAAAGTCTTTTAAATCAATTTTATGTACTTGTTTATTTATCTACTAATTTATATGTGTGTGTATATTTGCATATGTGGGCATATGCACTCTGTGATGCGTTAGTGGTCAGAGGGTATCATGAGGGATAAAGTCTATCCTGCAACATGCGTCTAAGACATCAAACTAAGGTATTCAGACTCGGAGGCCACCTCATTAGTCCTACAGAATCTTTCCAGCTCTGAAACCCTTTAAAAATGTTTAATATGGTTTATTGCCAGACAATACTTAATATCATATTTAAATTATATAGAAGATTGTTTTATTTTAAAAATTTGTACATTAAGTGAGAAGAATCTGTCCATTTTTTTTAGTACAATATCCTGATTAGGAATCTTGAAACAACCTTCAGTGGGTTATTTTCTTTATATGTGACAGAATGAAATACACACGCTCTCTAACTGTTGAAATTATATGTAGGGAAATGGGAAAAGTGTATAATTTTAACTACTTAGAATATTTACATAAACACTTTATAGTGACTTATTAAATGTTTATGGTCATTGAATTCCTGAGAGTGTTCCCACTTCTGTTGACTTCCCCACAGGGTCGTACACATTAGAGTAAAAATGTCTGATGCCAAATGATTACAACTTATTTCAAACCTGTGTAATGGGCAGAGTTTATTTCAACAGTTTAGTACACAGTTTATTTAGTACAGTTGATGATAAAGTTCATGCATCTAGAAATAATTTTCCTAAAATTACAAAGTTTCTATTGTGCCACACATAATTATGAGTCTCTAGGGGACTCGTTCACTAGTTGTTCATGTTTGTCTATAGAACCTAATAAATGTATTTAGAAACTGGTGCAAGAACAAGTAACTTTGCCTACACAATCTGTGCACATGAAGCTTTGATGATCACACCCAGCACCTAATTACAAGTTTGTATTTCTAGTCCCACCGAGGTGTACCAATTAGAAGAATTAGACTTTAATTCCAAGCAACATATTAGACCTAATTAGTGGATGTACTGCCTGCTCTAAATTTTGTTTAACCCTTGATATACTGCATGGATGTGTGTATTTAATACCTATTCTGTGATGCTTTGTGAGATAAGCGTTTTCATAACTTCTCTTATAGGCTATGATTTCAAAAATGAAATCAACTGAAATTATTGCATATTTATGTGATACATCGTTATTAAGATTTTGAGAAAAATGAAATGATAACAATTGCAGGTGAATGGATGGAGCTTGAAACAATCTTTTTGAGTGAAGTAACCCCAACATAAAGGACAAATGTTACAAGGTTCCTCTCCTCAGTGGTTGCAAGCTTTGAATCTCCAGCTATGTATAATTCCTTTGGAATATTCATAGAGGTCAGGGAACTATGAAGAGCATCTAAGTGACTTTCAAAGGATGGGAGGTAGAAAAGTGGTAGGATAAATGATAAAAGGCAATAATTCAATAGAAAGGAATAGCATAAGAGAGAGGAGGTCAGAGTAGAGCATGGATATGGAGGATACATAGCACAGGAGATCTACAAAGAAACAGTCTCTGGACACAGCGCAGCAACTGTAAGAGGTTAGAGAGACTTATATGTATGTTCCAGTCAGAACTATTGGGGTAGCCTACCCATGCATTGTTTAAAAGTGTGTCCCTGTATTTTCAACTGTTGATCACTGCACTAGCTGAGAGCTCAAAGCTGGGAGGATTTTGGTATTGTCACTGCTATGGTCCATCACCAGTTTTCTATTTGTAAATGCTTGTCCTTCCTCACTACCCAAAAGGTAAAGGTCAGGCAGCTCTCAATGCTTCAAGGCAACCTAAGAGAGGATTTGGATGTTGTCTTACTGTTTCAAACTGGACTGTTGCGTTTTGGTAATAAAAAGCTGACAGCCAAGATCTGGGCCAGGAAGCAGGACTTCCAAAATGAGGGAGAAAGAGAGAGAGATAAGCAGATAAAGCAGAGTTGGGAACCTGGAAGACAGGCAGGAGTGAGGCAGATGAGCTGTAATCAAGCAGGCAGGGAGAAACCCCTGGGGAAACAGGGTGGTGGAGAAGCCAAGGTAACGGTAGTATCTAGCTGACAGACTTTTCCAACAAAAGACCAACGTGTTTAAACTATATAGAAGTCTTAATTAAACTTCTAAACCTCTGGTAGGATCCTTGAAAGTCCCACAATGTAGACCAAATCTGAGCATGTATTGGGGGGAAGTGGATACAATGTCTAAGCCCTAGTGAAGGAATCCTTGAGAATGGATAGCTACTGAGAGAGGAAGAGTCAGTGTTCTCTAAGAGTGTAGCTCCAGATAAGTAAACCATACTATAGAAGGCCATATATTGCAAGCCTCTTTGGGCATCATTTATAGCTTTTGATAGTGTTCTTTTCAAATGAAGGACGGAAATCTGCGTGGGTAAGAATGGGCTGTTGGGTCAAAAATCCTTGTATAATAATCTATAATAACTAATAAAAATATTTAGTTTTAAAAGAATCAAGATATTCAAAAACAACTATTATAAATATGCGAGACACTTTCCCCCATCCAGAATTCCTCAAATCCTGAGACACCCACTGTCCTCTGACTACTCTGACATAGCCCTTTATTTAATGAAACCGTGCTTCAGAATCTTTAGTCTTATAATGCCCTACCCTGTTTTCAAACACTCTACTCCTAAAGCTCTATAAAGATCCATGCAAAGATATCTATTTCAGGACAGTCAGCATTGCTATGCCTTCAGGTCACATTTTTCTAATATCTGCTTTTACCTCATCACCTCCTGAATCTGTTCCTGTGTTTATTGAATTTCCTCCCTCCTTAGGTCTACGGTTGCTGTGTCATCGTCACATATGGCTTCTGCTTTATCTTTCAATGCTAAGAAACACTTTTGTGTGTAATTTTTATTCTTATTTCTCTGCTCCTCCCAGTCTCCTCCTCCTCACACACCTCTCTTCACCAGAACAATGGCTCCTTTTCTCTTCAGTGCTAGCAGCTGGGAGATAAGTTGTTATCATGACATAAGACGATGTCATAAGTCTAGGCACAAGTCCTCACGTCAAGGCTGGACAGGGTAACCCAGTAGGAGGAAATGACCCCAAGAACAGGCAAAAGAATCAGAGACACCACCACTCAAACTCTTAACACAAAATACCACGCAGAGAGTCCTGGTTATGCCTTTTGTTTCCCCTGAAACTTAGCAATCTAGGCCTCCATGGTCTGAACTTTTCTCTCTTATCTTCCAAACTCCCTAATTAGACCTGACCAAGTTCAGGTCTCAGTCGCTTTCATGCCCAAAGTTCAAACGCCACTACAACCCTCTCCAAAACTCACGATGCTCAGGTCTGCCACAGTGATACCTTATGAACTGGTACAGATTTCAGTCTTAGCTCTGGTTTGTATTGCTGTTATAAAGCAACATGAGTAAAAATACTTGGGTACATGTGTGTATTGTGCGTGTGTGTCTGTGGAGGGGGGTGTGTGTTTCGGCTTACAGTTTTTACTCCATTATCCAGAGAAGTCAGGGAAGGAGGTCACAGCAAGAACCCGGAGGCAGGGACTAGGGCAGCAACTGTGGGTGAGTACTGCTATTAGCTTGCTTCTGATGACTTGCTCAGTTGGCCTGTGTTGTAAAATAGCCCTATTTTTGGTTCATATCTTTTAGGATTTCATGACCTTCATATTCTTCTCTGTTATTGTATAATTGTTTAACAACCCATCTGATCTTTCTGACCCATTATATATAAGGAGTACCTACCAATAATAGGGTAATAGATTACTTGAAAGCAAATAGAGTGGTGTCATACAATGTCATTCATCCATCAAACATTCTGGTTACAAAATAAAGCTGTTCCCAAGATCTGACACTATTACTGAGGCTATGGGGCATTCACAAAAAGGGTCCTACCATGACTGCCTTCCAAAATGCCCAATAAGCTGCTGTAGGAGTCAGATGTAGATATGTGCACCCAACCAATGAACAGAAGCTGTTGACCCCTGTGGTTGAATTAGGGCAAAGCTGGAGGAAGCTGAGGTGGAGGGCAACCCTGTAGGAGGACCAGTAGTCTCAATTAACCTGGACCCCCAAGATCTCTCAGACACTGGGTCACCAACCAGGCAGCATACACCAGCTGAGATGAGGCCACTTCAGTCAGAGAAGATGCACATAACCCTCAAGAGACTGGAGGCCTCAGGAAGTTTAGAGGTCTAGTGGGGTGGGTGGGGTGGGGACATCCTTGTGGAGACAAAGGGGAAGAGGTATGGGATCTGGAACTGTTGGGGGTGGGGCAAGGTGGACTGGGAAGGGAATAAAATCTGGAGTGTAAAAATAAGTAAATTAAAAGAACTTACATTTTCTATAATAAAGTCTTAAAATGTTAATAACAATCTTACTACTTTATTTAACATACTAATCACACAGAGAAATGTACACATGCTACATTCATATCCATTGCAGTAAGCAGGCTTGCATCTACTTATAAAACTTTCCAAATGTATGTTGATATTAAAGTATTAAATTGCAAACCTAAAGTATTTAATTTTCTCATGAGAAGAAATATTCGGAAACTGCTGCAGCATAATATGTATTAAGAACTGGGGTTAAGTCAGTGAACTAGAACAATTTTTCAGATTCTGCAACAAGTAATAATTTATGGAGGTTTATTGATCTTACCTGCTATGAGTCTCTTCAAATTCATAGGCAAAGTTTCTCTTAAAAAATTTTTATCTTTTTTTTTCTGTATTTGTATAACATCTTATCATTTTACATCAATTTATTTGCAGTTCCATTCGTTTAAAAAACCACTGTTTGCAAACCACTGTTGAAGATTCCGGCATGCTCTGTAGTTTGGGTCTACATACTGTAACGGTAACTTTTTATTTTCTAATCGCCCGTTGTCTTCAAGGCAGTCTGCTTGTTTCCTCAGTCTGCTGGCCTCAACCTAGTCCTGGGAGTCTCTGACCTCCACACAAGCTCATCCAGGCCTAGAACTCTTCAGCCTCTGAAACTCCCTGCTGAGTAAGCTCCCCTTTCTTTCCCTTTGTTTACTTGGGCTGCCTGATCAACTCAGCTGTTCTGGCTCTAACCCCTCCCTGTGCGAACTGCTTCCATCTGGCTTCCTTCCTTTCTGACTGAATTGTTCTGCTTGGCCTCAAACTCTAGCAATCTGCTCTAATCTCTGGCTGCTTCTTACTCTCTGACTCGTTCTCCATTCACCTGTGTCTAGCTTATTCTCTATCTCTACAACTTGTGTCTATACAACTGTTCCCCCTCTCTTTTTCCAGTGGTGCACTCTCGAGTGGCCTCTTTTTCCGGTCTCTTCTACTGTGGGATGGTCATTTACTATCTCTGGTCCATTGTGTCAAATCTTTTGCTGATTCATCACTTTGTCTTCCATTTTATTAGACATCACTTTCAAATAACGGTGCTTCCTCCAACAAACTAACTTTACCTTCATTGTTTGGGATTAAAGGTATGTGCTAAGGAAATGTCTATATTCCAGCCAGAGAGATTAAAGATTTTGACTAAGCCTGAGCCACACCACGACTAGAAGCAGCTTTCTTTCAGGAAATAACACAGTGTTGGGGTTAACAGTGCTATCAAATATCCTGAAACAACACACTAGACTCAAAAATGCATTATTTGTTCTTCAGAAATAATTCTTCTTGGTAGTCTTGCACTTTTGGCTGAATAGTTTAATTGATTATATTTCCCCAGGGCTTAATACTCTCTATCTATCTACATGGTTCTACTGCTTGTTTGCTTTTTCCTTTGGGCAATGGACGCTCTGCACTCAAACTTTAAATTAGCAGAGAAAACGGTATCTATCAACACTGAATTGTGTTATTCTGCTAATACCATCTCAGTTGTAAAAATGGATATTATCTTGGCCCTCTAAACAAAATCTATTAGCTTTCACTGAAATTTGGCCTCAAGTAAATGACTTAGAAAAACGCATGGAAATGCAGAATGTTCGGTCTAATGTAATCATGAATTTCCCTATGTCTCTTCAGCTGCACAGGCCTTGGGAAAATGGAAAGTGACACCAACTGCTCTCTGCTCATTGCCATGAAAGCTCCTTGTCCCCAGAACACTTTGACGTTATTTGTCCTCCTTGTGGTTGTTTGTAGGTGGCCTAGTTTTTAAGTAATAATGGACTTTGAAAAACAGAACTTTAACAGAATGTATTGTCTTCCTCTTGCCCGGTTTTAATCTACTCCCCCATAAACCCTTTAAACAACACTATGGAAATAACCACTGGCTTCTTTGTTGGTGAGGCCAGGTGACAGTCCTGTCCCACTACCTGCTCCCCTCCCAGGCTCTGCACACATTGTTCCTGGCTCTCACAATTGTTCCCCTCTTTCTTCTCCTTGACAGCAGCTGTGAAAAACATTTCTTTTCATTTAAAAATAGATGTACCTTTAAAACTTGCTTAACCGCACAGTCCTACAAAACATTATAGGACTTGACTTTGGAATTTTGATTAGAATGGTAAATTAAAAAAAAAAGTTTTAAAATGTAAAGATAAAATAACCGGAAGGCACTTAGAATTAATCCTAATGTGCTGTTGTTTTGATCTTCCAAATATTTTCATAGCGATTCCATTAGCTGTCTAATTCATTAACATGCCATTATTTTGGGAGTACAGAATACTTTTATGTAAAAATTTACAAAGGCAAAAACCCCAGAATAGAGAAAACAATTCTTAACCATAAAAGAATGGCTGAGAGAATCACCATCCCTGACCTCAAGCTCTACTACAGAGCAATAGTGAAAAAAAAACGCATAGTACTGGTACAAAGACAGATGGGTTGATCAATGGAATAGAATTGAATACTGGTAAATAAAACCACACACCTGCACACACTTGATCTTTGACAAAAAAGTCAAAAATATTCAATAGAAAAAATAAAGCATCTTCAATAAATGGTGCTGGTCTAACTGGCTGTCTCTATGTAGAAAAATGAAAATAGATCCATATTTGTTACCATGCACAAAGCTCAAGTCCAAGTGGATCAAGTACCTCAAGATAAAACCAGATACACTGAAACTTAGTAGAAGATAAAGTGAGCAAGAGTCTTGAACTCATTGGTACAGGGGGAAAGTCCCTAAACAGAACTCTGACGGCTCACACTCTAAGATCAAGAATTTATGAATGGGACCTCATGAAACTGGAAAGCTTCTTTAAGACCAAGAACATAGTCAATAAGACAAATAGGAATCCTACAGATTGGGGAAAAAAAATCATCACTAACCCCACATCTGATAGAAGGCTAATATCCAAAATATATAAAGAACACAAGAAGCTAACCACCAAACAACCTGATCAAAAAATTAGGTATAGAACTAATCAAGAATTCACAATAGAGGAATCTCAAATGGCTGAAAAGCACCTAAAGAAATGTTCAAAGTCCTTAGTGATCAGAGAAATGCAAATCAAAACAACCCTGAGATTCCACCTTACACAACTCAGAATGGCTAAGATCAAACCTCAGGTGACAGCACAGGTTGGGGAGGATGGGAGAAAGAGGAACACTCCTCCACTGCAGGTGGGACTGCAAACTGGTACAACCAGTCTAGAAATCAATGTGGAGGTTCCTCAGAAAATTGAAAATAGACCAACCTAAAGACCCAGAAATACCACTCTTGGAATGCCACAGGGGCACATGTCACACGCTGTTCATAGCAGCCTTATTTGTGATAGCCAGAAGCTGGAAACAACCCAGATGTCTCACAACAGAAGAGTGGATACAGAAAATGTGGTTCATTTACACAATGGCTGACTACTCAGCTATTAAGAACAAGGACATCCTGATTTTTGCAGACAAATAGATGGAACTAGAAAATACCATTCTGAGTGAGGTAACTCAGACCCAAAAGGGCATACATGGTATGTTCTCACTAATAAGTGGATATGAGCCCCACCCCTGAAAAAGTACAGAATACCCAAGATACAGTCCACAGAACTCAACAAGCAGAAGGGCCCAATGAGGACGCCTCAGTCCCACTTGGGAGGGAGAAGAAAGCAACCACAAGGGAGGGAGGGTGGGACAGGGAAGGGAAAGGGGATGGAGGTGGCGTAGAGGGGAACATGATCTGATATTGGGTTGGGGGAAAGGACTGAAGCTGTAAGGGCCAGCAGAAAGAAGGAAACAGGTGACCTCAGGAAGAAGGAGGTTGGGAGGACCCTCCAGAATGTACCAGAGACCTGGGAGGTGAGAGACTGTCAGGACTCAAAGCGGGGACCTAAGTAAAATGCCCTATAATGGGAAGAGGGAACTTGTTGAGCCTACTTCCAGCAAAAAAGACAGGGCATCAAGTGTGGAATTGGGTTGCTATCCCACAGTCAAAACTCTGTCGAATAATGGTTCCTGTTTGAAAGAACTGCAGGGACAAAAATGGAGAGGAGCCTAAGGGGAAAAATGGTCCAGCGACAGGCCCAAAGTGGGATCCAGCTCAAGGGGAGGCCCCAAGACTTGACACCATTACTGAGGCTATGGGGCACTCACAAAAAAAGAAGCTATCATGACTGCCCTCCAAAAGACCCAACAAGCAGCTGAAAGAGTCAGATGAAGATATGTGCACCCAACCAACAAACAGAGGCTAATGAGCTCTCTTGAATTAGGGAAACGCTGGAGGAAGCTAAGGAGGATGCAAACCTGCAGGAGGACCAGCTGTCTCAATTAACCTGGACCCCTGAGGTCTCTCAGACACTGGATCACCAACCAGGCAGCCTACACCAGCTGAGATGAGGCCTCCAACACACATACAGCAGAGGACTCCTGTATCCTGGGTCTGGGTTCAGTCAGAGAAGATGCACCTAACCCTCAAGAGACCGGAGGCCCCGGAAGTTTAGAGGTCTCGTGGGGTGGGTGGGGTGGGGACATCCTTGGGGAGACAGGGGGTGGGGAGGACGTATGGGATGGGGAATAAACTATGGAGTGTAAAAATAAATAAAGAAAAAAATTTTAAAAAGAAATCTTTCCCCTGTGATGTCATGCTTTAAAATGAACATATTTTCAAAAGGTGAATATTAATAAAAGATACTAACAACTACTTTTAGAATAATTTTGTTAATGGTTAAATCTAGCGCACTTAGGTCCATATAGTCAGTATATTTTTATAATCTGAAATTAGCAAGTATTCTCTCATAGTAAGCTTGATGTATAACATTTTTTAATTAAATGATTTCAATGCCTTACCAAAACTAATTCATTTGACAAAACTTATTCTAGTACTTTATGTTATCCAATTCATCCTAGTTGAATAGAACACATACATGCTTTTGTCAACTTGATATAAATTAGAGTAGCCTGTCAAGAGAGAACCTCCACGGAGGAATTGCCTCCTCCCAATTGTCTTGTGTGAATGCCTCCTCCCAATTGGCCTGTGTGAATGTCTGTGGGCATCTTCTTGCTTAACAATTGATGTAGGAGTGGTGGTGCTGCCACCTCTGGACATTTGGTCCTGAGATGTAGAGAAAAGCAAGCTAAGCAAGACACAGGAGGCAAACCAGTAAACATAATCCTTCCATAATGCCTGCCCCAGTTCTTCTCTCTAGGTTTCTGTCTAGAGTTCCCTTCCTGGATTCCCTCACAAAAGGTCATGAGCTATAAGCTAAAATAAATGCATTCATTTCAGAGTTTCTTTTGGTTATGACATTAATCACAACCTCAAAAAGGCAAAGTAAGTCATGATATATAAATGACCTAAAACATAGAGAACTTACATACAGTTAAAATTATTTGAGCTTAAATACAGGCAACTTTGATTTCCCATGATAAATTTGAAATATTTTATACAATGCAAAGGAAGGTGATTATTATTCCATTGTTTTGAAAGAAATGAGGTTATAAACTTATGTGTAATGTCATGCAAAACACAGAATGGACATAATTTTTAGGTACTTTGAATTGTGCATTCCCAGCACTAATTAAGATTGTCTGTTACACTGGTCAGAAAAAAAAAGGTAGCTGAAAAGATATCGATGAGTCTGGAAACGATGCAATATAAGAAATCTTTACATTTTCATTTACTAAGAAAGTGTCACTTTTATTTAAAAGGGTTTTTCATGAAATTATCTTCAAAACAAAGGCAACATTTAAGCACTTTTATAGTGATGGGAATGGAAGGGGTGACCTGCTAGTGTATAAATTTTCTGTCCCTATAGAACAAGTGACCGAAAACCTATGTTTTAGCAGAAAACACTAAAAAACGGCTAAAGAGTTTTCCTAGGATGCATTTGAAACATTGGTCAGGAGTTGACGTTCACCTAGTGAGTTGCCTGGAAAGAATCTTCCATACTTCCAGGTATGACTGGGAGCCCTAGAAATTTGCCAGTCACACTTACTTCCAGGTCTTTACTACCTGACCTTCTTCAGAGGAGCTGAGACATCGTAATTATCTTATTCAAGGCCATATTATAGAGTGAACAGAACTGCCATGAATAATAGAGTTTATATAGCAAAGCGAGAGGGAGATAAAGTATCATAATGATAAAAACATTGCAGAAGTGAAGATTATATAATATGAGAATCAGAAAGGGAGTTACTGGGGATACCTTGGGTTTGACTGCCATTGAAGGTAGCAAAATCATATATCTACAGATTAGAGAGCTGGATAAACAGTAATTAAGCAATAACTGTTAACAAAATAACATTGCTAACCTAGATAGTTACATTGATGCCATTGTGATGGCTCAGTGGGCGAGAGCACGTGGCCCCAATTCTGATCACATGAGTTCAATCAATCCTCAGAATCTACATTATGGAAGCAGAGAAGGGACACTTGCAAACTGCCCTTTAACTCCCCTACCCCCCACGCACATATGTCCTATGACATGTATGTGCATACACACATGGTAACTAAATATAAAAGGTTAAAATGTTTCATTGTTACCAGTTACGTTTCTGATATACGTTCAGTCTACTTAGATACAAACCTCGGAAAGGGAAGAAGATGCTTTTCTTCCAGTGCTAACCCTTGCCAACCTTCGCATTCCTTCACATTTGCTAGAGTTTGGCAGCAGATAAAAGCAAGAGCGAACGAAGGTTGAATCTATTGCTCAGGGCAATGGAGCCAAGACCTTTAACCCCGTGAACGTGCTTCTACTGTTGAGATTCCTCAGCACTAAACAGCAGCTTGTGGTGCAGCTTGCTATAGCTACTGTCACAGCTGTCTCTGCACAGGAAGCAGATAAAAGAGCATTCTCTCTCTGTCACCGCCTGGGTCACTGCCAGCTGCTGCTCTCGAAGATTCACCCCTCTTCAAGATGTCAGTGTAGCATGATATTTGTGTTTGCGGCTCGGTCGGCTGACTTATCAACTCTGGCTCTGGCACCTGTCAAGGCAATGTAGTTCCCACAGTTGTGCCTTTACTCACTGTCAATCTGTCAACTTTCTTACACACCACCCCCATCTTCAATAGCTCGTCTGCAGCTGTCAAAGCAGCCAGCTGCGTTTCCCCTTCTGTAACTCAGCTCTCCAACCTTTCCTCATCACTGCTACTGCTGCCCCCACAGCTCTGTCATCTCCGTTCTACTTCTTTCTTCACGCGACCAAATGAGATCATCCACTAACTGCGAGCACGGAAAGCCACACCAGACTGAGCCAGACTGAAAGCCTTCCACTAGGTTGAATGTGGAAACACCAGAACAACACCACGGGAGTATCTCTCAGCTGACTCACCCATGAACCACACTGCTTGTCCGTGTAGCCAGGGAAAGGGAGTTTTGACCAATGACAGCAAAACTTACCCTCAAAGGAGAGTTTCTTGTCTTCACTGACCACAAGCTGGTCCCTTTGCACCTCCTGGAGCACCCACTCCCATTCCAGCCTGGGTGGAAAAGACAGTAAGTTCCCTGAGGGTTTCCATACTGCAAAGTATCCTGTGCAAATGGTACTTGAGAGAGTTAGGACTGAGATGTGGCTCCAGGAGCGCAATTGCCCCTCTACTGCAACTGTGATAAACCTTTCTCAAGGTGCCTCTCAACACGACCAAAGCAACCAGCATCTTCATAATGGTGGGCCAGTCAGTTGGCTTCCTAACGGTCCTTTTATTCAAGGCACCCTGTAGACAGGGAGAGAAACTAATTTTCATCACCTATGAATCCAAATCACAACACTATCCAGTTTCTCTCATGTCCAGGCAGACAAATATCGAGAGAAGCACCTATAGTTTATATTATTATCCGTTTTAACATTTAACATTCACTTTTACTAAATTTCATCCTCATCAGTACAACAACCCAGGGAGAGCCGAAGCTCCCTAATCTATGACCATATGCAATGATTCTACCGGGTCTGAAGCCCCTCTTTCAAATAATGCTCTAACTGCCAATGAAATGCTCACACGTGGGTATCTTAGTTTCTCTTCCCATTGCTGTCATAAAATATCTATTATTTTATTCAACTAATCATAATTGTTCATATGTGTATATGCAGGTGTAAAACCCAAGGAACATAGATATTACTGAATAACTATTGTATTTTTTTGTCAAGAATTCATTAACTAATACCTTCTTTTTTATTGGATATTTTTATTTACATTTCAAATGTTGTTCCCTTACCCGGTTTCCCAGACATAAGCCCCCTATCCCATCCTCCTCCCCTTCTTCTATAAGGGTGTTTCCTCCACCCCAGCCACGCCCCCATTCCTGCTTCCCCCTGCCTCTGGCATAGCTATTATATTTTAGAATGAAACTGAACTACATACCTTCTCACCAACGTTCCCTGTACTACTAAACTATAATTTTCTTGGGGTTTTCTTTCTTTTCTAAATAACTAAAACAATACCCAGCAATGATATTGCTAAACAATGGATTATTGTGAAGTAAATTTTAATAAATTAAAATATTTCTTCTTCCTCTGAAGAAAAAGAGTTGCTACAGACTGATTTCTCTGAGCAAGTTTGTAATCAGTTCCAACAAGAATTCCACTACTTCAGCCATTTTTAGTAACCAGCCCATTAAAAGCTGCATTTATACTGTGGAAGAAAACAAAATTTTAATTAGCTATATTGTATAAGAGGACACAGATGCAGATGTTTTAAACATGTGCATATATCAAAGAATAAAAAGTTGCTGTGATTTTGGTTTCATGATAATAGGAATTATATATAACTCTTTTGACAGAAAAAAATGATACTTTATCCTATTTTATTTGTGAAATTGATACCGAAGAGAAACTTAGGGAATCTTTGAGGCATGTTCCCCAATGACAGATGAAATTTTAAGTAGTTCTTGTTGGCATAAAAAATACTCTATGACAGTTATCTGGCTTCAGATTTTAAATATCAGTACTGATTAAAATTTAAATGACATAAATGTTATTATTTTAATAGTATGTACTTGAAGGTTGAAGCAAATACCCAGGGTTAGGGTCAACTGCTGCTCTTCCAGAAGACCCACGTTCAGATGCCAGGACCCTCATTGGGAGGGTCCAGACCTCCCAGATTCAGGAGATCTGAAAACATCTTCTGACCTCTGTGAGCACCTGCACGCAGAAACACAGATCCACATAAAAACACATAAATAATTAAAAATATTTTTTATGTCTGTAATTTAAAGTACTTCCTTCTGTTTACTAATAAAATAGTTTGCTGAAAGGTAAAATACGACTAACAATCCAGTCATTTATGTATAAAGATCATGCGATAATTGCCATTTAAACACAAAAGAATAATTTTCTTTTATAATAATTTAAATATTAATAATGCATTGGATATTAATGGAACTAAATGCCTTCTCCTGCCCACGAACTGAAAAATTTTAAGTATTTTATGCTTATATTTTGAATCTATTTCTCCTTGTTAAATCCTTTGATAAAACCTTACAACTGATCGTTTTATTTTGCCTGGGTCCATACATTAATTTGAATTATCTTCTGTTTTCATTCTAGCTGTTCCCTTATCTTTGGACATCATACTTCAGCAATATAAAATGAACAGTGCTTATCTGACTAAACCCTATGTATATTTTTATGTTATAATATACCTTGCAATTATATATTATACAAGACTCTGGCATCTTCAAAATCTGGCTTATCTATTTTCCCAAGTTAGAGTAAGTGTTTCAGATATTATTTTCTTTCTCTCCTGCATTTACATCTTTTCCAGGAATCTGCGTGTGTGTGTGTGTGTGTGTGTGTGTGTGTGTGTGTGTGTGTGTGTGTGTGTGTGTGTGTACATTTAAAGTTTCAGTGTTTTGACTAGTACTTTACCAGTTATTTATTAATTTTATATCTTCAACAGATATGTATTGTTATAATTGACACTTAATTTGTCAGTGCTTAAAACAGTACATGTTCCTTAATATAACTTTATCTTCTTTAAAATTTTTCTTACTCTATGACTTCAAGAAAACCAACTGAGGGGTTGGGGATTTAGCTAAGGGGTAGAGCGCTTGCCTAGCAAGCGCAAGGCCCTGGGTTCAGTCCCCAGCCCCAAAAAAAAAAAAAAAAAAAAGAAAAAAGAAAACCAACTGATAAATTGATGAGTGCACAATGAATGCAAATTAAATAGAATTTGTAGGAAAATAACCATTTCATTTCAATGAGTGTTTGCAAGCTAATATTCCTTTTAGAAACATCAAATGAATGGAGAATCATCTGAAAGCAAAAATTAAACTATTCTATGGTAGGTGAATGATTCATCCCTATTTTATTGACAAGCTTGTACTTCTAATAAATAAAAATATCATATTCAACAAATAAAATAAATTTTAACATCTATCTCTTCAGACATGGTAATGCTAAATAATGTGCCACAACTATATTTTAATGCAATCTTCTTCCTTTATTGATGTGAATCTTTTGTTGATTTGGAACTGTCTCCAAATATTCTTACTAACAATATTACACTTGCGATATCCTCTCTATAGTGAAGAATGTTGAATTTAGAAAGGATTCTAGGAAACTAGGAGATAGGAAGGGGTTTAGAGTTCCTCCTAGGCAAATTTATGCTGGCAGCATGTTTTATGTAATTAATTTAGAACTCTAATTGAAAAGCTAGAAGCTTCCAATGGTAGGAATTAAGGAAAACGATTTTCATAGTTTGATTTAAATTATTAGTACAGTAAGTTATAGGTTTGATACATAGCCCATGATGGGTAGATATGTGTCCGTTCCTGGAGCAAATGTCATGCAGCTTGTGGGGGCTATGATAATAATTTGTAGTAATATAATATGTTGTAATACATGGCTTTATGTAGCCATTATATTATTATATCCATCTCAATTATATTATATTATCCATCTCAATTGTTTTTAATGGACATACATCAGCATATATCTTTCTTTTTCAATTTTTTGGAACTGTAAGTGGTGTCTATTGCTATGCGTGTTATAATGTTGGATAGCATGTGTGTGCACAGTGTGAGTGCAAGTACACCTGAAGGTTCAAAGTTGACATCCAGTATCTTCCTAAACTGCTTTCCACTGTATTTATTAGTGCAGTTTCTCACTGAAGCTGAGCCCATTCCTACTAGTGTAGCTACCTGGCTGTCTTCTTGCCTTGTGATGTTGGTCTCAGCCTCTTGAGGGTTAGGATTAACACTCAACTGTTGCCACATCTGCTTAGCTTTCAAGTATTGGGAATCCCAACTCTAGTCTTCATACTCAACCACAGGCATTTGTTCACTTGGCACCGCCTGCCCACAATATAGCTTTCAAAACTCAATTTTCGTTTTATTATCTTGGCTATTAATTATCGATAACAACTTTAAAATTCCTCAAAGGGTCTTTACTCCGATGAATGTCACAGAGCAAAAGTGATCCCAGTTTGACCAATGATACTAGTTCCACAAGTTATTTAAAAAACTAGTTTAAAAAGACTGTGATGTATAGGTGTATTATTTTTCACACATTCCACCACTCAACAACACTTTAAAATCTGTTATTCCTTGAATTTTTCTATGTAAAATTCAAATCAATATGACTACTTACTACACACTACATATATTTAGTGAGTTTCAGGAATATTAAACTGATTTTTTCACATAAGCTGAATTAACATTTTAATAACTACAAGGAGAAAAAAAAACTTATGATTGATATACAGTTCTTCCAGTTGTCAACATTAGGTCTTTACTATGCCTCTCTACATTTGAATCATTCAAATATTTTTGCAAACAATATGTTTTAATATTATTTGGCTTGTCAAGCCAGAGAAATTATAATTGATTAGTATAGCAGCAATAAATAAATAAATAACTATGCCAGTCTGTGGAAGAGGCATGACTTTTTTTTTTGCACTCTTTAGGTTTATAGCCTCTAATTTTTTATTATAAATCAATAAATTTTATTTTTTGAAGGATTTCTTTTTTTACTTTTTATTTTTTCCATTTTTATTGAATTGGGTATTTCTAATTTAAATTTCTTTTTAAATAACTTTTTTTATTAGATTTATTTCTTTACTTACAATTCAAATGTTATTCCCCTTCCCGGTTTCCTGTCCATAAGTCCCATTCCCTCCCCTGCCCATGCCCCCTAAACATTCCCCTTACTGATTCCCCCATATTCCCCTGCACTGGGTATCCAACCTTGGCAGGACCAAGGGCTTCCCCTTCCTCTGGTGCCCCAACAAGGCTACATATGCAGTTGGAGCCCGGATCAGTCCATGTATAATCTTTCAGTAGTGGTTTAGTCCCTGGAAGCTCTGGTTGGTTGGCATTGTTGTTTTTATGAGGTTGCAAGCTCCTTCAACTCTTTCAATCCTTCCCCTAATTCACCCCAAGGGGGTCCTGTTCTCAGTTCAGTGGTTTGCTGCTAGTATTGACCTCTGTATTGGACATGCTCTGGATGTGTCTCCCAGGAGAGATCTGTATTCAGTCCCTTTCAGCATGCATATTTTAGCTTCATCAATCTTATTTAATTTGGGTGGCTGTATATATATATATATATATATATATATATATATATATATATATATATATATATATGGGTCACATGTGGGGCAGGTTCTGAATAGCCATTCCTTGAGTTGCTGCTCTAAACTTTACTTCCATATCCCCTCCTATGGATATTTTTCCCCTTTGAAGAAGGAGTAGGAGCATCTGCATTTTGGTCATCCTTCTTGAGCTTCTTGTGGTCTATGGATTGCGTCTTGAGTAATTCAAGCTTTTTGGCTAATATCCACTTATCGGTCAGTGCATACCAAGTGTTTTTTTCTGTGATTGAGTTACCTCATTCAGGATATTTTCTAGTTCATTCCATTTGCATGTGAATTTCATAAAGTCATTGTTTTTGATAGCTGAGTAATATTCCATTGTGTAGATGTACCACATTTTCTGTATCCATTCCTCTGTTGAAGGGCATCTGGGAAGAGTATAAAACACTGGAATTTTAAGAAATATATTGATTTATTTATTTATAAATTATATGAAAAAATAAAAATGTTTGTACCATATACTTGAATTAATACATAAATATATACATATATACATGTATGTATATATATATTCAACTTGAGACCTTAGATATCTTAAGATTCCATTCAAACAAATGTTAACTAGAAAGATGACATAATGCCACTAATCCAGCCAATCATACATATGGCTACTGAATTCTTCCCCAAGACGACCTACCAGGTTTTTGCATCTCCATTATTTTGTAAAAGGAAATTGACATTTGTTTAATAAAATTGTCAATACCAAGAGACACATGAAAGGGTAAGGAAATATTCCAGAGTAAATATATTTGATAGCTTTAAGACCTACCTACAAGAGTCACCCACTGATTGTTAAAACAGAAAAAGAAAATAGCTATAAAGAATTTTACAGGAAACCTGATAAAATTTCAGTATAGAAACAAGGGTCCTAGATAAAGAATGCAATGGTAGCGGACAGTGAGGAAGGTAGTAATGATGGAGAAGATGTTGGGGTCTGGTATTGCTTGTGATTGCTCTTCAGCAGCACATTTTCCTTTCTTCCTCCTTCCCTTCCTTCCTTCCCTCCTTTCTCTTTAATTAAAAGTAGTTTTTCTTACAACATATCCTGATTACAGTTTCCACTTCCTAGATCTGCCCCAACCCCATCCCATCTTGATCCGCATCTTTGTCTCTTATTAAGATAAGATAAAATAAAATGTCAAGGAAAGTTGAGTCTAACAAAACAAAAAAAAAATGAACATTTAAAAAAGAGCCAAAGGAAAAGCACAAGTGCTGGAGGCCTGCTCCAGCTGAGGAATGGCTGAAGTTCAACATAGCGTCAGACAGGCTAAAGATGGATGATCCCTGGGCTTATCATCTTACTATTTGTGCTTTAATAAGCACTTGTCCTAATAAATACTGGTTCCCTTTCTCTCTTGTTCAAGGACCTCTTGTTGGCTGGGCAAGAAGCTTTGGATTCATTAACTCTTTGTGAACCATCAGTACATCAAGTGGAGGGTTGGCGTTGCCATCCCACAGTCAAAAACACTGACCCAGAGGTGTGCCTGCCAAAAGAACTACAGGGACAAAAATGGAGAAGAGCCCGAGGGAGGCCTAGTGACAGGCCCAAATTGGGATCCAGATCAAGGGAGGCTCTAGGGCCTCACACTATTACTGATGCTATGGTGTTCTTCAGACAGGAGCCTAGCACGGCTGCCCTCTGAGAGGCCTAACAAGTAGCTGAAAGAGTCAGATGAGGATACTTACATCCAATCAATGAACAGGAGTCAGGAACCCCTATGGCTGAATTAGGGAAAAGCTGGAAGAAGCTGAGGAGGAGGGTGACCCCATAGAAGCACCAGCAGTCTCAACTATCCTGGACCCCTGGGATCTCTCAGACACTGAGCCACCAACCAGGCAGCATATACCAGCTGATATGAGGTTCTGACACATATACAGCAGAGGACTGGCTGGTATGGACTCAGTCAGAGAAGATTCACCTAAGCCTTGAGAGATTTGAGGCATCAAGGAGTTGGGAGGTCTAGTGGGGAGGGGGTTGGGAGGTGGGGTCCCCCTCTTCGAGACTGAGGACTAGGTATGGGGTGAGGAACAGACAAGGGCAGACTGGGAGAGGCATCACAACTTGACTGCAAAAAAAGATTTAATAATAATAATAATAATAATAATAATAATAATATAATGATAGAAAAAATAAAGGAAAAGAATTAAAATCTTTTACACAGGCAATATGCGTGCACGCATGCGCACGTGCACACACACACACACACACACACTCATACACACAAATTCTGATTGGCATGACCATCTGTCTCATCCACTCCATAAGTGTTCATAGACAGTCATATACACACAACTAAACTTATACTTGTACATATACAGTTGGTGGCAGGAGCAAAAGGTCAAACCAACACGTTCCAATGAGCAAGTGCCAACAGAAAAAGCTCACTCATTCTGGCTGAAAAAAAAAGAGGCTCCAAACTTTATTGCTCAGAGAAAGAAGCTTCAACATTTTTACTGTTAAAAGTAAATAAAGGCCCTAACATGTATTACTGAGAAAAAGCCTCTACCTCATTATTGTTGCAAGTAATAAAAAGGCCCCTCTCTTATTGTCATTCTTAGCTCTTATATTTCTAAGGAGACTTGATCACATGGTATTCCAAGCATCTTTAAAAACCATGAGTTCATAGAGAGTTTAAGATACTAAGTCATAAAATTGACAAGGAGTCGCAGCAGAAGTGTTTAGTTGTGTTTCCATTAAGACTATTACCTGACTAAGCATTCACTATCTGGTACTAGATCTATAAGTTCATTAAAAGTTTAAAACAATAATTCTCATGTCATGAATTTTGTCATGAATTTTGTCAAGAGGCAAATCATCTGCCTTGTGTCTCATTAGTTTTGAGGGTTTGTATAGATGAACCAGTCAATATTTTTATTTTTCTGTCCTTACACCTATAATAAATAGTCCATTCCCAATTTATGGCCCTTAGTTATCAGATAGTGGTCTCACAACTAAACTAGAGGGAATATTTTCTCTGACTGTAAATCTTTCAAGCCTGATTCCTTATTCTACTGCAGTTAACTCTTGAAGTTTTACAGAGCACTATTTGCAGCTTTTCAGAGACCTGAAAATCACTTGTATAAATTTATGGATTTTATAAAATCATTATCAGCAGTTACGAAATCATCAACTTGTCTACACAACATTACTATATTATAGTACATCTTCATAGATCTGCAGAAAATCTACTCATTTGGGTGAGCTAGTGCCCACAATTATCAGGCTATGTAATAGTGACAGCAAAGGCATATAAGTAGCAAGAAGCAATCCTGAGATAAAAATATCCAAAGTCCCTACAATTCAGAGCTTACACATCACAGCCATACAAAGCATTGAGTCATCTCTAGAAAACTCACTGGCATCCCTTTAACCTTTCCTAGATGGATACTGACAAAGAAACACATACAGACACACAGAGAGAGACACATATGATTGCATGCACAGGAAAAACCTTAAAAACACAAATCTGAAAACATAATACACATGCAAAGGACCTGTAAGGTTAAAACAAATTTTGTGATAAAAATTATGACACCAAAAAAAAAAAATCCAACAGCAAAAACAATGACAACAACAAAACCCTCTAAAGATGCCATTGAATTTGTTTTGTGTCAACCATCTATTCTTAAGGCTGGGGTCTGCACTTAAGAGTGTTTTTGTATCCCCAGTGAGCCTCTTTGGAGAAAATTAGTGTTTCAGTTGCAAGCCCTGAACAATTGGAGATAGCTTCTGGGCTAGAGACTGGGGCTTATGCCCACTTCTTTTCTGTGCTCTAGGAACAACCAGTGCAAACCTATGCAGGCACTGTACCTGCTGTCATAGTCTCTGTGAGTTCACATGTACTGTAGTTGTACTGGTCTTAAAAGGTTTGTTTTCCTTGCTGTCTGTTATCCGCTCTCACTCATTCCATATCATCCTGTCAAGAACTCCCTGAATCCCGGGGAAGGGATTTAACAGTCATCTTATTTAGGCCTTGGTGTTCCAAGGGTTGTATTCTATCAGAAAATCTTTTTGCTTTCCAAATTGAATGGTACCATAATGTTCATATCTACACAAAGAGACTAAAGGTATTATTTGTTTGAATTTTAAATAGTTGGTATGGAGAACAGAAAGGGTCTGAATTTTTCAGTGGTTCATTTATGTTTTTAGCAAGGCTAACATCCACAGGCATAGCACCTTAGTGATTTATAAGTTCTCACAGATACCCATGTCAGTTGGGGCCTCTCACACCATTTTCATTTGTGTTTTGTGCTTTGTAATTCACATACTGTGTAAGGTGGGTGTGGTCATGGCCAAGGCAGTATCAAGGACAACTGTGTCTTTCTCCATGTTTCACTTATTTTCAGAATACAATAGATTTGTGCAGTGTATTAGATTAATAGTTTTTTCTGTTATCATTTCTGCTATATTAATCAAAACCAACACTCAGACTCTAGAAATAAAATCCAACTCTCAGTGGAAAGACCAGAGGTGTCCCACTGTACTGGACTTTTCAAATCCAGCTATATTTGAAATAGTTATGCTTGTACCAGAACATTAGTGCAAATTTTTTCATTAATGTGTGTATTTCAAACCTTATTTTTATGAGAAAGTACTCTCTCCTTCCTCTTTCCCCATGCTCTCTTTTGAGATGCTTTTCAGAGAAAAATGAATCTTGCTCTGCTACTCTCTCATTTTGAATTTCATCGGAGCACTTTCCTCCACATAAACTTTTCTTGGGATTCTGAGCTAACTTATGAATATGTTCCACATTGTAAGTTAATGTCACTGCATCACATTCTGAGTTTAACACTAGATGTGTCTTCACAGAACATCTAACTTACTGTTAGTGCCATTTTTTATTTCAGTTTATGTTTTAAATAGTTATTCATAATAGTAGCTTTTAATTTTAGCAAATGGACCTTTTAGTTTCTCTCCAAAAATTTTTACATAGAAATTCAGTAAGTTAAAATGTAAAAGTGGTGGTTACTTAATATAAAGTTAGAGGCAACGTTTATCCTTTATCACTTAAATCAATGAAGAAAGGGAAGGAAGGGATCAGGTACATTTATAAAATAAGTAAAAGTGATCAGAGCAACTGGGCATCATGGGACACATTTGTGAAGCTAGTGCCTACATAGTGAGTTTGAGAGGACAAATGACACACTGAAACCCCATCTCAAATGGAGAGATTCCCTGATGGTTTCAAATGCAGTTCAGTGGTGGAGTGTCTACCCAGCATGCTCAGTGCCTTGAACTGCATTCCTAACTCTATGGGCAAGGGAGGAATGGTAGCAATCAGTTGGCATTATATATTATACACATATGAATACTACATATGACATCAATATATTTCTTAATTTTTATTACTTATAGGATACAACATAACTCATTAGTAGCCTTACCTTTCCATGTTTTACCCCATAGTGAATCTTACACAGTCTCCAAAAAGAACAAGTCAGGTTTTTTTTCTGTCCTTGACTCTGATATTCCTCCTTCCTAAAAAAATTTCCATGCCCTACCATCATCCCAAAATAGACATTTTGCATTCATGTTCACATGTACTGTGTATATTCCATTTGTACACATTTTAGCATAAATTTAAATACTAGGGACTAACATCAAAGCTTGAATTTAAGGTAATATTTAATGAGAAAAATCCCATTATTACCTATGACTACTTCTGATCATGTTTTAATCAAATGTATTTGCTCCAAATAAAACTATTCACTTCCTTAAAATGCTACTGTCAAAGACATCTTAATAGATTTGCCAATGAAGAGGGAGACAAAGTCACAAGTAGACATCTCATAGCACTAAATGAGACCACCAGTGCCGTGAGCGAGTTACGTATATTTAATTACTTTAGGCAATAGAATCCCATGGAAACCTCTCAAAGAGCAAGACTCTTGGTTGCTCTCCACAAACTGATGGTAAGGTAAGGTTCACTCAATGAACACAGAGAAGTCGAGTTGATGCTTACCTACAATTTACCTCTACTGCTCTAATTGCCTAGAACCTGAGAGTAGATAGGCTACAGATCTAGAGGAAAAACAAATGCAACTGCTCTGTTAAAAGAACAGAGCAGCAAAATGATTCCTAACAATATCCTCTAGAGTCAGATCAGTGTCTTACTCTGCCATCATCAGAGAAGTTTCTCTTAAAGTGGATGGGAGCGACTAGAGATTCACAGAACAATGTGCAGAGAGTGATAAACCTTCAAAAACTCAGTCTTAAATGTGGTGTCTCCACCAATTTTCGCTCCTCAGGACATGGGGAACCCTGCTGAAGAGGAGGTGGAAAGATTGCAAATGCCGGTAGGGATGGACGACGACAAAGAAACCAAGGAAGCAGGTCTTCTGGACACAGCATGTCGGATCTACACATGGAGTCACAGAGACTGTGGCAGCATGCACAGGGTCTGCACATGCCTGAGACCCATGGAGTCCCAGCCCCGAGAAAGGAAGTAGAAATAAGGGCAATCCCTAACCCTGACCCAGAAGTTATCTCTAATTGATAATTGCTCACGAAAGAAAAAAAAAAAGGAGTTTTCTCCAATGGAGTCACATTAGGGTGTACAAACCACACTTAAAGGAAGCTCCAATATAGGGCCAACATAAAACAAACCCAGGGGTATTTGGAACTTCTTTATCTGTCTTTCTGTCTGCCTGTCTGTCTATCTCATAAGACTTTGTCAACCCCCCATGTGTGTGTGTTAGTTATCTGTGTGTGCAAATGTGTGTGTGTATGTGTGTGTGTGTGCGTGTATGTGTGTGTGTGGGAGAGAGAGAGTGAGTGTGAGTGTGTGTGTGTGTGAGAGAGAGAGAGAGAGAGAGAATGAGAGAGATTGTGTGAGTGTGTGTGCATGTATGTGTGTGTGCACGTGATGTGTGTGTGTGTGTGCATGTATGTGTGTGTGTGTGTGCATGTATGTGTGTGTGTGTGCGTGTATGTATGTGTGTGTGTGCGTGTATGTATGTATGTGTGTGTGTGCGTGTATGTATGTGTGTGTGTGTGCGTGTATGTATGTGTGTGTGTGTGTGTGTGTGTGTGTGTGCATCTATATGTGCTTCTTGTGCTTTATCTTTGGCTCTTTTTTTTTCTGTTCATTTGTTTTTGTCCTACTCAAGTTTATTTGTTTCCATTTTACCTTATTTTATTTTTCTCCTCTGTTTGTTAGACACATGTTTGTTTTTTAATTCAAGGGAGCACAAAAGGCAAGAAAGGATGTGTATTTGGGTGGTGGTGGAGGCAGGGAGGATATGGGAGTAGTTGGAGGAGGGTAAAATATAGTCAGAGTTAATTGTATAAAGAATCTACTTTCAATAAAACAATGGAGCTATAAATATGTAATAATTCTCAGTCCTGATGTACATGGTGATGAAGACATGAGGCCAACATGCAATTGGAAGGAGCATTTCCTAAGCCACACATTGTGCAAACCTAGAGCACAGGACGATTGCGTGGCTCGGCATTATTATTTATAGCATTTCTGCCTAACTATACATATATTAATTACTTAATATCAATTAGCATCTGTTTACTTATCACTGTTTATCTTATGTGTAAATAAGGTAATGTCATTGGAGGGCTGATATGTACTCTCTATTTATAGAGCATTACATGAAATCTTCCATATTTAAGTGACAGATATTTAAAGAACTAATTTGACAGGAAAATTTAACAACCGGGTTGTCTCTTGAAGATTAAGAACATAGTAATTGATTTTTAGATACTAACTTAAAGTTTGTAAACTATAGAAATGTAGACATGGGTTAACTTACACCATCTAAATGTAGTTTCTCTCTTGACTATTAATAATGAGCTACTAGTTCCTCTTCTGTAATTCTGAGAAGAAAAACTCACGTTTTGGAAAGAATAGAGAATTAATGTTGTATAATACAAAGGTTCTTCAATAGAGAAAGTATGGCCTTTAAACACATGGCCCAGAAACAATAGGATATCCATATGAGATATGAATAAATTCCGTCCATATGGCTTAATCCACGCAAAGGCACTTTTAAATAGCTCTAGAAAAACATACCACACCTGTATTTGTGACATGGGATTACTTTGATAGTTTTAAATTATTCTCAGATGTCATAATAAAATTATAAAATGTTGACTAAGCAATATGCTGGTTTTGATCTAAACATGATATAAATTTTCTACTTGAAAAAACTTTGAAGCTATTAATCAAGCTACTCACAAGGATTGTAATGTTGATTATATATTCACATGTGTGTCAAATAAACCCATGAAAATGTCCAACATATTAGCCATTTTATAAATATGGATATATACTTACTGTATACTGCATACTTATTAGAATATCTAGAATTAAACCAGTCAATAAATACATAAGTGATACCACAAGATATCTTGCTGGTGGAAATTTATGTGAGTATAAATGCTTTACGTAACAAGCTTGTCACAGGATCCAAGAATTCTACTTCTAGATATAAACTGAAAACTCAAGTTTGTGAAAGACAAACATATTGGGTTTTTAATAATAAAAAAAATCAAACAGAAACCAGGTAGGGCAGCACATATTGGTAATGGCAGTGCTCAAGAAGTTGAAGCAAGTCTGTGAAAATGAGTTTAAGGTTTGGGTTACGTAATGAATACAAGGCAAACCCACCTGCATAGGAAGGCCCCTCCCCAAATCAATCATCACAATAATTAAGGCAAAGGACAGAACTCAAATTTAGCCCTCCGACCCCACAAAAGAAAAATCTATAACAGTTAAGTTACTAACCAGTGTTAGCATATAGAACAACTTGGATGTATCCTAAATGTAAAGTTTTAAGTGAAAGAAGCAACATTCAAGAAGCCATATGCTAATGCTCCTATAGACTCTGAGAAAGGTAAATGTATAAAAGCAGAATACAGTGCCTGCCACAGTCTGTATGGGGAAGATGCCTTCCATAATGACATGTAAGCAAGGGAAGTCAGAAAGCATGAGGATTGCTAGTTTGGTTCTAGGAGAAAAGTTGGCATTTATTCCCTCTTATACATAACTCTATCAAACATCAGAGTCATGTAGACATTTGTATAGTACTTAAAGTCTTTGCCTGCTTTCCCTCAGCAAAAAGGCAGACCTTCTCTGATACAACCTTTCTGGCACTACTTATTTAACAATGGTTCTCGAAAGGTGCTTGTGTCTTCTACTCCTCATATCAAAGACAACATTGTTCTGTGACTGGGGAGTCGGAGGACTCTATGTCTCATGAGGTAATTTCTTGTAAGGCTACAGCTGGCACCAGTTAATATTTTTCTTGTTGTTCCAGTCACCTATTTCCCAGGTACCATTGTCTTTTTTAACTTTATGAGATCAGACAGCTGAGAGATTAACAGTTTTATGTGTGCATCTTTATCTGGAAATGTCAGCGAAGCATAATGTGCTGTGTTATGCAATCTGACAAACATTAGAACGTTTGAATTTAAGACAAATTGAGGAAAACCAACATAAGAGAGGTCAATTTTAGGCTTAAGTGCACTTATTCGTTTATTTAATATATTACTGTATTCACTCGTAACTTCACTTTGAATATAATTTACAATGGTTTATAAGAATCGATCGATTCAGAAATTTATTGATAATCTGGACTGGGATATAGGACATGGTGTGAAGTGCTTGCCTCACCTGCATGAGGACCTAATTTCAATCTCAAGAACCCATGCTAAAAACACAAATACGGTGTCAGATGTTTATAATCCCAGTACTGGGTGAGTAAGACAGGGGGTCGCTGGGACACTTTTGCTACCCAGTCTAGCCAAATGAGGAAACCAAATCTAAGTGAGAGATCCTGTTTCAAAATAGACAATGGATTGCCCCTGGGATATCAGACCAGTAAGATGCACCTCTTGATTCCACCTGTACATACAGATGTACTCCCATTTATGTGAATAAAGACACATAAAGTCATGCATGATACTGAGAGGGGAGTTGGTTAAATGCAAATGCGAGAAGACTAAGTAAAAATTAAAATAAGTACTTCATCATGATTAGCAGTTTAGTGTATGTTCAAATGTGTCAGCATAGACTACAGTACCATGGATAAGTATCGATGCTCTGGTTCCTGAAAATGGAAGCCGCACTTGTCTTGCACATAAAACCGTTCCTACAGATTTGCATGTCTATTTGTCATCTCGGGATCAGGAGAGCAAATGTCAGCAGTTCATGAGCCTAAAATGCTGTGATAAGTAAATAAAGATAATAACTTCCACAAGCCGGTAACTGCTGACCACAAAACCACATTCATTTTAGTTATTACTAAACTCTATCTCACTAAGCAAGATAAAACAGTTGAGTCAACGGGAATGATTCCCCATCTCCATGAGGCAGGTGCAATAGATCAGTAATGCAAAGTTAAGCCTGTCTTGCATTCAATGGAACAATTCAGGAGAAGAAAATATGCAGTTGACTCTTGCATCTGGTCAAGAAAGTGAAAGTGCAAGGACAAGATGCTGTTGCAGCAAACAGCTCATAGGACTGGACAGAAGTTAACAACTCTAAGATTTCTTTTGTCAAGAAAGGAGATGAACATACAATGAATCTACGGGGACATGTGACATTTGTGGTCACCTCATTTCCAGCAATAGGAACCTGAATGATAAATGTCACTGGTCCCATTGCAATAGATGGTTGATGGACCCAGAAGCAAAGTCTTTGTTAGATTGGTCATATAACAATAATGGCTTACTTAATTGGATATATACACATCATACCAGTCTAATATTTATTAGAACTGCTTCTATGCTGTGCTCCAGCTAGTCTAATGATGATTATCGAGCAGTGGAAGGTCTAACAAACCCTGCAGTTGTTCAGTCCATGAGGCTGGATGTCTCAGCAGTCTTCAGTACATTCCTGAATCCTGAGAAAGTTGGCTCTAATGCCAGTGAAGGAGCGACCTTGTTAGTGAGAGTGAGCACATCAGGAAAACACAGAGAAGTGTATTTTAGTCAACAAAGCTGAAAGGAGTCGGAGTTATGAAAAATACTTTGGCATTCAACTTGAAGATGAAGAATTTGATATTTTCCCTGCTGGATTTATATTGCTTCGGTCCAGTATTTCCTTACTATAGTCCCCTTCCTCTCTTTTAGAATGGTAATATATATTCTTTGCCATTTTATGTTGGAACTGTGTGATATGCTATTTCATTTTGATTTTATAAGCAGTTATATCTAAAAGATTGCATGCACCTCAGAAGGGACTTTGACCTTTGGGCATTTAAACAGTGTTGACACTGTGATGAACTATGGTGACTTTGATGTTGGACTAAGTGCATTTTGCATAACAATATCATTACAAACATATGGGGGCCAGGGAAGGGAATGTGGCAGGTCTCAATAATTCTCTACGTGCATGCCTGCCACCATGCTCCCCACCATGATAATACTGGTCTAAGCCTCTGAATCTGTAAGCAAGTACCCAGCTACACAATGTTTGCCATGTTCATGGTTTCTCTTCATAGCAGTAGAGTAGTGACTAAGATGCATGGTCTTAAAGAAAATATATTGAGCTTTACCAATTAGTGTCATTGATAAAGCAGTAAATTATCAATTTAACTGAATGTAAATGTCAACCCTTGCCCATGAAACTTTGTAATAAATAGTACATCTACACTGGAGTAAAAGGGAAGGATGAATAAAAATCTCGGCTGCATACTGATGTGAGATATTATGTCAGGTATAGCACTCACGCATTGCTAAACTACAAGCTCCATTATGTGTTTCTATAGTAAAGCTCTTTCTTGAGCACACAAGTGGCAGGCATAGTGTAACTATTCAGCCAGGCTTGACAGATGTCGTTTCAAAAGCTAATGAAGTAAACCCGCCACTGTAAGGAAATAACTGACAAGATTGGTTGCACTGATAAATTTCAAGCTTTAAAGAAAAAAAATGAATTTGGGAAAATATTTTTTACCATGATGTAGACAGTTTCTCAATATTCATATTATATTTTGTTAGTAAGCAAATGGATAATGAAGAGTGTAGGCTTGTAGAAACTCTGTGTAGCTCAGTTAAGGAATACTTTCCAGAAATAAATAAATAAAGAGAGAGAGAGAGAGAGAGAGAGAGAGAGAGAGAGAGAGAAGGAGGGAGGGAGAAGAATTCAAAGTGAAGCATGAGTAAAAAGGCAAATTTATTGTGTAATAGATAAGTAAATAAAAACTTTTGTTAATATCAAATGTTTATTGTTACTTGCTATATATCAACATTCCTTTGATTGTTTTTCTGCACCTCAATCAGCCATAAATAAGCTGACAGTCATCAATTTTGTATATTTCAAAGAATCTGCAACAGTCTAAAGTAATTATCAGAAAATTCATCCTTTCCAATGACATACCTGTGAAGGAGCAAAAATTCCTCTGTACTTAAGCCAAACTCATGAGACAGTAGAGAGCAAAGGCAAACATCAGAATCTAGACATCAGCATTATTTTCACATTTGGCACAAAAGATGACATTGTCCTCCATGTTTCTCTTGTTTTGGAAGGAAACAATTTCATGAAGCAGTTAAAAGCATTAAAACTTTCTTACTTGGATATTTTATTTGTTTACATTTCAAAGGTTATCCCTTTCCTGGTTTCCCCTCTGCAAATCCCCTATCCCATCCCTCCTTATCCTGCTTCTATGAGGGTGCTCCTTCAAACCACCTTTTCACTCCCACCTCACCACCCTAGCATTCCTCTACACTGGGGCATTAAGCCTTCACAGGACCAAGAGCCTCTCCTCCTATTGATGCCAGACAAGACCCCTAACTTTTCCATTAGGGTCCCTGTGACCAGTCTGATAGTTGGTTTTGCGCATGAGCATCTGTATTGATCAGAATCTGGCAGAGCCCCTCAGGAGACATTTGTATCAGGTTCCTGTCAGCAAGTACTTCTTGGCATCAGCAATAGTGTCTGGGTTTGGTGTCTGCATGTTGGACGGATCCCCAGGTGAGGCATTAACATGATATGTTCAAAAGAAGCCTGTAATTATTCCTTTTATAGGCCCTTAAAACTCTCCCAGTCTGGAGCTCCTAATGGATGTCCAAATATATCTGAAAGAGCTTGGACCTAGCATAGCAGCAACAGTCCTGACTGGGGCAACAGCACCAACAACATTGCAAATTACTTACCAGCTGAACATCCTCCATAGGGTTTCAGTTACCTTACTGCTTACTTAGCTTTATTTTTATAATATTTAAAGGTAGCTTCTTTACTAGCTATAGGTTTTTTTCATTATATACAATATTATAACACAAGGAACCTCCCAAAGAGCTTCCAAAGTCGTTTTCTGTTGGACATTTGCTGCTGGGCATATGGTCTACCCTTAAGGTAGATTGTTTCCTCAGTCTCATAACACTGTGTCCTGGCTTCTTCTTTGTCACTTTTTAATTTTATCTTATTATTTTCCATTTTTACTTTATATATTATCTTCCCTTTTGCATATATTCTATGGTTTCCAGTTTAGTGTTTTTATGAAATTCCTGAGTATACTAGTTGGTCCCATTTCTTCTGTCTTCTCTTGGTCTCTTGGTTTGCTTTCTTCTATTACAGTTGCTTCAGTGTATATTATATTATATTATATTGTATTATATTATATTATATATTGTGTTATAGTTATAGTTTTCCTTTAGAAGCTTTGTTTCCTAATAAGAGGCTAATGGAATGGAACATGATCAGGAATTGGGAGAAGGGGAGGGAGGAGAAATTGGAATCAGTACATATGTGGAGTGGGGGATTAAAGAGAGAAAAATAAAACAAAACAAAACAAAACAACAACAAAAAAATTATTACTTAAATTTTGTAGTGCAGTCACTTTATCAATATGCCAAATCCAGGAGGAAGGTTTCAGGGTTGGCGTGGCATACAAATGCCAACAAGATAATCATGTTTTGCTGTTTGACTGCTGTTCCACTGCCCCTGTTGGTCTCTTTCCTCTTGCTCCTAATGGTTCCAATAAGTTTTCTGTAAATTCAACCAACTCATCTGCCTGGTCTGAGCTCCCCAACACAAGCAGTTGTACAGGACAAATACTTGTCTTTAAAATGACATTTGCAGCAAGGAGGAAATCTTTCAGAAGACCACAACTCACTGGGAAGCCTTTTCCTTTAACGTCTGTGGCAATCTTTAACCCACCTGTAAATTATCCACAAATATACACTCACTTAAAAAACCCTACACCTGTGCTTCTTTCTTTAGGAGCGTTGGGTAAACTGGATAACCCAGAGTGAGTTCTCCAGAGAAGAACTTCTCCAGAGAAGGGTCTGGTAGGGTCATGTTTAGTTTTGGTTTCTAAGGTCAAGATTTCACCATTCTCCAAATGGAGTTGTTCTTGTTTCCCAGGAAGTAAAAGGTAAAACAAGGCAATCAATAATAAGCAGGATATTTTTTCAAGAATATTATCTGAAACTTGTACATGCTACATGCCTCCACCTGCAAGCCACAGTAGTTAAGACGTGCTTACTGTGACAAACCAGGCTATGAATGCAGGCCCTATCTGGAGGACTGGGGGGACAATGAAAACTTGTGTGCATAGGGTGGGGTTGACTGAGTTAAATTTACTGAACTTACAATGAAGCTAATGAAACATTAACTTCTGAGCCTCACATGTATGCACTTTTTGTGCAGTCTCATACAACGTACACATTTATTTATTTCACATATTTCCTAACAGTTATGTGGTGGTTTAGATAAAAGTGGCTCATATATTTGAATATTTAATCATCAAGAGTGGCACTATTTTAGAAGGATTAGGGGGTGGGGCAGTGTTAGTGTAAGTGTGGCCTTGTTGAAGGAAATGTGTAGTGTCTCGATGGGAATGGACTTTTTCAAATCCTACACCTAACACAGTTCTCTCTCTCTGTCTCTGTCTCTCTGTCTCTCTGTCTCTCTCTGTCTTTCTCTGTCTCTCTCTCTCCTCCTCCTCCTCCTCCTCCTCCTCCTCCTCCTCCTCCTCCTCCTTCTTCTTCTTCTTCTTCTTCTTCTTCTTCTTCTTCTTCCTTCCCACCACCCCCCACTGCAAACCCTGCTAGAGATCAGGATGTAATCATTAGCTTCTACTCCAATGTCATGAGTTCCACCTGCTTCCCACCATGACCCCAAGAAAATGAAGGCAAACCAGTAAGCAGCACTCCATAGCCTCTGCATCAACTCTGCCTCCTGTTTGAGTTCCTGTCCTGATTCCCTTCAATAATCAATAGTAATGTGGAAATGTAAGCTAGATAGACCCTTTCCTGTCTAAATTGCTGTTGGCCATTGTGTTTCATTATAGCAATAATAATCCTGATTCATTCTACCCACTGCAAGTAAAGCCCATTTTCAAAATCACGAGGACGAAATGTGTTGTTTAGAAAAATTGATCCCCTCTACCCTAAAATCTTTACCTTCATTTTACAAATGAAGACCAAAAGGGACAAATATTTTGCAATAAGTCAAACCAGGTTGGGGTTGAAATGAAAACATGGGTCTTTATTGTGCAACTACTTTTGACCATTAAAAAAGGAATCAAGTATCCATATCTGTTTGAATTTTGTTTAGAATCTTTTGAGGTTCTTCCAGAAAAAAAGTTGAACAATCTAACAACGACAAGGTAATTGGAAACATCATCCTGCTTCCATCTGTTTAGCTGTCCTCACAGTAGGAAGGGCAAGAAAAGGGAACACAGAGAACCCAGCTGCCAAGCTGATAAGACAGCCAGTTAGGCAAGGCAGTGCCACACTCATATGAACCCAAAGGTTAATAACACAGATGCGGTAAAAATCTGACGGATAGAGGTTATGAACTCTGCATTAATAACATACAGTGAAAACCAGATGTAGCCGATGAAGACGGTTCTCATCAATTAAGCATGGCAGTACATTGTTATGAAGTTGTCAAAAAGGATTGTTAAATTTCACAACAAATAACCCTAAAGGTTGCATTTTTAAAACCACGTTTAGTATAATAAACACTTGATATTGACTTAGAGGTGCTGAGCACTTTGATCTGTATTTTAAATTTTTCTGCATCTGAACTAAACCATTACCTTTACACTGATCTTCAAATGTCTAAATTTTTAAAAAGTGGCTGATAATTTTAAGATTTTTACAAGTTGTTAATGCAACTTTATCAAGTACTCCAGCCCCAAGTCTGAATATGAGTGTTGAAAATGTGTTCAACAGACTGGATTTGTGTATACATTTCTGAAATTTTAATTACATAACAAACATTCTACACTACTCTTGGTTTTCGTATATTTCCTCATTCTCAGTAGGTTCAGAAAATCACACATGCCCTAAATCATAGAAAGTTTAATTTCTGATTTCCCTGGATATATACTGCTTCCCCAGTGTGAAGACTATATAAAGTGACTTCCACCTAATTTGACTTTAATTCAATCCCTTCATTCTTTTACCTACTAAAGCCAGATTTAACTTTTGTATTTATTAAACTTGCTGCTGGAGGAATTACCTTGTGCATCATCAATGTTCAAAAGATCTGGTAAAAATTGTGAACTTTGCATAAGCTGGACTTACCCAAGGAGTCTCCGTGAAAAGTTATTTAGATCAGATGACCTAGGAACTTGTCAGTGAGGGACGGTCTTGACTGTGTAAACTGAGATGTGAAGTTCTGCACATTGTGCACTGTTCCACATCCCTGGCTTGGATATGGAGCTTCAAAAGTGCAAAAAAGGGTTTAGGCATGAGTAAATGGGCATACAGTCCTCTGTCCCTGCTCTTGACTCTGGATTGGGTGTGGCAAGCTGCTTCAAGCTCCTACCTATGTACCATAAAACGATGGATGATAATCTTGAACTGTAAACTAAACTAACCTGCTCTTCCCTAAGTGTCTTTTGGTCTGGATATTAGTCACAGCGATGGGAATGAAATTAAAATGGCCACTGTGGTTGTACTTATAATGCGAATACTGCTGCAAAGGACACGTGCTCATTTAACAAACCTTCTTACATAGAGCCCTGCACATGTTACATGGCAGCATTGGATCAAAGACCATTATCAAATTATTCCTGCCTAAGGCTTCCTTGAGGAAAGGTCTTACCTTCTTTGGCATTAATAGAATCCGTGGTCCCTTCGTTTTTAAATCCCTGCCAAGTTGGACAATGCTAAAGTTTGTGTTTCTAGTCTGCGCCAATGGCCTGTATGCTGAAAGCGTGTAGCTGGACACTATTGATAGGTGGTAGAAACTTTAACACTGCATTGCCACTGAGGGTTCTTCTGTTTTACTGCAGAAACACTGTAGGATGATGTTGAGATTCTGATCCTTTTGTCTTTCTCTTTGTGATCTTTGGCCTGGCGTAGATGGACTTGTTCTGTTGTGTCTGCATCATGACAAGCTGTTCTACCAAAGGCTCAAAACAAAGAAGTTACCCAACTCATCTGCTTTCATTTCTGTTGCTGTCACACAAAGAAGCATAGGAGATCAAAGGATAATTGGTTACAGTTCCAGGTTACATTTGAGGAACTCGGGCCTCCAGCCACATTACAGCCACAGTCAAGAGCAAAGTGGGAATAAATGACTTATGTTTACTTGCTTCCTGGTGAGGACAGCTATTGTTCTCTAGTCTTTTGGTTCAAATCCCAGCCTATGAAATAGTGCAGCCTACATTCAGGGTAGGCCTTCAAGACTATCAGGTATAATACTCTCATTTAGATAAAAGTCTGTCAAAGGAGGCTTCCTTCTCACGTGACCCTAAACCATAGAAAATTGACATTTCAACATATCCAAGACACAAACCATCAACCGAAACTTCCCAAACAGTGAAACAAAATAAGTCTCTGTCTCTGGTATGTTTTACTCAATTTGATGAGGTGGTGAAGAAATACCATGAAAAAAAATTTAAATCTCATTCTTAACCAATCCTTGACACTACTAATGATACTCTGTTATGCTTGTAGACAGGTATCTAGCATGGCTGTCCTTTGAGAGGCTACACTCAACAGCTGACTGGAACAGATGCAGACAGCCACAAACAGTAGATAGAAGTTAGGGACTCTTTTGGAAGAACAGGGGGAAGAATTGCATCCCCTAAGGGGATAGAACTCATCTAACCTGATCCTTGGGGCTCTCAGAGACTGAACCAAAAACCAAAGGACATACTCAGGCTGGACTTCCTCCTCCCATCAACACACACACACACACACACACACACACAAACGAAGCAGATGTGCGGCTTGGTCTTCATGAGGGTACCAAACAACTAGCTTTCCCCAAAGCTGTTGCCTGTACGTGGATATATTCTTCTAGCTGGGTGACCTTCTCTGGTCTCAGTGGGAGGGGGAACTCCTAGGCTCACAGACACTTGATGAGCCAGGGTTGGGATAAATGAGGGGGATCCCTACCACTCAAAGGAGAAGGGGAATGGGGATAGGGGAAGGATTATGGGAGGGGGTGACAGGGAGGGGTACAGTGAGCAGGAAAATAAAATAAATAAATCTCAAAAAAGTAATATTTCTCAGTTATTACTTGGTAATTTATACACTGAATTATGCTTGTATTCAGCCCAAAGGGTACGAAAACTTACTCAGAGCTCTGTCCCATAGACTTATTCAGCAAAGCCAAAGGAAAACTCCAGCTTGTAATTTATAGTAGTTACCCAGGTCGGTAGTCTAATAATTAAGCATGAGATACACGAAAACCTAAATTTGATTGAAAACACACAAGGCATTGTCCTCTAAGAGCTGATTTTAGATCTTCTATTTTGTAAACTAGACCTTAATTTTATTAAGATTGAACAATTCCCAGAGAGGCATAGACATGTCAATAAAAGCAGCGCTGGGATTTACTTACTGAAATCAGTTTAAAACACTTTTCATCATTCCATCATGAATTCTGAACTACCAAGTGATTGTGTTTCTTCTGCATATTAGCTTGCACCAGGAGTAAAATCACCTATGAACTGCCAAGAGTAAATTTGTATGTCCTTAGTTCCGTAAAACTTAACATTGTGGCAAGAAACATAAATGAATTGCTTGACCAGTTGACTGATTTCCACAGAAACTGCGTGACTGACTGTCTGATGGATGGCAGATACAGGAAGGGTCAAGGTTACCATTTTTGAATGTTCCTCGGGAAATTTTTAAAGTCAAACATAATTGACAAATCTGATATCTGGAGTAAATGTTTCCAACCTACGCTGAGACAAGATTCTAAATGCTATAGATTGTCTTTAAATATTTTTAAACCGCATTAGAATTTTTACTTTATATTGTAGAACTAGAGTTTTAAAAAGGTTACTCATTGTCAGAGTCTGGATGTGCAGGGCCGGACGTGCCTGAGGGAGAGCCAGAGATAGGACTTGCCAAACCAGCTATCAGCCCCAAGGACATTGATCATCTGTAGCCACCCCCTCCCCTTCCTTCACCCCCCTGAGTGAGATGAGCCACCCTACCTGCCTGCCGAGCTGCTAGAGAGCACGTACTCCTTGCTGATGTAATTTCGCGCCGAAAGTAACTGTGCACCATTTGAATTGACCAATCATGTGTAACCGCGCGAATGCCCCTTACCTCCCCTATATAAACCCCCGAGTTTGGAAGCTCGGGGTCGATTCCTCTGTCTCCTGTGTGAGATACGTGTCGACCCGGGATCCCGCTAAGACCTGGGATCTCGTTAATAAAGGTACCTCATGCTTTTACATCAAGAATGGCTACTGGTGATTCCTGGGGGCACCCCACCCCGTGATCGGAGCGAGAGATGCAGCTCCCCGTTTTGGGGTACGCTCTTTCAATATAAAGTATCATTTTAAAACAAAAAAACAATCCTATCTACATCTAAGAAGTTAATTAGGCAATGAGCAACTAAATATGAAAGTGGCAGTGATGCCGTGTAATACTATCTGACTCAGGAAAAATCATATAACATTTATATTTTCAATATTCAAACGTAATCCATGACATTCTATTGGCAAAACATCTAAACTTTAAACATTATTATTAAATTATTAAATTTTAAACATTATTATTTTTGTTTTGTTTTTTTTTATTTAAAACACTAACAGTTTCTTATGCTTCCCTCTGCTATACTTGTTGGGAAAAAAACTTGAAGAGTTAAAGACAAATTTGCCCTAATTAAAAATCATCTTTGCGGGAATAGGCATATGATTCATTTCCCCTCAACTTCTCTTGGTTTTCCATTTTCAACATTGTTTATTTCAATAAAATATCACGGAAATTGTTGGGATTCAGACTCAGGACACACAGCTGAGGTGCATATTTAACGTACCGAAGTCAATCTGGCTCCAGAATCTTCCAGCATCCCTCAGTCCCTACCTGGCATTCTCTACCCTCTATCAAGAACTTTCCAGCCCATGGCTGGGCTTCCCCTCCCCCAGAGTGCGTGCGCGTGCGCGTGCGCACCTGCGTCTGCGTCTGCATGTGTTTTAATCCTTTATAATCCAGACATTTTGGTCTCTCCCCCTTTCTCTGTCTTCTCTCTCTTTGCTGCTATGCTGTCTCTCCTCTTCCCCCTCCCCTCTGTCTCCCTCCAGAAGGTGCCTTCCCTGGCTGTGGTTCCTGGGATCAGTGAACTAGAATTGTTTCCCAGTAAAGCTGCCTTTGTGCCTTCACACACTCTAATCTGACTTGAATTGACTAATTTGGCGGGCAGAGAAATAACTTATCAGAAACAAAACTATAAATTATGAGAAAAGACAAAATTACTTTTGGAAAAAACCATAAATGATGAAGTATAATTTTATATAACAATAATCTACATTAATGACATTATTAATATGCTCTGAACCTTCTAATATGAGTGTGTAATATACTTATAATTTAATTATATTTTGACCTGTATTTAATGAATTATGTCTATCACGTTTCTTTTATCTATTTTTATTAAATTATTTTATTTATTTACATTCCAAATGTGGCTCCCTTTCCCAGTTCCCCCTCCCAGAGTTCTTCACCCTGAGCTCCTCCCCTTTGCCTCTGAGAGGGTGTTCCCTCACATATACCCCTCACCCAGCCCCCTCACAAACCCCCATACCCAACTTTACCTCCCCCCAGCATCCCCCTTCCCTGGGGCATCAAGTTTCTACAGGATGGCATATCCTCTCCCATTGAGACCAGACAAGGCAGTCCTCTGCTACATATGTGCCAGGAGCCACGGACCAGCCCATGTATGCTCTTTAGCTGGGGGCTTAGTCTCTGGGAGCTCTGAGGGGTCCTGGTAGGTTGATGTTGTTCTCCTACAGAGTTGCGAGATCGATCACCTTCAGCTCCTTCAATCCTTCCCCTAGCTCTTCTATAGGGCGTTCCCAACCGTAGTCCTATGAGGATTCACATCTCAGTCAGCTGCTGGCAGAGCCTCTCAGAGGACAGCTGTGTTAGGCTCCTATCTGCAAGCAGAACATTGCATCAGTAATAGTGTCAGGGTTCGGTGTCTGTGCATGGGACAGAAAAGGAGAGACTTAGTGGGGGCCGGGCACCCTCTCAGAGGCAAGGGGGAGGGGAATGGGATGAGGAAATGTGGGAGGGAGACCCCGGGATGGGGAGCAATGGCTGGAATGTAAATAAGTAAAATAATTTAAAAGAAAAGAAAGAGAAAAGGAAACGAATGTGAATTTGAATGGGCAGAAAATAGAGAGGTTCTGGGAGGAGTTCGAGGAGGAGAAAGAGTAATCAGAATAGACTGAATAAAAAAATCTATTTTCGACAAAAATAAACACATAAAACAAATGTGTGTAAAGAATAATAGGATAAAACAAGTTATCTAGACAATTATTAATGGTAGCAGTCGGGTAATCCAATGATGACTTTAGTGGATAGGATGCTTGAACAGATGACTAACAATTGTCTTCCTTCTGGAGGAGCAAGGACAGCAGCAGCCCTCTTCTCTTAGGATTATTTGCTGCTACAGACCCAGATTGTAAATGCATAAGGGATAGATCTACTTCCTGTCCTTACATGTCCTACTTCCTGTCCTTACGTGTCCTCTTAGAAAAATGCTTGTGTTCTGGGGTTGCCCTCAGAAAGGGCTCTGCTCTATGATGTTGGATGAAGTCTAACTGCAGGTGAAGACTACAGATTTCTCTTTTGAACGTTTGAGAACTCTTTAATGTCTGTCAAGAGTCGAAGAGACTCCAGATTGAAGCTGATAAAACTCTATTATTTAGGAAAATTGGGTTAATCCTGAACTTTGAGTGGATTTAGGTCTATAGCGAGCAAAACTACCTTTAGGTTTTAGAAGAACACAGACATGGGTTTCTATTTGTCGTCATGTGCTGGAAGTTTTCTCTGTAACCCGCATTCAACTTTGCCTTGTGTCTACTGCCTTCACGGCCTTTTGAGTTTGAGGCCTAGCTGAGGTAGACTTTCTTTGACTTCTATAATTCTGTGAAGTTAAAATCGATGAACATTAAAATCTTACCGAACACAGTTCATACACACCCAGATGAAATTCTGACAGAGAAGGTGTTAATTCAGTGGCATCAACAAATGCGTTGAAGGTTTTAGTGGCCACACGTTCTCAAAGCTAGAACCATTCTTTTACCTCCTTTGAGTTTGGTTCATGTCTCTGTAAACGATGCTGCTTTCCTATCTTAGTTTAGACATCGTACAAACCCTTACTGATTTTCTCTTACGTTAGCCTCTAGCTCTCTGCAAACTGCCTATGATTCTCACCCTTCCATCCTCTACACTCTAGTCTGAAGGGCCATATGGCTCCACTTTTCCATGATGACTCTATGGCTACTTGTCTTCAATACATGCTATCATCCCTTTATGAAATCCTCCAAGTGTAGCATTTCCTGCAGACTTGTGCAGAGGTCAATGTGGGCATCTTCTTTTACAGTGTACAGTCACGGCAGAAACTGAGTAGAACACTGAGTGTACCTCCTGTCCTTGCCCTGAATAACTCATTATGTAAAATGGACCCCTGTCCATCAGCTCGCTGCCTGGGAGCAAGCAGATTGCAATTTCATTTTCTTTCAATAAACTTGCTTTTAGACATCCTGGGCACTCCATTTTTCTTCTATAATAAATGTATCTGAATCACAGGGCCCCCTGGAGGTAGTCTTTCTTTTTCCTAGAGCGGCATCCATTATCCCCTGAGGTATTTACTCTGCATTTATTATAGAATCCACGAGGTAGAACTAAGCCCAGGCTGAGGCTGAAGTGAAATACAGTATGAGAAGTCTCTCAAATCCTTAGGCAGACAGGCTATCCAAAGAGGAGAGACGGTCTGGATTTGAGAAGTACACACACGCATACATACAGACACAGAGAATTTATTTGTTTTTTTCTAAATTTGAACTACTGAAGATATGCATAATGTGACCAATTCCCATTTCTCAGTCTTAGCCAATCTTTGCATGAATAAGAGGAGAATGACAAATCACCCTTCACAGTTATATACATAAGCTATCTGTGCAACTTCAAGGAGATCAAATAAGAAAACAAACTAGCCATTGAGGAAAGTAATTTACTTAAATAATTTTAATTGATGTTTGATTAAATAGGAGACATAACGCCCATGAAAACAGAGGGCCATGGCAGTGCATGAAAATCAATCATGAGATGGATGTTTATTTCCAGGAGTTTACTTCTCGGTATCCCTCTACTAAGGAAGAAATTTGGAGAGCAACTTGGTAACAGTTTCTACATCCTGGTTGCATCCAATGGAAAACAATTAATAAAAGTGGACTTTTAATTTATATACATCAGTGGATTCCTTTTGCCTTTAAACAACTTTTAATTAGATTTCGGTCCATTTTATTGACTAGTACAGACACTTGTTATCCATGAGAGAGTTTAAGATTCCAGGACAAATATCAAGGTAACGCCAACAGTTGTTATATATTATTTTACATAATCCTTAATGAATACCTCCACAAAGTGCTGACCAGTGTTGGTAGTTGAAGGATGAGCTCAGTGTTTTACACTAGAATAGTTTTCTAATATAAAACCCGTAAGGAAAAGAAAGCCCTGTTATTGTCGAAAACAGATTTACTATGCATTTTAAGCGGGAGCTAGGAGATTCATAACATGGTGAAAATAGACAGTTGCTTTTAATGTGTGTAAATGTGTTAACTTTTAGTGTAGTTGTTTATGATCCTCTGTCTTGTGTTACCTGTAATTTCAGGTCTATGCTTGAGTGTTTTCTAAATAAAATGAAAGGTGGGGGGGCGGGGAGACTGCCCCTCGGTTGCCAAAACCTACCAGAGTATTTGACATAGTACATATTTTTATGTTATTTATCACTTCTGATCATTGGCAGCTTAACAGACACATGCAATTAATTTGGTTCATTTGCAAGCCTACTCTTCCCTCCTGCACACAGCTTTCCTGCTGAAAGGCTCGACTCCCATCAGCATCATCACTCTTTTCAAGCGTTCCTCTTCTATGTGACCCTCCTAGTTTAGTTTCTTTCTCAAGAGGGGGTGAGAGCCTATTTACTTGAGCAAAAGTAATTATCATTGGCTACCTCGCTGAAGAAAACCACACTTTTCCCCCCAAACAACCATTGACTGTCAATAGTCCTCAGGGCGTTCTAAGACTTCCCAGCTACCTTCCCATCCATAATGGAAGACATCTGTGTAAATCTCGTGCAGAAAATCACAGTTACAGCACGTTGGAGTGCAATGGCTGTGTTATGTTAAGAGGGCAGTTTTGTGCTTCATTTCCTGTGACTCTGACATTCTTTTGTCACTACTCCTGTGATGTTTTGAGCCTTACATACAGTGAAATAGCTCTCTCCTCTTTAAAGGGCTAACTTAACCATCGCTGACTTTTGGCCCTTCGGTAAGCTTGCATTACTAACTCTTTCTACAGTGAGACGCCCCTATGATGACAGTTGACCAATCTCAAATGCTCCCATTGGTTGGCAGGACCAAATTACAGACTGGTTTTGCTATCACATCTGTCAGACTACATTTGGAACGGAAGTAAGAATGCTCTTCCAACGCGAAAATCTAAATAGCTTCTTAATATGACTTTATCTTCTACATTTCACACAGTTATTGAATAACAGTATCCCTACATCTGTGAATGACGTTTTATGATATGATGGGATGAGGTGAGAGGTTTGCACTATATTAGCAGCATCCAATGCACCAGTTGACATGACTTAGAACTCAACTGATAGATGTTTTACTCTCAAAGAATAGAATCAATGAGTGATGTTTCCTCTTTGAGTCTGGCTATAAGAGAAATTTAAAATTAGCCATATGACTTCTGTCGACAAAATAATTTCTATAAACAACATTCTTTATCTTGTGGGATATATTTATCATATTATTTACACCTGGGGATATACTTAAATTTTAATAGCAGAGAGTTAGGGAGAATTCATTATGACTGAGTTAGTCACACACACACACACACACACACACACACACACACACAACACACAGAATCTTTTATTTAAAGTAAAATGCAAATTAGAAACTCTGTATAATTATTTAAGATTGATAATGGAGAAATAAAAATGGTATAAAAACATGGCCTATTTTGCAATGTTTCCTGTGAATATTAATAATTGTAATTTTCCTGTTTGGTATTAAATAAAGTCCACAGCAAACTGAACTCTTCTCCATAACTAGCCTATAATTCAAACATGGGATTGCAAAATATATCTAAATGTCTCTGTGATTCTTAAAACATAAACAAAGCTTCTACTACAACAAACTTAAATATGCTTACTTACGCTAGTCGGTCTCAGGGGGAGCTAACACATTTATGAAAAAGGCAAACATTGTAAATTATGAGAAACATAAAAATTAGTGAAAAGTGTGGCGTGTAAATATTTTATGAGTATCTCAAGTAAATTCTATGTAAACAATCAATTCACATAGCCCCAAGCAACACTGCTATAACTGTAGACCTAGGCATACAAGATTCATTGTGAATATGAAAGATGTGTTACAAGATGTTAGGTGTTACATGGCCACAGCCTTACAGAAACTGTAGCATTAGACAAATGCCACATTTAATCAACTATAAAATGCTTGGTATCCTGGACAACATTTTGTTGTAGTTGTAGAACTATTTCTCATCCTTTTCCTCACCTGTTGACTGAAATCTCCATTTCCAAAACTTTTTAACAACTAACATCCTTTTCCCTCTTTCTCCTTCCTTCCATCCATCACTTCTCCTTCCCTCCCTCCTTCCTTTCTTTCTTCCTTTCTTCCTTTTCTTTCTTCCTTCCTCTTTCTTTCTGTCTTTCATTCTGGACTCTATGAGAATGATCGCAGAGGAGAGTGGAAAAACAAAATTCTTTCTAACTCTGGAAGAATTTAGAGCAAAGACATTTCATCATTGATTCAATTCCAATGCCTTCTTTCCTGGAACAAGATACCTCCATGTTTCCAATTTACAGAAGGAAGCCCATTTCTCACATGCTTAAACAGCATCTCATCTCCTTTAACTTCATTTAAATATGTAGCAGCTAACTTCCCAGTGTCTTACATGCTAATATTTGGGTTTTTAGCTTTAAAAAAAAGAACGAAAAGAAAAAAGGAAAAAGATAAAAAGAAATCAGCTAAGTATTTTTTAACTGAAATTCTTCACACAAGATATGAGCATTATTTACTGACTTCATTCTAATTGATGTTCAGCCTGTTTTGACTTCCTAATCTTCTTACCACTCCCTGACAAATGCTGGGATTACAGGTGAGCGTAATGACTAACCATATGTGTGTTTAAGCTAACCACATATTTTTTGCTGGAATAATGAAGTATCTTACATTGCACTAAAAATAGCACATATGCCAAATATTTTCTTAGATTATTTCAAGTTTGTATGACTGTGCATAAGCTCAGTGCCTTATGCTAATTTCTGTTTATTTGTAAAGTGCTAGTTGTTGAAACGAGAGATTGGTACACACAAATCCTTGCTTACATTCTGCCACTGAACTATATCCACAGCCCAATTGGTATTTTGCTAAAACAGGTTGAAGACTTTGTAACAATAAGGGCTATTTATTGAAGAACATATATGTTTTGGGGATTAATTAGTATATTTAATCTGTTAATGCAACAGTAAATGTGGGTCACATTCTGAATGCCTGCTTTCCAATGGCCACATTTTGGATGTCTTGCCTATTCAGACCTGCTTCTCAAGTGCTTCTGTGTTGCCCTTTTCGTTGGAGGCTGTTATAGCAAATTAAATACACCTGCTTCCCTGTTACTGAGCACCCTGTCATTATTATTTGTCTGGAGGAGCTTAAAATACTCTGCAATGGTATCTTAGCTGGTAGGCTATATTTAATTTGAATGTTATCTAGTATATTCCTGTTGCTTAAGAGATGAACTCAAAACCTAGGGTATTCAGCAAATGCTTTGCAAACCATACACCTCATTTATAACAGAACACTTTACATCATAATACACCCAGAACTGGAGTTGTTGGCAATTATAATAGCAGGTTGAGTTCTACATAAAAATATCCGAAAGAGTCAGTATGATGAATGAGAATAGGCCATTAAAGGCTGTATACATAGACATTACAAAGCTCCTAACGCTGTTTGAAGCATTTTATGAACACTTACTCCAAATTCCCACACTGGGTACATTTATTATCTTCATCCACGTATGTAGGCAACTTGGAGAGAGCCAGAATGATTTGAGGAAAGGAAAATAAAGGTATTCTGTGTCTGAGTCAGGGTTTCTATTCCTGCACAAACACCATGACCAAGAAGCAAGATGGGGAGGAAAGGATTTGACATACATAGATCAATAAGTGTACTACAGAATGCTAACATAATAAAAATGATCATCCCAGTAGGTCCAGAAATATTTTAACCAGTGAAATATATATATATATATATATGTGTGTGTGTGTGTGTGTGTGTGTGTGGCGTGTGTGTGTGTGTGTGTGTGTTTTTCTCCATTTTTTCAAATAGTTTACCATGAGTGTATAAGCACAGAATTTTTATGTTGATTTTATTTCCTGCAAAATTATACATTTTTTTCCACAGTTTTGGTGATACCTTTGTCCATGGAATGGGTGGATCATCCTAAGCAGAGACAAATGGAGCAATATTTTTTTCCTCTCCTTTCAGGCACTGACTTAGGTATCTGAAACATTAATACACCAAACAGAAATTATTGGACTGGGTAGTGTAGTTTTCCCTAGATCTGGAGAGGACAAACATTCAACGTTACAGCTCTCAGTAGGAGGGCACTGTATCATTGCAAAACCCAGCTCTTATTGCTTTGCAGTATAGCTCTTTGATGACTAATTTGTTGAAAGCTTTTAATCACTGGATACAATTCTTTCTGGACCTACTAGGATGATCATTTTTTATTATGTTAGCATCTTGTAGTGTGTTTATTGATCTGTGTATATTGAATTATCCTAATCAGGATTCACATTAAAGAATTTTTGTCATCTATTTATAAAAAAAAAGTCATAGCTGAAAAAGATTCACAGTAAATAACCTGTATTACTTCTAGATTTCTACAAATTAATACAAATCTTAATGAAACTTAATGTTGTAGGTGAAGAATGCAGACGTGGCTGACTAAAAACGGATTCCGTTTTCTTCTTCTTCAGGAAGTTATATCACGCCTAAGGTTGATCTGCATCCTTTGATTCCTATTGAAGAACTTCTTAGCATGTTGACTTATATGGTCACTGAAAAATATTTCTTGAATTTATAATATCTACAGTATTTTGACTAAATAAAGTAGTCCATCGAGTTTATAAATTACACTATTTTGAGCTACTCATATCCTGGACTCACAGTTGACATATCCATATCTTTCTGATACATTTTAGTGGAAACAGAAATACTGCCCCAATTTATATTAAAAAGTACTGGCAATCAGAGGCCATTTTTAACATTCCCCTTCCTGGTTTCCAGGCCAACATTCACCTAACCTCTCCTCCTCCCCTTCTATATGGGTGTTCCCCTCCCCATCCTCCCCCCATTACCGCCCTCCCCCCAACAATCACGTTCACTAGGGGTTCAGTCTTGGCAGGACCAAGGGCTTCCCCTTCCACTGGTGCTCTTACTAGGCTATTCATTGCTACCTATGAGGTTGGAACCCAGGGTCAGTCCATGTATAGTCTTTGGGTAGTGGCTTAGTCCCTGGAAGCTCTGATTGGTTGGCATTGTTGTTCATATGGGGTCTCGAGCCCCTTCAAGCTCTTTCAGTCCTTTCTAAGAACAAAATAGTGTTTTTAATAGAACAAAGTTAACACAGTGGCTGAGTTCTAAGCCTCCACCTTTGAGGTTCCAGTGTCTCCAATTTTGCCATCCTCCTAGGGTCTATGTAAAGATCCAGCTCTTTTGTGGACTGTGAGGCAGAACACTGTTTGTCTGGAGGCTAATCTCCATTCTAATATGCAGATACTATTGTTTACTCAATCTGAATTAGCCTGATGAAAGTGATGTGCTCTGAATTGAAGGTCAGATTCCTGTGCAGGTAGAGTTTGCAAGTGTAGGTCTTGCTCTCCATTTGCATCTTAACGAATGGACAATAAAGTGCGACCCACATTTCCCAGTGTATTCTCACACACAATGAATTTAGGAAGGCATTTAAGAAAAGGCTTAAAATAACAAGAATTAGTGAAAGTTAGACATGCTTGTGTGTCTGGCTTAATGAGACAGGTGTAATTCTAATAGCTGCCCTCTTCATTCACTTTAAGATATTGGCTCCTTTTCCCTTATTGATTTTTCTCTGCTAACTTCGGGCTCCTTTATTGTGCACTGATTTGTTTCTTTTACTGACTTGGCATTTCTTGGGGGTGATTCACTTGTTAGCAATGGCAATTGCTGGCTATTGACCAAATATGACATGACTGCTGAATTGAAATTTAGCTCACCATTGGTAAGTACAATTTTATGTGCTCTAAATTAGCTCTGACTGTGACATTTTAAAATGCAGGAACAGCAAAGACAAGTGCACAATAAAAATAATCAACAATGCAACGACAGTTTCAGAGTCTCCTAAAATTGAAGTAAAATATAGTTTTGCTGATCTAGAATTCAGGGAAGCAGATGATTTGGCAGAGATTCCTGTCCTTAATAGAATTCTGCTTTTCTTTGGAAGTTTTACTCTCCTTGGTGTGCAGGATAAAATTAATTGTTTATTAACTTCCAACAAACAAACAAACAAAAAAAACCACTGATTTTGTTTATTGCCTTATTTTTGTTGAAGAATCTTTGACTGTTTTAGTTGGCATGCCCAACTTTCATGAGGGCAGTATTTGATGCTTAGGAATCCTTTCGATTACTATGAGCAAAAATTAAAATAAAATAAAATAACAAACCACAGTAGATTCTATAGTACATTATATTTGCTGTTTTTAGTTTCTTTTATGGCATAACAAAAAGAAAGAAAAATGTATAGATTCCCCACATACTTCTGCCCAACCCTGCTTCCCACCAGAGTTTTGCATTCAAAATGAATCTATACCTATACCGACAGCACACTACTATCATTTAAAAATAAAGGAAACAGATTTAAGAACAAGAAAGCAATTTATATCAAAACTATAGGTAAAAACATTATACTTCTGAAAATATATATTTATAAAATGTACTCTAAACATCAAATATGCCTGCCGTAAAGAAAATGCAAACAGACATAGTTATGTAATAAAAGGATAAATGGAAAAATACTTCTCTATTAACAAAAATTGACAGCAAAAAAATCTAATAAGAAATTTTAATATACATGGTAGGTAAAGCTAATTTTGACAGATATTATTATCAATAAAATGTAATTAAGATAAAATAAATAAAAATCAAATTACGCTCTTCATATTTTACTATAGGGAAGTAAAACTAAGGAAATAAGCAAAACCATAACATATAAAAGGAAAGAAAAATATTTTATGAGCACACAAAAAACATTGTATTACAAAATAACAAATAGTATATCTTACTACCTAACAGACTGAGACAAACACCAAATACCATATGGTATATTTATTGAGTATTATTCTGAGCACTTGAATATGTAGGAATTAACTTCAGTGGGGCAAGTAAGTTGGGGGCAATCTGCCTCAGGTTAGAAAGAAAAAGAAATGAGTAGCACTGTATCATTTTAATCTCCATTTAAACAGTGCAAAACTAGAAAATATCCTTGCATTATGGAGATAGAGAAGAGCTGTCTAATTATTATGCAATTACGTTTCTGTAAACCATAACTGGAAGGGTAGTTGGCCTCCAAGCCGGTCTCCACATCTCCTGTTTTGTGCTTCCTGGTTACAGTTACAACTTCCATTGTCTTGGAACAGATAGTGGAGTTTATACACCTTCCTCCTGTGCCTGTACTGGGTGCTGACCATCCCCCGTAGAAGCAAAAGAAGAAGCCTCATTTTTATGCATCCTTTTACTGGCTCTGTAATGATGACTGGACAAACATGAAGTGGCTAATTTAATCAGCTACCAATAAGAAAACAGTTACAATGTTGAACAATTCATCTCACCTATTTGTGATGGCTAACTAAGTTCGACAGCGCCCTGTGTATCTTCTGAATGTATTCCACTACTCGACTCACTGATGTCACATCTGTCTTTTAAAAAAGGTCTGATCTGAGTTCTACGCCCTAAGAATGCAATGTCAATAGTAGCAAGGGCCCATCTTCAAACCCCAAGATATCTAAACTGTACTGTTTTGGGAGTCACAGAATCTACCCTGACCACAATTCAAAAGTAGGTTTCTCATACCTGATACTGGGGTTTTTGTTAGTCTACAGCTCTTGTGGGAAGCATGGTCAGCCCAGCACAAGTAGGTACAGATAAAGGTATAGGGGTGTGTGTTTGTGTGTGTGTGTGTGTGCGTGCGTGTGTGTGTGTGTGTGTGTGTGTGTACATTTACTTACAAGGTATTATGTATAACTTTAGGTAAATATAAATAACATGATTTCTTGAAACAACCTTGATGTTATTTGTCCCCAATTTCTCCTTTTCCTTTTGTATTTACCTCCCTTCCCTCTTCCCAGTAGGCATGCCATCCCCATTCCATCATTTTTGATGTCATGTTATCTGTTTCCAATTATTCCCCTCCTAAACCTCACCACCAGCTATGGTCTCTTTATACTTTCCTGGTTTCTATGGTTACTCAATGACTGATGCTCATGTCAGAGGATCTGGAGCTAGGAATCACAGGTAGGACAGAAATGTGGCATTTGTCTTTCTGTCTCTGGGTTTATCCCGTTCCATGTTATACTTTCATATCCATCTATTTACTGAAAATCTCATGATTTCGTGTTCCTTTAGAGCTGAATGGGACTCCACTGTTCGTATGTAGCACATCTCAGTTATCCATTTATTTGACATTTAGTTTGTTTCCATTTCCTGGCTAGTGTGAATAAGGCAAAGAGTGAAGATTGCTGGGCAAGAATCAGTAGAAGTAGAGTCCTTTGGGCATAGGCCAGGGAATGGCATAGTTGGATCATCTGGTAAATTCAGTTTTAGTTAGTTTTGTTTTTTGTTTTGTTTTGTTTTGTTTTGTTTCTAGAGTGATGCACCATACTCTTTAGTAAAATGGATGCACTAATTTGCATTTCTACGAGCAGTGAATGAGTTTCTTTTTCCTCACCGACTCATGAGCATTTGTCTGTTGTTTTGCTTATCAGACTTTGCAAAATGCCAAGGGAGAGAAAGAATTAAATAGTTCTACCGCACTGCAACACTGTGCACCACCATAATTACCAGCATGTCAAGGTATGCACAAAGGTACCTTCACTGTCCTGCATATTTCAGTGGCAACCAACAGCTTGCTAATTGGACTTAAAACACACCAAAAGTGATTGATATAATTTTTTAATTACAAAGACATTATTAAAATATCAGATGTTTTCTATTTAAATTTTTTTTTGTATATGATATCATGAACAATGGTTTTATAGGGCATTGGATTTTACGAGAGTGATGGAAAATCTGATTTTTAAATGCTTCCAAGTAAGAAAGGATTCTCTCATGCCTGAAATGAAGTTCTAATACTTTGCTGTAATTTGTCTTTTCATATATGTATTTATTTATGCTTTGTTGAGCATGATCTGTAGGGACTCAAACTTGAAAGACAAGCGCTCTACCTCTCAATTTATCCCAATTCTTTGCTATAGGTTGAATAATCAAAAAGCCACAGTTTGCGAACATTCAATATTGTTGTCTTAAAGTAGCAATCCGTCAAGTTCTCTTCCAGAATGAGATTATATTTCCTTGACAAAAAAATTTCTTCTTCAGTACTACCGTATGCCTGGAAATGCCACTTCACCACCGCTATGGAAATGACTTTCATTCAATTTTGCTTTGCAAAATAAACTCCATAGTTTTCTCAGTTCAAATACCCTGACATTCTAAATTAAATTCAAGTTGCATTCTACTTCCTCAAAACTGTTTCAGAAGCAACATATTCATCTATAAACCTTCTCACCCAAAGCAATTTATCTTTAAATTTAAAAATCTTCAGAGCACCAGCATTTAGAAACATAAAATTTTCACACATGTGGCACTGCTGTGTTTTCCACGAATACTGCCTTGAAGTCAAGTTGTAAGTTGACGTAAGAGTGAGTGCCTTGTTTGACTGAGGAGTGCACTCCACTTCTATGCATTCACTTTCTTTCTTTACCTTCACTGGAACAGAATTTACACATAAAAATTATGAATTTAATAAGTGCAATGTTATGTGATTCTTTTATGTTTAAAACTTTGTTGGTGATTACCACCATTAAACTAATTGATACCTTTTTATGAATGTGTAAAGGATTAATTCTTAATTTCCCCGATTTGAGACGAGCAACACAATTACTATTAATTATAATCAATATGTGATAAATTAGGCCTCTAGATATTTACTTTACAGCTAAATTCTTAAGTTCTACTAAGATTCATTTTTTTTTGATGTGCTCATAGATATCATGTTATGAGAAACTGTAAAGGCATCTGAAATTTATATTTAATAAAAATGCTTAGAGTGTTATATTCCAAAAATTATGTATTTTGTTACATAAAGGTTTAATTATAAAATAAGCAGGTCTCTACCTTTTCATATGTAAATTAACACATAATTATACCACTATTTTTCTTTAAAAAATAATTACATCAAAATGAAATCTGCCTATTTTAAATCTAAATATGGGGTTGGAGCTCAGCAGTATAGCTTCCTTAATGTGATATATATATATATATATATATACATATATATATATATATGATGAAAGAAAACTAAACCAAGCTTCCACACTAATCACTAAGCATTGCTAATCAACTCTCATTCCAATTGGTATTTTTCTATTTTCCTTCATATTAACTTTTTAACCTTTCCTCTCTTTATGTTCCAATCATCTTTGAAGACATCCGATTTGATGGGCCGAATTTTTCTTGAGTTTGTCATGAGGAAAATCCAGACAGAAGCTTAATATACACTACCTTGGACTCCCTGTGGATCCTTGGGCACAGGCACAGAAAATGAAAGAAAAACATTAGGCATTTAGTTCAGCGGGTGACAATATTCTAAAGGACCACATATGCATTAAGTGTGGCCAGTTGTTCTTTTTGTTTAATCTAATTTGACACGTTGGTTGATTTTAGTATAAATTTCTTTCCCAAAGTTTGCAAGCAAAGTATATGTGTTCAACATCTATTAAGGGATTAAAAAGCTGTATTTCCAAATATTTTCATATCCAATTACATCGCCGAGTTTCTGTAAAACATAAATTTTATTCCATACTTTAACCCTGTAAACATCAAACTCCTAACCCTAACTTACTGTTTATGTCCTACAGAATGCAGATGCAGACACGACTGTTTAACAGATTACAGAACCCATGGCCTATAACCTCAAAGACTTTCAGACTTCAGAAGATTCAGATTAACAGTGAGTAAATCTCTCTCTATCTCTCTATCATCTATCTATCTATCTATCTATCTATCTATCTATCTATCTATCTATCTATCTATCTATCTATCTATCTACCTACCTACCTACCTACCTACCTACCTATCTATCTATCTATCTATCTATCTATCTATCTATCTATCTATCTATCTATATATCTATCTACATATCTATCTTTCTATCTACCTACCTACCTGTCTCCACACATACACACCTCACTGAGGTCTTCTGTAGTTCACAGATTGCTTGGAACTTTTGCTCTCTTGCCTCAGCCCAGTGGCCAGATTTACAAGCTTGTGACACTAGAGCAGGATGCTTGTTTCTTCTTTAAATACCGCAAATGGTACAGAGGATGAGGAAGACTGATTTTCAGTAAAGACATGTTGTCACAACACATTTGTCTAGTGAAGTCTCAGTCTCTTTCTTTCCAAAGCTAATAGTGACCTCATTTAGCTTCATCGCTAGTCTACTGTTCCTTAACTTCAGTACACTAAACCACTCCATAGAAAGGACAGGAGGAGGATGATAGGCTACAAGGGGATAGGAACTCGGTAGGTCAACAGAAACAACTAACCTGGGCCCTCGGTGCTCTCAGCTTCTGAAATGCCAACCAGAGAACATACATGGGCTGGACTGGGCCTCCTTACTCCTATGAAAAAGATGTTCAGATTGACCTTCATGTGGGCCCTGAACAACTGAAGCCAGGGCTATCCCAGAAGCTGTTGCCTGGATACAGGATATGTTCTACTAGCTGGGCTGCCTTCTCTAGCTTCTGTGGGAGAAGTGCCTAGTTTCTCAGCAACTTGAAGTGCCAGTGTGCGGGGAGGGATACCAAGGGGAACTCCTGACCTGGTCAGAAGTAGGGAGAGCTAGGAGGAGGTGAATGGGAGGCAGACAGTGAGCAGGATGGAAAGTGAATAAGTTAAAAAATTAAAATAAAAAGAAAACAGTCCATAATATTCATTAATACTATCATTTTTATAAGACTTGGCCTCCCAGAGCAGTAATAAGAGTAATAGTGGGAGCTATGCTACTCCCAGCCCGTCTGCTCACGAAACAGTTCCTTGTGTTCCTGCTCATGGTCTGGCCATTGTCTCTAGTAGATTTCCACAATGACCATCCGAAGCAAGGCCTACTTGCCATTTCAATTGGCCATATTGGCTCATTGCTCTAACCTCGTCTCTTGTGAGACCAATTCAGGAGAACTGTTAAATTAAAGATATGTCTGACTTACACAGTGAGTTCCAGGCCAGAGTAGATTATAGAATGCATAAAATATGAATGAATGAATGAATCAATCAGTCAATTAATGAATAAATCAATCAATCTATTTGCTATTTAATAGCTGCCCCTGTTTTAGGTTCTTGAGTTTTAAACCAATGGAGACGTTTTAGTCTGTAAGACAGACAGATCTAGTAACACCCTTAAATGAAATCAATTTTATACAATTATTTTAGGAATAATTAGGTAGCACAAGTATTGCAAGACATTTCAAGAGAACGACATGAAAGATGTGTGTGGTTCCACCCCAGCACCCAGAAAGAGTAGTAGAATGATGAGTTCCTTTTGAGATGTATGAAGTTCAGTTCCTGGGCTGACATCAAAGTGAGATTGGACCTCAACACAGTGAAACCCAATAAAAATGAAACAGAAATTAAGGAGTATACTTAATATGGTGTCGCAAATAAAGGCAGGTATTTTAGTGTGTTAAATCTAGATTTACTTTTAGACAAGATATTTTTATATTAAGTATGTTATATAAACTAATTGTTATATATAATAAAATTATATGTATAATGTTTGGCCTATAGAGTATTGGGATTTTGGGAATCCTTATAAGAGAGGAAGTACATCATGTTTTACATAATAAATATTTTTAATATTTGTGTGTGTTTTGGTAAGATTCTATTTTTATGATCTACCATTTCTAATGTCTCACCAAGGAATTTTTATTTGTAGTTATACAGACTGTCTTTCCTTGGATATACCTATTTTCATTTATTTTGACTATCTTCTGGATATATAAAGATATTCTTTATTACTTTAATGCTACATGACATAAATTTCATTTTACTTCAATGTTTGGGATGTCATGTTTCTCATGTACCACTTAAGGCTTTACATGCGATTATGTAAAAACCTTACAATGGGGTGAGTGAGTAACTGCACAGGCAAATAATGTATTCCTCAGGAATGTTTTTCATTTCTCATTATTTCTTCACTTATTTCACAGATGGGCTGAAGCCATCTCCTGTGGGCTGTGGCCATAGTTTACTTTGATGTACAATAAATGTAGCTGGGTAATATTATCTTGTATAATGTTTTAGTTCTTTCAATCAATTGGAAGAGAGTTAAAAGCAGGTCCTTCTATCAGTTAACATCTTTGCACTCAGTCTGAAACACAGTCTTTAGTGTTTGTTGTCATATTATCCCCCTGAAATGGATATTATGGTTTCTCACAGTAAATTCTGTAGGAATGTCTTTAGTTTTAACCACCACTTTCAAGGGCAGTCTGAGAGACTGGGATATATCTCTGTACCATTTGGTTTCTTGTGCCGTTTCCACAGTGTTGCTGAAGTCTCTTTGGCTGCCTGTTCTTCGGAGGGAAGGCGCTTGCTGATTCATTTATGCTGATTCATTTGTGCTTGCAGGTTTTTCTGGTTTTTGGTGTCACATGTGACTAGGATGTGTGTAGATAAGGATCCTTTTGTCATTTCGCTAGCACACTAACCTCTAGTTTTTCTGAAGCTTGCCTTTGTAGTTTTCTCAGTTTTTGTCATAAATTAACTCATTTTTCCATTCAATTCAGTAAATACTTCGTGAATGCTGACCATGTATAAGACATTCTGTTAGGCACAAAAACTACCACCTGTAAATTCAAAGTGGGTAGGGATATATGTATGTAAATTCTGTTTTACAAGCTGAAGGGTGGTTAAAAAAAAAGAAGTCCATTAGGCAGAGTAACACTGAGGTATTTTTTAATTTAACTTTTCAATTGATTCTTTGTGAATCTCACATCACACACCCCAATCCCATTCATCTCCCTCTCTTTGTACCCACCCTCTTCCTTTGCAACTTACACCACCCCCTCCCCAGAAAAATCTCATTGTGGAAGGTATAATATGTCAATGTGTCCAAAGAATACCTTACTAGCAAATGCTCATTGCAATGAGCGGTACTTGTTCTGGGTCAAGGTCTCTGGCTTCTGCTACACTGGCCCCTACGGGGATTCTGTTGTTTTCCTATGTCATGCAGTTCCTGCCACATTGTATCTATAGGACCGACACCTTCATGGACTCCCAGCAGTTCACAGACATGGTAGCTGCTGAGGTGGGCCAACTCAAAGCCCTGGATCTGGGCCTGCTTGCCAGTTGAGTTGGTCATTTCACCAGGTCTCCTGCACAAACAACCCCAGAGACAGCTCTCTAGCCTGCCCTGGCTAACATCCAATGCCACAGCCAGCAAGGGACAGAACCAGCTTTCCAGATCTCATGCCCATGGGGTTGGCTCACCTGCTCCTGTCAGCAGAGGCAGCTGACAATAGATTGTGAGGCCAAGAAGTGATACAGCAGACCTGGCCAGCTCTCCTGCACTCAGGCTGTCATGGCTGGTTCAAATGCAAATGCGCTTGCCTGCAACCAGGGCCAGCTCTATCTAGCACTGCAGCTGGTGAGGGATAGGGCCATCTTTCCTACGAGGCCAACTCTCCCATAAGGCTCAGAGAGAAGGTGGGTCCAGCTCTGCACAGCCCTCTGACATCAACCTGGTCTCAAGCAACAGCCCAGACCAGGGGCATCTACCAGGACTCTGATGGTAAAAGGTCCCGTGCTGCTTCAGGACCGTGGACAGGGCTCTTAGAGGCAGCCGTGTCAGACTTTACCAAGGTCTTAAGTCACTTTGCTCATCATTCAAATCAGGGCGCTCCTCACACCTCTCTGTCCTCAGGTTTACTTCTCTTCACTGTGCACACATCCTTCTGCTTCTCCTTCTTTTCCACTCACTTGGTCATCTTACTTGTCTCCGAGCCTGGAGTCACGTCAGGAGCGCTATGCCCTGACTGCGCCATGAGACACGAGGCAGACTTCATCTCAGGCTTGCTCCTAACGCGGTCTGTGTGGCCTCGGGTTGGGGATTGTCTCAAATTTACTGTCCATCCGTTTTAAAGACTGTTTAATTTACTACCTATAGTCTTCTCTCTCGGACACTTCAATGTGTGTTTATTTAACCATATTTTTTTTTCTCCAATTGCAGGAGTGTCACCCTTTCTGTTTTTCTTAGATCATTTCGTTCTTTAAATAAACACCTTAACTCCTATAGAACTGTTTCCTGGAGAGCTCAGATTCTCGCTGATTTCATAGGTGTCAATGTCCTAGCTCCCTTTCCTCTAAAAACTCTGTTGAGGTTAGAGTTTAAACTCTAGTAAAATGGATTTGTGGTTGCCCTGACTAGTTCCCTGCAACCATCTGAGGGACATGTAAACAAACCCCACGGGATTTTGCTGCCTGGAAGCCTGGATTCTATCCGTTGTGAAGCCGAGAGCTATGATTTAACTGAAGGTTTCTGCCCACTATATATTGTTCTACAAAGAGACAGAATAATTGCGATGTTCCTCATTTGTTCATCACCACAGCCACAGCCTGTGTGTGGTGTTTCTATGATTTTAGATATTATTCATACTCTTTTTTGGCAATGCTCTATCCATTTAAGCATTATTCTTAATATATTATTGTTTTTAATTCTTTCTGTGACATTGCCATTCCGACTTAACTTCCAGTTTTAATTCATTCTGCTGAACCATTACCAAAAGGCTCTGTGTTCTTTACATATTTTATTCACTGGACTATCGATTTTTAACTTTGTGAAGGTCATTCATTTATCTCATGTGGAAATTGCCCATTATGAAATAAATGAGGAGGACTTCACAATTGTAGGGAAGAAATGGCAGAGACAAAACTTGGACCGTTGTCTTTCTTGCACAGGTAATATTATGTTTTAGCTTTAAAAGGCAAGTTTTTTTTTTTATTGGATATTTTTTGTTTACATTTCAAATGTTATTCCCTTTCCCAGTTTCCAGTCCATAACCTCCTATCTCTTTCCCCCTCCCCCTTCTATGAGGGTGTTCCCCCTCTCCAACCACCCACCCCTTTTTGCCTCCCTGCCCAGACATTCCCCTAGGCTGGGAGGTCTAGCTTTGGCTGGACCAAGGGCTTCTTCTCCCATTGATGCCCAACAAAGTCATCCTCTGCTACATTTGCAGCTTGAGACACGGGTCTGTCCATGTGTACTCTTTGGGTAGTGGTTGCGCCTGTGGGAGCTCTGGTTGTTGGTATTGTTCTTTTGGGGTTGTAAGTCCCTTCAACTCCTTCAATCCTTTCTCTAACTCCTACAAAGGGAACCCTGCTCTCAGTTCAATGGTTGGCTGCTAGAATTTGCCTCTGTATTTGTCATGCTCTGGCAGAGCCTGTGAGGAGACAGCTATATCAGGCTCCTGTCAGCATGCACTTCTTAGCATCAGGAATATTGTCTGGGTTTGGTGAATATTGTATGGATATGGGCGGGAGCCCCATGTGAGGCAGGCTCGGAATGGCCTTTCCTTCAGTCTCTGCTCCATTCTTTGTCTCCATATCTCCCCCTAGGAATATTTTTGTTCCCCTTTTAAAAAAGGATTGAAGCTTCCCCACTTTGGTCTTTCTGCTTGAGCTTCAAGTGGTCTATGGATTGTATCTTGGGTAATTAGAGCTTTGGGGTAATAGCCCCTCATCAGAACATGTGGGTTCTTTCCAGCTTCTGGCTGCTGTGAACATAGTGGAGCATGTGTCTTTGTTGCATGTTGGAGCATCATTTGGGTATATATTCAGGAATGGTATAGCTGAGTACTCAGGTAGTGCAATGTCCAATATTCTGAGGAACCTCCAAACTGATTTCCAGAGTGGTTGTACCAGCTTACAATCCCAACAACAATGGAGGAGTGTTCCTCTTTCTCCACATCCTTGCCAGCATCTGTTGTCACCTGTCTTTTGATCTTAGCCATTCTGGCTGGTATGAGGTGGGAATCTCAGGGTTGTTTTGATTTGCATTTCCCTGATGACTAAGGATGTTGAACATTTCTTTAGGTACTTCTCTGCTATTTGATATTCCTCACCTGAGAATTCTTTCCTTAGCTCTGTACCCCATTTTAATAGGTTTATTTGACTCTCTGGAGTCTATTTTCTTGAGTTCTTTACATGTATTGGATATCAACCCTCTATTGGATGTAGGATTAGTAAAGATCTTTCCCCAATCTGCTGTTGCAGTTTTGTCCTAATGATAGTGTCCTTTGCCTTACAGAAGCTTTGGAATTGTATGAGGTCCCATTTGTCAATTCTTGATCTTAGGACATAAACCATTGTTCTGCTCAGGAAAATTTTTCCAATGCCCATGTGTTAAAGGCTCTTCCCCTTTTTTTCTTCTATTAGTTTCAGTGTATCTGGTTTTATGTGGAGGTCCTTGATCCACTTGGACTTAAGATTTGTACAGGGCAATAATAGGTTGAATAATAGGTTGAATTCCAGTTGAACCAGCACCATTTGTTGAAAATGCTATCTTTTTTCCACTGGATGGTTTTAGCTCCTTTGTCAAAGATCAAGTGACCATAGGTGTGTGAGTTCATTTCTGGGTTTTCAATTCTGTTCCATTGATCTACATGCCTGTGCCTGTACCAATACCATACAGTTTTTTTTTTTATCACTATTGCTCTGTAATACAGTTTGAGGACAGGGATGGTGATTTCCATAAAAGTTCTTTTCTTGTTGAGGATACTTTTCACTATCCTCGATTTTTTGTTATTCCAAATGAATTTGAAAATTGCTCTTTCTAACTCTATGAAAAATTGAGTTGGAATTTTGATGGAGATTGCATTGCATCTGTAGATTGCTTTTGGTAAATGGCCAGTTTTACTGTATTAATTGTTTACGGTATTAATTGAGCATGGGAGATATTTCTGTCTTCTAAGATCTTCAGTTTCTTTCTTCAGAGACTTCAAGTTCTTGTCATACAGATCTTTCACTTGCTTGGTTAGAGGTATTTTATATTATTTGGGACTATTGTGAAGGGTGTCATTTCCCTAATTTCTTTCTCAGCCTGTTTATCCTTTGAGTAGAGGAAGGCTACTGATTTGTTTGGGCTAATTTTATACCCAGCCACTTTGCTGAAGTTGTTTATCAGGTTTAGTAGTTCTCTGGTGGAACTTTTGGAGTCACTTAAGTATACTATCATATCATCTGCAAATAGTGATATTTTGATTTCTTCCTTTCCAATTTGTATCCCTTTGAGCTCCTTTCGCCATCTGATTGCTCTGGTTAAGTTTTCGAGTACTATATTGAATAAGTAGGGAGAGAGTGGGTAGCCTTGTCTAGTCCTTGATTTTAGTAAGATTGCTTCAATTTCCTCTCCATTTAGTTTGATGTTGGCTACTGGTTTGCTGTATACTGCTTTTGGGTATGGGCTTTGAATTCCTAATCTTTCCAAGACGTTTAATATGAAGGGGTGTTGAATTTTGTCAAATGTTTTCTCAGCAACTAATGAGATGATTGCGTGTTTTTTTTCCTTTTTTGTTTATTTATATAGTGGATTACATTGATGGATTTCCATATATTGAACCATCCCTGCATCCCTGGGATCAAGATCGATGATCCTTTTGATGTGTTCTTGAATTCAGTTTGTGAGAATTTTATGGAGTATTTTTGCATGGATACTCATAAGGGAAATTGGTCTGAAGTTCTCTTTCTTTGTTGGGTCTTTGTGTGGTTTAGGTATAAGAGTAATTGCGGCTTCATTGGATAGTGTTCCTTCTGTTTCTATTTTGTGGAATAGTTTGCACAGTATTGGCATTAGGTCTTCTATGAAGGTCTGATAGATTTCTCCAGGAAACACATCTAGTCCTGTGCTTTTTTGGTTGGGAGACCTTTAATAACTGCTTCTATTTCTTTAGGAGTTATGGGACTGTTTAGGTGGTTTATCTGATCCTGATTTAATTTGATCCCTGGTATCTTCTAGAAAATTGTCCATTTCATCCAGATTTTCTAGTTTTGTTGGATATAGGCATTTGTATTAGGATCTGATGATTTTTTGAATTTCCTCAGATTTTGCTGTTATGTCTCCCTTTTCATTTCTGATTTTGTTAATTTGGATATTCTTTCTGTGCCCTCTGGTTAGTTTGGCTAAGGGTTTATCTATCTTGTTGATTTTCTCAAAGATCCAGCTCCTGGTTTTGCTGATTCTTTGTATAGCTATTTTTGTTTCTACTTGGTTGATTTCAGCCCTGAGTTTGATTATTTCCTACCTTCTACACCTCTTGGGTATATTTGCTTCTTTTTGTTTTTGAGCTTTTAGATGTCCTGTCAAGCTGCTAGTGTATGCTCTCTCCAGGTTCTTTTTGGAGGCCCTCAGAACAGTGGATTTCCTCTTAGCATTGTTTTCATTGTGTCCCACAAATTTGGGTATATTGTGCCTTCATTTTTGTTAAATTCTAAAATGTCTTTAATTTCATTCTTTAGTTCTTCCTTGAGCAAGTTTTCATTGAATAGAGCATTGTTCAACTTTCCCATGTACGTGGGATTTCTGTCATTTTTGTTGTTATTGAAGACCAGCCTTAGTCCATGGTGATCTGATAGGATGCATGGGATTATTTCAGTCATCTTGTGTCTTTTGAGGACTGTTTTGTGACCGATTATATGGTGAATTTTGGAAAAGGTACTATGACGTGCTAAGAATAAGGTTTATTCTTCTGTTTTAGGATGAAATGTTCTATAGATATCTGTTAAGTCTATTTGGCTCATAACTTCTGTTAGTTTCTCTATGTCTCTGTTTAGTTTCTGTTTCCATGATCTGTCCATTGATGAGAGTGGGGTGTTGAAGTCTGCCACTACTCTTGTGTGAGGTACAATGTGTGATTTGAGCTTTAGTAAGTTTCCTTTAATTAATGTAGGTGCCCTTGCATTTGGAGCATAGATATTGAGGATTGACAATTCATCTTGGTGGATTTTTCCTGTGATGAATATAATATATCCTTCCTTATCTTTTTTGATAACTTTTTTGAAAGACATATTTTTATTTTATTTTATTTAATCTTTTTTACAGTCCAGATTATATCCCAGTCCACCCTCTGACTGTTCCACATCCCATACCTTCTTCCCCCCATCTTCACAAGGATGTACCCACCTCCACCCCATACCTCACCAGATCTCCCATCTACCTGGAACCTCTAGGCTCTTGAGAGTTAGGTGCATCTTCAGAGTGATTGAGTACAGAGCAGGCAGCCCTCTGCTATACATGTGTTGGGGGCGCCATATCAGCTGCTGGATGTGGCCTGGTTAGTGGCCCAGTGTCTGAGAGATCTCGGGGGGTCTAGGATAGTTGAGACTGCTGGTTCTCTTACGGGGTTGCCCTCTTCCTCAGCTTCTAGGTTCTCACTAATTCAACCACAGGGATCAGCAGCTTCTGTCCATCAGTTGGATGCAAGTATTTGCTTCTGACTCTTTCAGCTCCTTGTTGGGTCTTTTGGAGGCCTGTCACGATAGGTCCCTTTTTGTGAGCACACCACAGCCTCAGTAACAGTGTCAGGTCTTGAGGCCTCCCCTTGAGCTAGAGCTCACTTTGCAACAGTTGCTGGTCCTCATTTTACTCAGGTCTCCTCCGTTTTTGTTCCCGAAGTCCTTTCTGACAGAAACAATTCTGGGTCAGAGTTTTTGACTGTGGGATGGCAACCCCCTCACTCACTTGATGCCCTGTCTTTTTGCTGCAGATGAGCCCTATAAGTTCACTCTCCCTACTGTGGGGCATTTCATTTAAGTCACTCCTTTGAGTCCTTGAAGTCTCCCACCTATCAAGTCTGTAGTACATTCTGTAGGTTCCCCCACGTCCTACCTGCCAAGGTTACCTTTTCCCATTGTTTTTTTAAAAAAATTTTTATTAGATATATTTCTTTACTTACATTTCAAAGGTTATTCCCCTTCCTGGTTTTCTGTCCACAAGCCCCTATTCCCTTCCCTCCCCCTCCCCCATACGGGTATTTCCCCCTATACATCCCCCTTATTGCCCCCCCATATTCCCCTGCACTAGGGGTCCAACCTTGGCAAGACCAAGGGCTTTCCCTTCCACTGGTGCCCCAACAAGGCTATTCTCTGCTATGTATGTAGTTGGAGCCCTGGGTCTTGAAAGTAGATTTTGTTATTTAGAATGGCAACTCTAACTTGTTTCTTGGGACTATTTGCTTGGAAGTATTCTTTCCAACCTTTCAGTCTGAGGTAGTGTCTGTCTATGTCGCTGAGGTATGTTTTCTGTATGCAGCAAACTGCTGAGTCTTCTTTATGTATCCAGTCTGTTAGTCTATGTCTTTTTATTGGGGAATTGAGTCCATTGATGTTAAGAGATATTAATGAGAAGTGGTTGTTGTTTCCTATTATTTTTTTATTGGTAGAGGTGGAATTATGTTTCTCTCTCTCTCTCTCTCTCTCTCTCTCTCTCTTTTGCAAGAACGTTATTTTCTTGCTTTTTCTAAGGTGTAGTTTCCCTCCTTATGTTGGAGTTTTCCATGTATTACTTTTTGAAGGGCTGAATTTGAGGAAATATATTGTGTACATTTGGTTTTGTCAAGGAATATCTTGGTTTCTCCATCTATGTTAATTGAGAGATTTGCTGGATACAGTAACCTGGGCTGGCATTTGCGTTCTCTTAGGGTCTGTATGACATCTGCCCAGGATCTTCTCGCTTTCATACTCTCTGGTGAGAAGTCTGGTGTGATTCTGATAGGTCTGCCTTTATATGCTCCTTGACCTTTTTCTCTTACTACTTTTAATATTCTTTGTTTTGTGCATTTTCTGTTTTGATTATTATGTAATGGGAGGAATTTCTTTTCTGGTCCAATCTATTTGGAGTTCTGTAGGCTTCTTATATGTTTATAGGCATCTCTTTCTTAGGGTTCGGGAAGTTTTCTTCTATAATTTTGTTGAAGTTACTTACTGACCCTTTAACTTGGGAGTCTGCACTCTCTTCTATACCTATTACCATTAGGTTTATCGTCTCATTGTGTCCTGGATTTCCTGGACGTCTGGGTTAGCAGCTTTTTTGTGTTTTACTTTTTCTTTGATGGTTCAATGTTTTCTATGGTATCTTCTGTCCCTGACAGTCTCTCTTCTATCTCTTGTATTCTGTTAGTCATGCTTGCATCTATGACTCCTGACCTCTTCCCTAGGTTTCTATCTCCAGGGTTGTCTCCCTTTGTGATTTCTTTATTATTTCTATCTCTGTTTTTAGATCCTGGATGGTTTTGTTTGATTCTTTCACCTGTTTGCTTGTGTTTTCCTATAACTCTTTAAGGGATTTTTGTGTTTCCTCTTTAAGGGCTTCTATTTGTTTACCTGTGTTCTGTATTTCTTTAAGGGAGTTATTTATGTCCTTCTTAAAGTTCTCTATCATCATCATGTGATTTTCAATCAGAATTTTACTTTTCTGGTGTGTTGGAATATCCATATATGCTTTTGTGAAAGAACTGGGTTCTGATGATGCCAAGTACTCTGGGTTTCTGTTGTTTAGTTTTTTTGCTTGCCTCTTGTCATCTTGTTGTCTCTGGTGTTAGCCTGTCTTGCTCTGACCGTGGCCTGACCCTCCTGTAAGCCTGTGTGTCAGCACTCCTGGAGACTGGCTTTCTCCTAGTGGGATCTGAGTACAGAGAGCTGTGGGACTGGGTAAGCTCTGGGTGCAGGCAGGAACTGGAAGTGTCCCGTCCCCAACTTCTCCTGGATTCATGTGTCCTGAAGATTCCGGACCGATCCCTTGGAGCAGAATTGGTGGTCTTACCTCTACTCTCAGTTTTGCCAGTGCCCCTGGTGACTGACTTTTAGCTCTGGGTACAGGCAGAGACTGGAAGGATCCTGTCTCTGACTGCTTCTAGGTTTCTGTGTCTAGAGGGATCTGGATGTGTTCCTCTTGTGCCAGGAATGTGAGCAGAAGCAGTGGTCTCCCCTGAGCTCTCAGGATTGTCCACAATTCTGAAAGCCCAGCTTTCTCTCCCAGGGGATTTGAGTACAGAGAGCTGTGGGACAGGGTCAGTTTCTGTACAGATGATCTTCTATTTGCTTCCTTGTGATTTCTGATGCAGGGAAACAAAACTGGTCAATATTCTGAGAAAAAGTAACTGTCCAAAAGAGAAAGCATGCATCACTCCCTCAAGGGACATTATCAAAGATGAAGTAAAACAAATAACACCAGAGGATGGGGAGGGTGGGGGGATTTCCATGGAATCCAGATGTGATACATTTCAACAGTCCAGACTGAAGAGTATGAGACAAACACAGAACTTTGTGTAAATGGGCTAATAGAATGCTCAGACCCAGATGGTCAATGTTTGCAGAGTCAGACATAGAAAGATTTAATGTGCTCATTCTCTCATACAGCCCACAGATGCACACCACACACACACACACACACACACACACACACACACACATACCATTGTTAAAGAACAAAAATTTAAAATGTTTAAAAAAACAGTATGAACATGTGAATTTCTTTCCATCAGGTATATTAGTAACACATGATCAGTAATGCTGAACCTCACCAGGAAAGGAAAATTATGGAGATTTTGACATTGGAGAATAAATTTTAATCTTTTTTCTTATGGATGATTCAACTGACAATAGAATATCTGTCAATATCAAGTTTTTTTTTCCCTGCTGACATACACAGAGCTGTGATGGAGACCCAAGCTTGTCCTTTTAAACGCTGGACTCTGGGGATTCCTCAAAACTTCCTGTCAACTGCACCAGATACCACACTCAGCAGCAGCAGGTGGGATTCCTCTTTTAGGTTAATTTTTTTTTCCTCATTGAAAACAGACAAACAGACAGACAGATGGTTCCTCTCTATGTCTGTTCTCCATTACCCTTGGAAAGAATATGATGTCTTCAGTACTCTGATCCTGGAAGAATATAGAATCAAGTACAGATGGGGTTAAGCTGAAGTAACAAGATTCAATCACTCATATATGAAGGAGAAATGTTTACTTGGTTTGTGCTACTATGATTTTATGATTACTGGCTATGGTCTATTATCCCAGGAACAGCAGATTGAGACAATAAGCTAGAATCAAGCCATATGCATAATTAATTAGGCAGATATAATTTTGAACAAAGCAGTAAATAATCTGTTTGCTGGAACCACAAGGGGTCTGTATTTAGCAATACTATTAGTCACAGTTGTTTTACCAAAATTATCCTCTTTCTCAGTTTTTTTTTTAGTTGTAAATTAAGAATAATAATGGCGTGGCTTTGATAAAACAGGATAATAATTTAATAATTGCTAGCAGGATAGCATGATACTTGGTTCATTCCTAGTATTTGGTGTTTAAGCCACCTTTAAATCCAGACTAAATTCAAATTACAATCAGTTGGCACATGTGTAATGTGATGGAGTTTATTTAGTTGGAAAGATGCATTATATTTTGTAATAAATTAGAACATTATAGCGATATTCCCATTATGCATACCAAGTTGGTCAATTTAATATAAGTTTCTTGTAAAATTCTTTAAGGGTTTTTAAATAGCTAATGCTTGGAACAAACTGTAAGTCAAACAATAAGCAAATTAACAACTAGTTCATTAATATTATTAAAAATTCAGAAAAAATATTTACACAAATTTGGGGGAACCCGCATTTATTCATTCTTTTCCTATTACTTGTATTATACATAGAAATATGATTAAAATGTTTTTAAAATTGTAAAAGCAAAGTAGTATTTCCCTATGAAAATTGTTTTTCTTATTATAGATTTGACTCTATCTTTGTACCATATTAATTTAAAAGAGTATGGCGTTCCATAATGAATGAGTACAACGGTTTCGGGCCATTTATTTGCTGTTATTGCTGCTAAAGAATCTTAGTTTTGAAAATGTAATTGCTCACAGTTTGATATTTCAAGGTAGATTGGAACTTGGAAAGTTTATCTGAAGTTAATACTTAGGATTGAGTTTAATTCGAGAAGCTGGGACGCATAGCAAGCAGCCACAGTGACATAAAGATTTCTTGTTAGAGTTACAGAGCAGAAAAGTTGCCAGTGGACGTGGAAAGACAGAACAGCATCCACATCCAGCTGGTGAGGAAAGAAAATGATTCTTAAAGTAATAATAAAGTCATGCCAAGAGAATTTGGGGGTTTGTTTTTATTCATATGTGGTCTGTGTTAGTACTTTTGAAAGTTGCATCTCAGAAATTTCAAAATAGGGACCTAGATGCTCTGGTTTATAAATTCCCTTTTATTTAATTCAAGTCAGACTTTGAGACATGTTGGGCAACAGCAAGTTTTAATGATTGAGAAGCATTAGTCTGACTCTCCGATTAAGAGTGATGTAGATTTTTATATTTCCTAGACATCAGCGTGGATGCCTAGAGACAGGAATGACCATGTCACAAATGGTCCCATAAGTTTATGCCTGACCATCTAGTAAAATCACAATTATATGAAGGGAAATGAAGAACGAAATATTAGAATAAGATTTCAGAAGGAAAGAGGGATGATGTTTTCCCCCTTCTTCCTCTGTCTCTGTTGCTTTCTTTGCTTAGTTAAATGCTGATATTCTTGGGAGGTCTAAGAGAGCATCAATGAATATTAATTCACCGACACGTAGAGTGTGGGATAAATACCTGAGAAGGAAGAATGGAAAATCAAAAGAGTCAGTTTATTGTTCATAAATGTCAGCCAGAGATGGCAATTAGATGTGTCATGTCATGGGGGCTTCACTGCACTGCAGCCCATCACAGAGATGACGTCACGGCAATGTTACGAGACAGAATAACTGCATCAGTTCAGTCCCCAAACGCATCTAAAAGATGCACAGTATGGTCCCCACTTAAAGGTAGACCAGTGTAAAGAGGTTCCATAGACCCTATACTTTTCTTTAAGATGCATACTTCAGGATTTTAGCTTAGTGATTGCGTTGGCGTCCTCACCGACACCTATGTTTCAACAGGACAGGCAGGACGTCTTTTGTTCACTGGCATTCAGAAGTTTGCCCAATATATTTTCAAAAAGCTTAAAAAAAGTATCAACTAGCTGACATTAGATCCTTTGTTTTTAAACATCATTAATAGAAAATTTAAAAAAAAATGTGTTTTGATCAATTTTGACTTTTCCCAAGCTCATCCCACGCTCTCCCTTTCTTCCCTGTCCTCTCAATTGTGTCTTCTTCTCAGTAATTTTTGACAACCACCAGACTCATTTTGAGTTTCTCCTATATTCTTGAATATGTGGACTTCCACTGGAGAGGGGTCAACTTACCAGGGCTACTCTTCAAGCAAACAAACAGATGGACAAACAAGACCAATCCTCTGTTTCCTAGAACTTACCGATTCCCACAGCCAAGGGTGGCGTTTTCTGTCTACTTCACCTTTCTGGGATTTGGAAGGCTTATGTTGCACAGGTGTCATGTATGTTGACATAAATGGTCTGGCAAGAATTACCCGCTGAGGTAATATTGGCAAAACATCACGGTTGTAACCAACCACTTTCTGATTGCATGTAAATCCCTGTTCAAAGATGAAACCCATACCTGTCACCATGATTGGGCCAAAAACCCTGTGACTAAATAGTTCATAGGCCCTGAGGTGTGACAACCACTACTATGCTGCTATACGGAGAAAGAATTTAATCAAACTCCTCATGACTTAGTATTAGAATCAGAGATTGGTGCATTTTTCAGCTGGTGTCAGAAAAATTGAAAGCTTCTAATTGTACTTGATGATGGCTGGTGCAGATACTTACAAGCGGTCAGGGTCACAGGTGTTCTCCTTAATCTTTGCTTAAGCTGAAGTTCTCAGTCATTGGCAACCATCTTGCTGGGGTCCTTTACTTGGATTTACCCTTGGGTTAGGTAGGAAGAATCTTTCCTACTTCTGTCAGCTCTGGTTCTTTGAGAATCAAACACATACGTAGTTGCAGGACTGCTCACTTAGTGCTCTTATGCCCACATGCTCAGGTCGGAGACTTAGTTCTCTGAGTTCTGGGAAGTCCTGGCTTTTGACATTCTCAGGAGTGCGACCACGTAAGACAGTTGCAAACAATAACAAGCGGATTTCAGGTCTTACGTTGGCTGTCAGAGCTACAGTAACAAATGACACGAACCTTCAGCTGAGGGCCTGAGGGGATCAGGACTCTCAGCCTTGACCTTCTCAGTTTTTTAGCCTACAATGTTCAGGATACCTGCCCGTTAAGTGACAGCACTCTGGAAGCACTCTAGTGACCGTGGTTCACTGTTTGTCTCGACACTGCTGAAGCTTGTCTATTGCTTACTTTGGTTTTTTATTGCTGTGAAGAGACACCACAACTAAGGCAATTTTGATGAGGGAGAACATTTTAGATGGGGCTGGCTTATAGTTTCACCGGCTTAGTCCATTATTTTCATGGTAGGAAGCAAGACAGCATATACCTCTGCATAGAGCTAGAGACTGAGCCAAGAGTTCTATACTTCCTCCAATGAGGCCACACCTACTCCAACAAGGACACACCTCCCAATAATGCTACTCTCTGTGGTCAAGCATTCAGACAGGAAATCGGGGTACCTTTCACAGCCCACTGCCTTACAACGAGTCTATGGGAGTCAAACCTGTACAAACCATCACAGTTGCCATGACTCTTCTCTTGATTGGCTTGTAGTTCATCCAGCTCCAGGAGTGTTAAAGATCAAAAATTCAGCAAGGAAAGGCAACATAGAGGAAAACTCTGTGCCCCATACTGCAAAAACAGGGAACAACACAGAAGACTGTCTCTTGGTGGTTCAAAAAGTGGCTTAAAACAGCTAAAAAACAGGAGTTTATAAGAATGTCTATACTGATTACGGCAAACCTTTGGACAAATGAGAGTGTATTTGTAAAAATTTTAGCACAACACCTCATGGGAATGAAGGATTGTGTTTGTTCCAACCAGAGATCTCTTGCGGGCCAAGAGGGTGATAGGGAGTTTTTTTGACCCCTAGGAAAATGCCATAGATTCAATTAAATTATAATTAAAAGATTTGTTGATTATCTGCTAGCAGGCCATAGCCTTAAAGCCCAAGCTCAGGTATGTTGCAAGGAGTGGTATGGGGAAGGGTTTCTTAAAGGTAAAACCATAAGATCTTCAATATTTATGCAAATAACCAAAAACAGGTCTGTTATGCCAAGCTTACGTGGGTAAGGCCAAACAATCTTTGGGTATCTGCATAAGCAAAGCACACAATCAAAAGAGCAGCTAGTCATATCATAATCTCATGGCTGTGCATTTCTATATGTGGTTACTGAGACAGGGTTACTGGGACCTTATCTTCTAGGGACTGGAATTGGAGACAAATGGCTAGTGGGTACCAAGTTTGATGCTAAGCATAAAATGAAGCTTTGTTAGCCTTCACAAGGGAAAATACCTCAGCTCTTGGTTGAAAATGGCTGCAGAATTAAGTAGAATTCACAGACACTTGTCTTGCATCATACCTCATTTTAAGATGGGTGCAGGCTGTCTAGAACATGTCTTCAGCTGTGACTTTTTTTTTAAGGACATGAAAGATTTTTCACTTTCTAATGGCTCTTGTCCAAAAGGAAATAGTATTTTAAGTCATGATGACTTCACTCTCAATTAACCTGTGTCCCAAGGTCACAAGACAAGACACAGGAGGGTGAGGGCAAGAGAAAGAATCCACACTGAATACTTTCATAAGTCCTCAGTAGCTACTGCGGGTCTTCAGAGTGATTCTGAGAGCTACCAGGACATGGACTAAATTGTAGTTCCAGAGTCTTAAGTAGCTGACTCTTGACAGATGTTTGAGAAAGCTAAAATTGTCTATTATAAAACTGAAAGAAAGCTCAAGTAAAAACTAGCCATATTTATATTCAATCCCTTTCCCAGTGCCCCAAGCAGGTGTCTGCTTTGTGTCAGTGTTACTTGATGGAAATCTTAGATAAAGACAACTTTATTCAAATGTAAGAGTACAAAACTTTGATCTCAAGTTCTGAAAATACAGCCTTATGTGTTTGCTAAGTTAATATGCAAACTTTCGGTCTTCTATTAAGTCCTGGGATAGTTTTGCAGCTTAAGGCACCCCATAAGCAGAAACTAGTAAATAGGAACATATTTCAAAAGGATGACTGTAGGTCCCTGGAAACCGACATGAGGGTTTTATTTTACAAATATTTACATTTTAAAGGTGGAGAATCGGAATCAATAACTCTACATTTTCGAAAGTAAAAGATTCCAAGGAAAGTCGGAACCCTTAAAGCTAGGAAAAGCTCTCTTTAAAGTTTGTAAGAGAGAGCTAGTGTTTACTGATTAGGTGCAGTTTGGAAGTTCGGCATCAAGGAAATTAAAGCGAGTTTGGTATTGCTCACGTTTCCCCACATTCTTTCGTCTTGTTCAGGTCACCCATTCCAGCCTAGCTGTCTCACTAATAGGAAGACTCATGAAGAATGGAAAACCTGGAATAGACCGCCCTGAGGGTCCCACAGCCACGCGTGCGCAATAGGCTCGAACCCCTGACGTCACTGAGCGCGGCCCGCCCCTACATATTAGCAACCGGAGGCGTCCGTAGCAGCAGTGGCTGCGGAGATGTACGAACTTCCGGTTGTCCCCGCAGGCCCCCGCTGCCGCCGCCGCCGAAGCCGCCCGGCGCAGTCTCAGCCACCTGCTCTCCGCCGGAGAGTGGGCCCTGCGGTTCCGGCGCGCCCATGGTCGGCGCTGCGGACCGGGAGGCCGGCCCGGCGGCTGCGGCGTGCTGAGAGGCCGGCGTGGAGACCATGCCGACCCGGCGCGGCTGCTCCGGGCCTTGCCACTTCCTGGCCTCGGCTTTCGTGCTGCTGTTGCTGCCCGCGCTGAACCGGTCCGGGGTGCTACCGTCGACTGTGCCCAGGGCGGTGCAGGAGTCCAAACCTCTCGAACCCGGGCCGCGTACGTTGTCGCCGCTGCCTCCCGGACCCACCGCGGCCCAGCCGCGAGGCCACGCTCAGTCTGAAGGCGCCGGGCCGCGAGGCGCGGAGAGCCGCAATGGCAGCATTCCCGGGGCGGCGTCCGAGGCGGACGGTCCTGAAGGGAAGGCCGGAGAAAGCTCTCTGGGTGGCAGCCTGGCCGTGAGTCCCAATCCTAGCGACAAGCCCATGACCCAAAGGGCCCTGACCGTGTTGGTGGTGGTGAGCGCCGCGGTGCTGGTGTACTTCGTGGTCAGGACCGTCAGGTGAGGCATAGCCTCGATGGGCATCCCCTGCGGCCTAGAGCTGGCTGACAGGAGGCCTGCTGTGTGAAGCAGGGAGAATGTTTGTAACCTGGGCTTCACTCACCCACTTCTCCCGTCCCCAGTCCCCAGCGTCAGGGGCTGGAATCTAAGACCTTCTGGTTGGCTGTCTTAATGGCCTGTGCTACCTTAGCAGGTGACACCAGCTGTTGCCTTTCATCTGTAAATCAGTAACCTACCTCCAGCATCTTGCCCTCTGAGACTTGCCTCTGCCTTAATATACCCTGAAGTGGAAGTGCTCTCCCATCCCCTGGAATTTTGACAACACTGCTGTGCGATACTTTACTTACTACTCTGCACTTGGTGTAACTCACCTGTCAGTGCTGTCGCCTGTTAGAATGCACTCCTATTTGTCAGTCAGGGTACCACGAAAGTAAAACCAGAAAGACCTAACGGACCTTTCACTTCTGCAAAACTTACCAGTTGTGTTTCTTAGCTGGAGCCCTTGATCTATCCCTAAGTAACTTGTACTCAATTAATTGGGTACTACATCTCTGGAGAGGTATCAAATAGAGAAGACCCCACCAGAAGGGGCTAGCCAAGAGAACAGCTGTGGAAAAGCTAATGGTTTTTCCTTTCCCTAAAGTAAGAACAGATGGTATTTTGTGAGATTTGTACTGGTTTATTTATTTCCTGTTTTCCAAATTACTTCACACTTTCCCCATTGCTACACACTGCATTAGTTAATATGTCTTTAAATCCTCAAAACAGAATTTAGTGTTTTTAAAAGGTGTTTGTGAATGGAAAACCAACATGACTTGTCTCGAGTGGTTGATTAAAAAGCTACAGTGTTTCTGACTATGTAATCCAAAGAATCTTACAGAATTTGTTCCTTTTACACATCTTCATTAGCTACAGTTTTACATTTGTTTTCCAAATAATACATTATCTTACAAGTGTATAAAATACAAACTCTTTACTGGTAAGGTTTGAAATTCTACATTGAAACTGATAGCAAGGAAGTCCGTCCTGTCCAGTTAGTGTTGTATATATTCTTAAAGAAGAATCAGAAAAGTGTGTAGTAAATTGATCCCTTCTTTGCTAAGGTGATATGTTTTTGCAGGTGGATTTTCTTTATATCCATTAACCAAATATTACAAATCATTGGATGCATACACAAATTTGACAATCTAGGGTTTCTTTTTCTTTTCCGTTTTTTTTTTTTTTTTTTTTTTTTTTAATACATGGTTTAGGCCAACTGTTAAATAGATTTTTGAAGGAAAAAAGTCATTCTTTTCACTGTTTTTGGTTTTAAGAACAGCTAACTTAAGGGTTAAGGTTTTAAATCAAGTGTTTTCTTCGTTCAGATCTTGTTGACAGGTTAGAATCTACATAGCCTCCCGGATTCTTTAATAAGTTTTAAGAATGGAAAGGAATTTGAAGCACTTAAAAGTGCCTCATATAAACAGTGTCATTGAGCTTGAAACTGTTGATTTACAAAGTTCAGAAAACTTTGTCACTTTGTCACTGGGAAGTTAGTATTCAGAAGTTATTAAAAGCTTATGACCACCAAAGTGAGACTTAAGAAATCTTAGCGGAGAATTAAATCATTTTTACTATGCAGTTTTTATTTAATACTGTGCATAATTCCTGTCAGAACCATGTTATCCTTTAAAGAAAGCATGGCTATACTGACCATTTCCTTGACGTGCTGCTTGTTCTTGTGTTTTTATTTTGTTCCCCCTTACTTGGCATCTTCTGTAAAAATGGTCACTGCTGTCTCCTCTCTGTGTTCCTTTCAGTACATCTTGAAAGGACTCTCCTTTTCTGATTCTCGGATGATTCCGTATCCTGCGGTATGAGAAGAGCCAGATTTAGCACTGTTGCTGATAAAAACTGCGTACTTCAGGCAGCGTCTAACCCGTTGGTGTACTCCAAGTTCTACATTTAGTGGGCTGTCTAACATCCAAAGCTTGATTGATGCTGACTAAATCTGGTTATATCCAGAACTCTTCCTCTTTCCTTCCAGATTGTGCTTTTTATCCTCATTATGGTGGTTGCTCACTCTGGAACCTTTCCCAAAATATGTGTGACAGAGAACCAGAGAGGCTTATTTGTGCCGAGGAGTCCGTTCCCGAACCATTTCCATAACCGATGACATGGGGACAAACTGGTTATTTTCATTGGGAAATTTTATTATATCAAACTCTACGAGACTTTGAAAATGTTTTGTCTTAATCTAACTCAGCATCACAAATACTTGGGTAGAAATAACTTATTTTGGCAGTATAGAATTCCTCCAAGCAGTGACATTCTTTCTGTAGAGGAACTTGAATACATCGCTGGAGTACTGTAGGAGCAAATTAAACTTCACACAAGGACACAGCCTCTCTCTGAAAATGCATCTTGTCTGCTCTGTTCTTTACTGTACGCCCATTGCTAGCCTTGCTAGCTCTGTGCAGTGTTTAGAGAGAATAACGTTGCTTGAAGGGTTGGCCTCAGTTCACGCTTTAGGTGAGTGGTGAGGATTAGAAACTTAAACGGTATTGCTACTTGCTGATGGAACAAAGAAATACTCAATCACAACAGAATTTCTTTCTTCTTTGTAGGACTTTCTTCCTATAGTAAACTGTGTAAGACCGGAAACAACCATAGAGGGTTATTATAATTTTAAGGGTATATGTTGATTATATATTAAAAAAAGTTTCTATCATAAATTTATGATTAATTGTTCTTGTCTTAAGCATTCTTTTTTGTTTTTTCTGTCATGCTGTGTCGTGTTTATTCATTGTGATGCTTCTACTTTCCCTTCCTTGGGAAGCTCCTTGACTTCTCCAGTCATGGGACTCTATGAAATAGAGATAAAGAACTCTTTGAAGTGGTGTCACCAAACTCTGCATTGATCGTCCTCACTCAGCCTGTCAATATTTGTTCAGCTGCCCACACTGGGCAATCCCAGTACCATTTTGAAATAAATCGGCATTACTGCCCCCACGGCGCTCACATAAAGAGCACAGGGACATTCATCAAACCGTCCACAGATAAATAAATGCAGTCCATTGCTAGTGGTCCGTCGTACCTTCCCATCTTGCCTTCTTTGGGTGATAGGGGCAATATGCATGTACAGATATTGACAGCAATTAAAAACAGATATAAAAATTATGTCTGTGTTCTGTTACTACTTAGCATACAGAAACTGCAGAGCATTAATATAATTTTAACCATTTACTAGAACCTTGAAAAGTAATACAAGGCTTCCTTCAAAGAATCTGACTTTGTAACTAAGACTATTGCGATTCTACCTGCCTGTGCATAAACCAGTCAGTACTAATCGCCGATTGATTTTACCTGCGTGTGAATAAACAGTCAGTACTAATCGCTGATTGATTTTACCTACGTGTGTATAAACAGTCAGTATTAATCACCGACTGATGTGTGTCAGCTGCCATGTCAGAATAGGAGTACATTTTCTATTTAATTCCTGCAAACATCCTCAGAGTAGGTGATATTCTTCTGAATATCAGTTGCGCCTGAACAAGGCTCAGTGGTTTATCTGGAGCACGCACTTGGGACCTGCCCAAGTCCAGGTCTGCCTGAACCTAACGTATCCTGTGGCTAGCGTCTCTTTTAACAGATACATTTTATTTAGGGTGATAGTGTACGTGAAAATGGCCAGCCGATTTATGAAAAAAAAAAATGAAATTGGTAATGTTTCTGTGTAAAATACGCGTTTTGTTGAATGTTTACTTTTTAAAACTTTGCAAATTGAAAAAGTAAGAGAACTTTAGTATTTATTGATATTCATTACTGTATTAAACTGAAAATAAATTAATTTTGTGTGCTATGTTAACCCGACATTCCACCCTTCAAAGATTTTCTTGGTTCGCTAGATAGAGTCTGAAAATGACTGTATTTTAAACCAACTACTAACTGGTATACATTGTCTTGTTTATCTGATTCCTTTTTATTTCTATTTCTTTGTCTGTCTGCCATCTGTCTGCTTACCTAACTACCTATCTATCTATATGTATTTGGATTCTCACTATGCCACCCAGATGGCCTAGTACTTGGTGTGGAGAGCAAGGCAGTGTTAAACTGAGAGAGGTACCCACCTCTGTCTGCAGTGGAATTAAACTGTTTGCTGCCACGCCCAGCTTCTTATCTGCTTCCTTAAAATTGTGACTTACTGAATGAGTTTTACCACTAATTATAAAATTAAGTCATTGATGGAAATTCAGTTTAGACAGTGACAAAGATAGAAAGCCTGCATAGCTATTTATATCTATTAGTCACTGCCATTAATTTAGTAAGGATTGCTCAGTGCCTGTCAGTATTAGGCCTTGTAATAAGAACTAGCAGTAGGTAAGATGAGAAGTTCTCCATTTTTAAAGCGTCCAGTTGCTTAGATAGCCTTTGAAAGTGTCCTTTGTGCTCTGGTTTTGTATCAAGGGAGGTGGAAGTGCATTAACGGATATTTAACAAGTATGACTCCTCAAAAAGCTACTTTTCTGAGGGATGAAACTTTCCTGAATGTTTATGCAAACTGTGAAATTAGGCAGTGTGCACTATGCTGTGTGGCCTTCCCTCAAGATGTCAAATATGACCAGGAGTGGTGATGTCAGTGATGAGACAGTGTAGCCTGTCAGTCATCAGTGTGTAATGAAATTGCTGGAGAAGATTAAGAAAACCCAGAGAAGAGTGGCTATTTTACTTAACACATTTCCTATAGGAAGGAGCACAGTGCTTACACCCAAATATTTAGCAAAGTATTTAAGTAGGCCTAAGCAGACCGAGAATGTAAGTACTCTGCGGGGCTGGGGATTTAGCTCAGTGGTAGAGCACTTGCCTAGCAAGCGCAAGGCCCTGGGTTCGGTCCCCAGCTCCGGGAAAAAAAAAAAAAAAGCTGACTTGAGAATGTAAGTACTCTCCTAGGAAAAATAGTAGGTATTTCATTGAGCTTCTCAGCAGAAATATCCTTTCTCGCCCTTCTCTCCCTACAAAACGTGGAGGAGGGGAGGGAGGGAGGGAGGGGGGGAGGGAGGAAGGAGGGAAGACAGACTAGACAAGACTGGCTACATGATGGAATTTACTAGAGTTTTGAGATATCAAGCAGTCAAAGGAAACAGAACAAAGCAGAACATAGTGAGGATTTGGGCAGCAAGGAGGCTGCCTTCCTAACAGGCTACACCGAACGGCACCTGGCTAGGAGAACAGAAAAGACACCACACAGCCCCATGTGCTGTTTATTCCCAACTTATGTGCAAGTTCCATGCTGTCCTCAAAGTTCAGCTCGGATCTGTGAGTCAGGAAGTGAAGGTATCTGACTGTGAGGACTAGTTAAGTGAAGGTATCTAACTGTGAGGACTAGTTAAGGCTAACTGTGAGGACTAGTTAAGGCTAACTGTGGGGACTAGTTAAGGATCCACCTAAAACAGATAGCACAGATTCTGCCAGGTAACAGCCATTACTGGGTTTTGAGGGAGATAATGGTTATTGTTTTCCTTATTTTTCCATGTGATCTGAAAATCTACCTCTTTTTTCCTATAATTATACAGAATACTTTTGAGAGTTTCTTTCTCTTTTTCAGACAGTGTTTTATCTCATGTAGCTCAGGCTGGTCTCAAATTCCCTGTGTAGTAGATGCTGAAATTGGTCACCTGATCTTCCTTCTTTCATCCCCTTAGCACTGGGGTTGCAGGTGTGCACTGTAAAAACCTTTCGAGCATTTCATGTCTCAGCTGTTTATTACTCTCAGCATTACTGTTAGTGCGTGCTACTGTTAGTAATCATAACTGTCTATTCATGTGTCAGGGAGATGATCTAGACAAAGTGAAAATGTCAGTTCAGCCTCTCAGTTAACTTCCAGAGTTTATTCTGGTTTAATCTTACATATTTATACACAGTGAAACTTTGGAAGAGGTTTCCAAATGTGGCAGTTATCACAGCAAAGCCTTAGGCCTTGCTGCATAGAAACTCCCTAGCAAAGTCCTCATGACCTTTATAATAGGAATGAGATTTATTGGCGGACAGAGCTATAATAAGCCTAAGGGTAGATTTTATTATTGAGGATGCAAAGTACATAGGACCTCTTTCATGAGGATGGGTTCCAGTCACTGAGACAAAGCCTGAACTACACTGGGCTATGGGGAATTGAGGTGGAGGCTACTCCTGGTAGAATCGGATAGCATGGTTCTTTGACCACTTCCACTCTGCATCCCAGAAGACCAGGCTTCATTCAGCCCCTTCTGTTGAAGAAAATAGACCCATGTAATTGACAGTCTGGTTTCTACAGTGCTCACTCCAAGCTGTGCTTCCTACAGGCAGAGAGAAGTTCTGGATTACTTTATAAAAAGATGTGCATTCAAGAATAATCTGTTGAGTTGTGTTTAAATGCCAGCACTGGGAAAGGAGCAATAGAGAAGGAACATTTGAAGGAATTCGGAAAGCAAAGAACCAGAAGACAGCGAGGATTATCTAACACTCAGTAGGAGTAACGTGGGCAGGGCTCCTGAGAGCTTTTATCTATGGCAGCCCACCCTGCACATGCCTGCTCTTATCTGACATACCCCGGTCGTCTCCTCATCTTTCATTTCCTTCTCATAGCCTGGCTTCTAACTGCAGCAGGCTGAGTTAATTGAGCATAGTCGCACAGAGGGCAGTTTGTTAGTACTTGGTCCCCTTGCATGCATCCTCACAGCTTTCTGTCAGCGGTGCACACAACAGGATGTGCTTGGTTGGCCTTGGCAGCATCGCTCCTCCTTGGTCCTTTTCTCCTTATTTAGAGTATCTTGCTTTTTCATCAATTCCCTGTTTGATGAATTCTCTTTTTCTGCGTTTGGTTGGTTATTGGTTTATGTTCGTCTGAGACATGGTGGCATGTAGCAGATGGCCTCCTCCAGTTCAGTGTCTAACCGAGCCAGGCTGTGCCCTCCAACCCCTCCTGACCCCACCTTTGGCCAGTTGAGGTGTAGGCAGCTGTGGACCACCTCGAGGAGTGATTTGCATATTCCTCACTCCAGCTTGAATGTACTATGAAACAGAGTTTCAGCTAGTTATATTAGGTCATACTTAATACAGTCCTGACACATATTCCATTAGAAGAAAATGAAAAGGAACACATTTGTGAACCAAGTCAGGTGTTCTCATCTCCACTGAGTGGTAAAGTGAAATGGAGTTTTATTCTGTTGTGTTTATTTTATGTGGCATCAAATGTTTTCACATAAAATTTTATCAAGCTTACTTCAGTAATAAATGACTGATGCATATTATTGAAACAAAGAGAGTTCTGACTGAACTGGATATATTTAGTGAAACATTAAGAAATCTGCATTTATGTTAAGACATCCATTTGAATGGCTTATGCTGTGATTAACTGTGCCTGAGTATGGATTACTGTTTTACTGTCTTTTTCTGCCAGTTCAGTACTCCATACTCCTCTGCTTATTTTAGGTAGTATTCCTAATATTCATGAGGCACAAAATATAACTTTGTGTTACAATATGTTTTTTATGCCAAATTGAAAAGTATGCATATTAGTGAATATATAATTATTAGCACATTTATCTGTATGAGAGCAAAGAATATAAGTGGTTTTAAAGCCTCATTTAGATTTTGATTGAAAAGTAATGTAAACTGGATAGTAAAAGTTAAAAATAGCATTTTTACCTTAATATTTTTCTTTATTAAAATCTATATCTTATACTTAACATTTTAAATAGTTCATTAGGCCATCACAATGGTTTTATAGTTTTCTGTTTTTTTAATTTTCCTTTAGAAATACCACTACATGTAGTACTGTTTATATAGCAGTTGATATTTTTATGTGGTATAACTCTTAGCATCTAAGCTACCGATGGAAAAAGTCAGCCCATACAGCAGATCGCTCGTGACAGGTTTATGGGGGGATGGAGGTGTACTGACACTGCCTGTGGGTGAGGGGGAGGAGGGAAGAGAGTAGGGAGAGGAGGCACTGGCTTTTTATAAGGGGATATAGCACATGCACATAGGGAGGGGATATGACTCATGGTCAGTGGATAAGTGTCGTGGAAATGTGTCACATCTTGGCAACTAGCGATGACATATCCTGTTTGTTGCAGGGTCCCTGGGCAGGCCAGTTAAGAAGCGTGGGTGTTAACAGTAGCTGTCATGACCATGTGAGCATCATTGAATAAACCACTAGAGTGAGGAAAGACATTTTTAGATAAATGACATTTCAAGTTATTCTATTAATATAAGACCTTTAAGTTTTATTTAATTTTCATATGAGTTAATACATATATTAATTGGTAAATTTACATTAATCTAGCTGCATCTCACACTATTATTATTTAGCACTTAATTATTCTCTCTTGTATGAATAGGCTCTTGTTTTTAAGAGATGTTTGAAAGATAGTATTTACATGTTACTGAATACATCTACAGTGTAAACTACAGAGAGAATATGCCCAGATTATATACACGCTGAGTTCCTGTCAGTGCACCCTGGTGTTTGTATCATACCTGGGAATGGCATATGATGTTAGCTGCTTTACCTGTTTGCTGAGATTGAGACATCACTGAACTTGTGATGACTTACCACAGTTAAAGCATTAGCCGAGTTAACCCAGGGTCCTAGCATGCTGCTCATTTGTTCTACATGGGAGTGGTAAGTTGTTACCCAAGATAGTTCACATGACATCAAGATCCTCTTTGACTAAAACTCTAGGCTAGAAGTCATGTGATTTAGAAAACCCACTGAAAGAATTGCCAAGGAGAAAGAGGCTCTGGTAGAACTGTCTGTATCCACAGTCTGTGCTCGTGTCAGCTGCTGTGTGAGCGCATGTGAAGCATCACAGATATTTAAGGAGCGCCTCAGTTACCAATCCTTAAGTGAAAGGGACCAATAGTGGCTATTTCTTCCCTTCATTTTTTTCTTCTTTCCATAGTAATGTTGATAGCTTTTCTGTGAAGTACTTTAAGAAGTCTATATTTAGCTTAGTAAACAAGTTAAATCCCATCTGCCAGCAAGTTCTTATAAAGTCCTAGACAAAAGAATTTTTAAGGATTATAAGCAATACAAAATATTAAGACAGATATGTGACAGAAATCATATTGGCCTATAAAACCCAAATAGAAGCAAAAACTTCAGATTGTGTTTTATATGACTGGGGAGAATGTGGGCAAATATCTGTGTGTTGATTTATACATCAACACATTTTTCATTGTCATTTGCTAGTTTAAGCATGTAATTTCTTACTATATAATGCTACTTTACACTTTACACTGTCTTGTTCTTTCTAGTTAAAGCCTTTATTATGTTAAATATTGTTCTGAAACTAGTTTATTACTTCATCACCTTCAGGTAGATATAAAGATAAGTCTATAAGAAATGACTTGTGGAAATCATATTTTCTGCAGATGTAGTAATAGCTCACAAACTTTGATAGCTGAGGATAGACATTTTATACTCAAAAACCTAATATAGTGTCTATTGGTTAATATGGTGCAAACACTTGATTTTATTGTGTGCATCTATGCATAAATATACAGGCACTTGTCTTTTAGGGTTGTCAGTTACTTTTGAGGGAGCTCTTATTACTCTGTCATTGGAACTGAATTGAATATTCTAAATATCAGTTAATATGTTAAGCTGAGTAAATTATAATTTAAGTAAAATAAATTTTACTTGTGATCACTTGCTGAAATATTTTTTGTTTTGTTTCAAATCACCAACAAGTCCTTGTATAACACTCACTGCATGGCCTCTCTATAGTGTTAACACTATTTATTCTCAGGTATCAAATGTAACATCATAGTTTGGATCTCTGAGTCAGAAGTCACCAGCTTCGTGATGCTGAGTTTCTATTCCTGAAATTTTTGGGTTATTCATGCCCCAAGTATGATCATTTTAAAGCTCTCAGGTGATTCTGATGTGTAGTCTAGGTTATGAGCCACTAATCTAAATCTAATTGTATGTCTAGGACGTTCAGTGCCCAGCTTTTGGGTGGTAATAGCAATACGTAGTTGTGTCCGTCAATAAGAAGACATCAAGGACAAGAGATAAAGGCTGGAACCAGAGCGCTTCAGAAAGCGTTAGCATCTGAAGGAAGGCTTGCAGAAGTAGCCCTGTGGGCTGGAGAGATGGCTCAGCAGTTAAGATGACTGCTGTTCTCCCACGGGACATTGAGTTGTTTCCAGGACCCATGTGGGGTATTTCAGAACCAGTTGTAGCTATGCTGCAGGGATGTGGCCCCCTCTTCCTTCTGGGTTATGTAGCATTCACACACATGTTATTCACTTATACATATTCACACATATACATACACACAAATAAAAATAACATATCACTCAACTTTAGTTCACAGAGGTTCAGGAGAAATGCTGAAGCCATATGAATATATAGGAATGAGTTTATTTAATGAATTACCAGCAATCCTTCATGCTAAATTGATTGTTTTAATATGACTGCATTTTATCAGTTTTACAAGGGTGTGCTTGATAGGAAACACAGACTAATTTCTTTAGTTTACAGTTACATATAAAGTAAAGGCTATATTCAAATTGTATTTATTTATTTGGTTGGTTTACTAGGATGAGAAGAAGAAACCGCAAAACTAGGAGATATGGTGTTTTGGATACTAACATAGAAAACATGGAATTGACACCTTTAGAACAAGACGATGAGGATGATGACAATACATTGTTTGATGCCAATCATCCTAGAAGGTAAGTTGCTACAGTGTCACGGTGCAGACCTTTGCCCAGACAATTGAAGTACACTATCATTTTTGCAGGCGTTAGTCTAGTGGACTTTACTGGGTTCTGCTTAGTGTTCTTTGTTTTGCCCAAGCCATGGGTTTCATTCATAAGGCTTTGCTGAAATGGATATAAACAATGCTATACATTCCCTACCATGAGCTTTCTCTTCGCAGTGTTAATGTCTGACATGTTTTATTCCTACAGTGTGCATTACCAAAGCATATGCTTGCCAATGTTTGCTTTTGAGAAACATTTGTAAACATGCTTTTAGTTTTACAATCTGAGATGATTTTATTTCACTTTTTTGGTTTGCAAATAATACTTCCTGATGGAACTGTTAAGACTAGAAGTTTGTTGTTTCATAGTATAGCTATGATCTCTAGTCCCACAACACATTCAAACCTTTCCTGGGGTGTTTGGACAGACAGAATTACAAGGGTATATGAATTAGTATCAGTGAAAATGGAATGAGAAGAGGCAACAAAGGTCCCAGCAGGTAGGAAAGATAGGCTAAGAGCACACAGGATTTCTTTCGAAGGCAAGGTAGAATCTAGAATCATATAAATCAGAGGGCACAGAAATCTTTTGCTTGTTGAAATTTATCCTTTGACAGTTTCATATATGGATGTAGTACCTTCTACCTGACCTCACCCCTACCTTGTCTCCCTCTCCCTAGAGTTCCTATCACCCTCTTTGTTACAAGTTTCTCTTCCACAATCGTGCCTTTTTGATTTGGATCAGCTGCAGTGAGTTTCACCTGGACTTGTGAACACAATGTGTGAGCATTGTGGTCTCACAGTGAGGTCCGTAACTGCATGCAGGACTCTCCTGTCACCAGAGTTGTTTAGTAGCAGTAACTCAGCTAGGAGGAGTCAGGCCCCAGTTCATGACTGGCTATTTACAGGTGCAGTGGTATAAAGGCCCGGTGAAGAAGACTCAAGCTGCTCTTCGCCATGGCTTGCCATGGCCTGAAGACAGCATCCCATCATCCTTCTGTCTAACTTCCAGCCATTGTATTCCTTCCACTTACTCTTCTCAAAAGTTTTCTGAGCTTCATTGGAGTGGCTTAAAAGCCCTGCTTAGGGCTAAGCTTTCAACTACTACGTATTAACACCTGGGGCAGCCCTGATTCTGCACTCACTATCATTCCTTGCAGAGAGATGTGTCTATGATTAAGAATAAGAGTAACATTTGTCTATGGGTATACATATTTAGAATGTGGTGGGTTCCAAGTCAACTTATCTGAACCACAGTAGTGAATCCCCTCTGGGCCCTATGCTCCCAAGCTCTTAGCTATGTGGCTTTTGTTTATTTTGTTTGGCTATGTTTAGGATGCCAGGCATACATTCTGTTGGTAGAGGCCTAAAGTCCTGTCTAAAAGCCGGGGCCATACCGTGCAGGCTGTCATTTTAATTGTTAAGGTTCATGCAGGGTTACTTTTTTGTATTGATGTAGAATGGAATAGCTCAACTTTCGTTACCTTTGTCTAGATCCCAAGATTTCTCTCTTGTTGGGATGTAGATCTCCTACATAGCTGAATCACAAGCAATGCCCCCAGAAACTCTTATTGATTAAATAAAACTCTCAGGCCAAATTTGTGATTCCTCTTTGAGAGTTGGTAGTTAGAGTGCCAGTAGTCTGTATGGTGCCTTCCAGCCCGAGAAAGCTAACAGGGAGAAAACGTGGCTCAGTTCTAGCTTGGTGTCTCTATATCATGGATTTGAATGTGCGCTGTCTTCAGCAATGGATGCTCTTATCTGGTTCTGATGGACTAACAAGAGGAGTAGCAAGAGTCTACTGTTTTTGTGTAAGACTGGTTTTATTGACTGTCTCTTTTTTTTTTTTCTTTTTTTTGGGGCTGGGGACCGAACCCAGGACCCCAGGACCTTGTGCTTCCTAGGCAAGCGCTCTACCACTGAGCCAAATCCCCAACCCCTTGGCTGTCTCTTTTTAAAGTGTGGGCCAGCTAAATTTGTTAGCTTGCCTTTAATAGTCAATGTGTGTAATTCGTGCTTACCTTCATATTAGAATCAGAAGAAAAATGCCAGGCAGTGGCACGAGCCCAAAGACACACTAGGGAAATAGAAGTCGACCTTGGGCGCCATGTCAGAGTGCTGAGTAGACAGGCTTTAGAGTTGAGTTACGCCGTAGAACTATCATTATTATCATCTGCAATGACCATTTTATATTTAATTATGCTAGGTATGTATAAGATGTTTGCTGTATACATTCACAAAAAGGAAAGACGTAAAATGAAATTTACAGTTCATGATTGCCTCCAAAGAGAAACTCAGCTGGAGCATCAGTTCATCTGTGTTAAATATGTTGTAGTTTGAACGTGAGTCATCCTCCGTATGTTCACATTTGAATACTTGGTTTTAGCTGGTAGCAGTGTTTACTCAAGCTTGTACATTACAACATTAGCCAGTTGAGCCTTGCTGAGGAAAATAGGATGCTGTCAGTGCGGCTTACCAGTTCAGTATCCAGCTCCAGTTTCATCCGGCTCCTGTTTTCCGGCCATGGATACAATGTGAATAGCCTCACTGTCACACTCCTCCCTACTGCCGTCCTTCCCCACCATGGTTGACTGTGCCCTCCAAAGTGTAAGCCACGTTACAGTCTTTCTCCCATAAAGTCTAATACAGGGATTCATCAAGGGCTTACCGCAGGCAAAGATAATCGCCTTAAGTTTAGTTGTTGTGAAGGTGTTGCTTCAGAAGTAAAAAGAAAAGCTCCCGAGACTATTATGTGTAATTATATGCCATCAAGTTTGAAACATAGAGGAAAAAAATGGATCCGTTCCTAGACAACCAGCTGGTGTACTCTTTGCTGGGAAGACGTCCTCTCTGCCCTCAGCTTTCCTCGGTTGCCTGTAGATTTTTATATAGGGTTGAGGCCTCAAGGGCTTGTCCCCATCCAGTTTGGCATGGCCATTGGTGTCACCTTTGTTCAGCTCACATTTGGGTAGTCACATTGGTAAGACTTTGTGGGTGTAGGTATGCATTCTCACAGCCACCCCCGACCCCTTCCTTTGTCTCTTATTCTTCTCCTTTCCTTCTGCAACTTTCCCTGAGCCTTAGGTGGAGGAGGGTTTTGTACATGGATCCATCAGGACTGGGCTCCAACCCATTTTAAAAACTACTTGGTAGATTTTGTAGGCAGCCCGAGTGAGAAGAAAGATGAGTTAGATCCTGCAATTATGAGAGTTGCGTGTACTATTTAAGGATATCAGAGGATAGCTAAGGATATTGTACAAATTTAAGAATTAAGTTTTCTAGTTTAAGGAGAAAGACACAGTAACATTAAAGTGGTTTAGTTTAACAAGAAGGTAGTGCAGTCATCTTGAGAGTTGAGTCTTCGCTTGTATCTCAGTAGGAATTGAATGTAACCGCCATCATGGGAGCACAGTGAAGCTGTACTGAAGCTGTAGGAGTGAGTATGGCCATCAAGGATGAAGCCAGGTTTATTGTAAGGAATTGTGGGTAATCAGTGTCCCAGTGATCAGAGAAAACTGATGATCATTCTGATATTAGGATCAATGATTAACATTTGCTGTGTACCCAGGTATTCTAGCAACCTCTGGCCTCATAGGGTGAACACAGATAAGCAAATTGCCCAGTTTCATGTGGTTAATGGTCTGTTAGATAGAATTAAGGCTAGCAAGACAGAAGAGAAAAAAGAAATGTAAAAGTAGTAAACTTGGGATTTGACATTTTTATTAAGGTTTCCAGAACCAATGTTAATTTACTTTTGGAGGCATATGTTTGTTTTTAAAATGAGAAACAAAGGTGGATAGTTAGGGACACAAAGTAGCAGAATGCAGTGGAATTGTTTCTGTGTTCATCATCCTTTAGTGTGTGCATGCACGTGCCTGTGCGTGTGCGTATGTGCCTGTGTGTGTGTGTGTGTGCATGTGTGCCTGTGCCTGTACGTGCGTGTGTGTGTGTGTGTGCGTGTGCATGTGTGCCTGTGTGTGTGTGTGCCTGTGTGTGTGCGTGCCTGTGTGTGTGCGTGTGTGTGTGCGTGTGTGTGTGTGTGTGTGCGTGTGTGGGCATGCCTGTGCGTGTGTATGTGTGTGTGTGTGCCTGTGTGTGTGTGTGTGTGTGTGTGTGTGTGTGTGTGTTGATGCAGATTAAATCCACAGTCTAGCAGATTTGTGCTGCAGAAGCACCTCTGAGCTAACTCCTCAGCTCTGCATTTGTGTTTTATGCTAGGTTGGTATTTCTTGGTTGGCTGCTAGAATTCATGTGTGGAGCTTTTTCTTTGGTAAGACTGTTAGTAATACACTCAGCTTTGTAATGGACATACTTATGTGCATACATAGGCACATATATAGGTTTATGTTTCCAACTCTGAATGTAAGGGTTATAAGAGCAAAAGGATTAAGACTTCTGTGTCAGACTGGTTTTAGAAATGTCAAAAGCTACATTCACAAATTCTCACCAACATAACTGCTTAAGAGGAGCTCAGCAAAGTCAGCATCAGCAGGCATCCCAAACCAGAGAAGGGAAGGCCTCAGGCCTGAAGCCTACACAAAAGACTACAGCCAACTAAGGAGTGCTGAGAGTGGAAGAAATAGTCTTCCTCAGAGAAGAACACCCCCATTGGTTATCCAACAGCAGTCAGTCAGCCCTGTTGTATGTGTGTACACCATCCATAGACTGAGCAGGTTGTATATGTGCCTTCAGGAATGCATATGTGTTCACTTTTATATACATGTAAGTATAACAATAAATGAAAAGAGTAATGAATTTGAAAGAGAGCAAGCTGTGTTATATGGAAAGATTTTGAGGTTGGACAGTGAAAAAGGAATGATAGAACCTTAAAATAAAATAAAAAATTAGAAGAATAAAGGCATATTAAGAAACCAAACACAAGAATCAAGTCTGTGTGAAGAAGCATAAAAGAAGCAAAAAGATTAAAAATAAAGCCACAGATTTTGCTTGCAAATATATTATAGTAGCAGAGATGACTGAATTTCAGAGAAAGAACATATATATGTCTTATCCATGTACTTAATATGTTTTCACAGAATTCCTAATGATTTAGTAAAAGAAAGCATTTTATGAAATTATCTAACCTAAGTCACACTTAGTAGATTTACTTTCATTAGCACATCATCCTTAAGAATTTATATTACTAGGGTAGCTTATTAAATAATTTTTAGGTTGGTATCTCCACATATATTAATAAAACACACTACCACTGAGAACCTAGGGCAACATTTTATAGTACTTCTATCAAATTTTCAATAGTTCTAAGGGAAAAAAAATCAGAATATCCTAGTCAGCATCTGATCCTTTTTATACTATGACAAATTCCAAACTTCAACAGTTTTATGTCCCTTCCTTGACGGCTGACTTTAATTTCCCCTTTATGGCCCAGTATTTGATGACCATAGTCAGGCTGCACAGAACGCATGCTGTCAGTCGCCAGCGTCCGCTGTGAAGCCTGCTCCTTCTATTGCTGTACATTACTAGCTGTCCTCACCACTGAATGCAGTGACTTTAACACTGAGACAGGAAGAAGGAGGCTACGTTTCTCAGCTCTTCTCCTTCCTTAATCTGTATCTGTACAAAGATGAATGGAGCTACTGGACAGCTTGCCCTACAGAAGGGCTTGAACACAGAGGGAACAGTAGGAAGTGGGAAGAGGCTAAAGTGGAAACATCCAGCAAAAGACAGAGTAACAAAGAGGAAGAAAACACTGCTGGTGGGTTATTTTAATATTATGTCAATACAATTTAAGGCAGCATCTGATTAATACATAGGATTTTGTACAACCGTAATAGTTTTCCAATGTACCATTGAATATGTGTGTGTGTGTGTGTGTGTGTGTGTGTGTGTGTGTGTGTATTATACTAGTCTGTACCATTGGATATATATATATGTATATATATGTATATATATATATATATGGATATGGACATGTAGTCTATACTACTTATATATAATATCCATATATTTCTAGTGGTATAGACTAATATATGTGTGTTATGTATATGTATATAATATATGTGAAGTTATATACACACACATACATGCGTGCACACACACAAACACACACATATATATTACTGCTATGTAAACAGCTGGTCTTGAACTTGTAGAGATTGTCCTTAGCTCCCCAAATGCCAAGATTGTAGGTGGGAGTTATCATGTCTCACTTTTACTACTGTATTGTGTAAAAATTAAAAATGAATCTGCATTCTATTAGCAGAAACAATATTCAACATTTACTGCATAGTCAGCGTAGTCACTATCTCAGAAATTGATGCACATCTCACTAGGAGGGAACAATTCATTTTGTCTTGGGAACCTGACGTGTAGAACTATCACAGGAGTGACTAAATAGACACTCCACCACCCTCTTTACTAGGAGTGCTAGCAGACTGCTCTGCTGAAGTAATTGTAAAATAGTTCAAGGGAGGAAAATCGGGGCTAAGAGAACTTAAATAACCTAGAGTTCTCATCCTGCTACAATCTCATTCCGTTTGTTTAGTATTTATTTGCTACATCTAAATCATAAACATGCCCATTCTGTCCCATACCTCACCTAAGTGTCTCCATTCTATTAGTTTTCTAAATATGGATCCAAAGTAAGGAAGGGGAGTCCTGTGGTTTTCTCTGTTTCCTGCTGTCTGAAGAACCTTGGGCTCTGTACTAGCAGTTGTGGTAACTTTTCAATCGTGTCTTACTTCTACTGCGTTAACAGTTATAAAGGTCTCCTTTATCGCCCAGATTCTTTGTTGTCCTTTTGGTTGGTTGGATTTTGTTTTGTTGTCTGTTTGTTTTAAAGTACATATCATTTCCAGGGAGGAAGAGGACTCTTCTTCCATTTGTACAGAGTGTTGCTGTCTTCCTTGTCCACTCTATTCTGTAGGAGCTACAAACCTGGGAAGAACATGCCAGGTTTCACATGCTGGGTGGCATTTTCTCTTATTTTGGACAGAAAAACTCAGGAGATCAGGTAGCATGTTATCATTAAAACAACCTACCACTCTTCTGAAAAAACAAATCTTGAGAGAGAATGTCAATAATTCACTTCACTATTGGAAGAGTAAAACAACTTTAGAGCACAAAGAACGAGTGGAAAGCTTAATTCTGTCAAAAATAAAAAATTATTATAATGATATGGATTAGAAGACAACTCAAAATTAATGCGACAGCTTTTAAATCGAGTACTGGTGCCATTCTAGTGGTGTTCCGGCTTCAGTGTTGATCTCTCTTAATAGGCACAGTGTTCCGCTCCAGGTACTCTCAGTGTCCTGTGGCCCTGACTCTAGTCCAGCAGGCCGCCTTTGTAACCTGCTGTTTCTCCAGGAAGTAGAGCTTGGTTTATTTTTCCTCATGTAATAACGTCCTGGTTTTCCTGAGAAAGGGCGACTGAATGAAGTGTAGCAGATGAGAAGGGTGTATTGATGAAGTGATGCTTGAGTTGCAGTTATTTTTAAAAATGCACGAGACAGCCAGATGAGATCCTGTGGGATGTGTCAGGGAGAGTTGAAAGCTCCAGCTGTGTGTAGTGTTATGTGAGTGTGCACTTGTTCTCAGGCTTTGAATGTACAACATGGGAAAAGGTATCATAGCTGGGGCCAAGTTAGGTCATGGAAAAACAAAAAGACTGATTTTGTCAGTGAAGAATGTTCCCAGACATTTGAATAAATGACTGATCTGATCCTATTGCATTTATGTTGTAGATGACTCCAGTGACTTGTAAGTGCCTCACTACTAGATTTAAGAAAGAACTCGAGGTGCAGTATTTTGAGATACTTTATATGGCCCAGTGAGGAGTGAATAAAGATGAAGATTCGTATTCCTATAAGTACTTAAGAAAAAGTGATCAGACATCCCAGTGTATGTGTTTATGGAAAACATGTCTGTTGCAGAAACTGTAAAAGAAACAATAATAACAACAAACTGTATCGTCTGATTCCCATTGAAATAATTTGTTAATGTTCTGTGAGAAAATTTTTATTGTGAATATAAGCGAGGGTTTATTACAATATAATGCATAAAATTATTTTGAATAATTAAAATTTCAAGTCAAAGGATAATATCCATGTGTTTATAGACAAGTGTTATTCATATATTTATTTATTCATTTTGCAGATGAGCATGTGCCTTTAATGAGAAGACTTCATATTTCTATTGAGGAACTGAGTTTCTATGTCTAAGGAATAAGAAGCCACTCCATCAAGGGGAGGGGAATTTAAGTTACATATATTATGTCAATCTTTAATTTGTTGCTACTCAATAAATATTGTATCATTTTGTTATAACTTTGTATATTTGGAACTGCTGTATTTATTAGTGGGCTCCATGTTCTTAGGGACAAACTATACTATATTGGATTTTCTGTTTGAAAATTCTTTTTAAAAATGACTTCTGCAGCGCATTTGTCCCTTCCTTTTACCGTATTATTGTAACTTTGTTTTCTTTAGGTATTAATCAGTTGTTGTTGCTTTTTTTTGTCAGTGTCATAATTGAAAGAACTATAGGCCACAACCAACTGGTATGAAATAAATAAAATTCTACTAAGACTTTTTCCGTTTTTGTGGGGAAAAAGCCAAATCTATTATGTTGTTTTTCAGTTTGTAAATAGTAATAATTGTCTGTGCTAACGTATGAAAAAGAATAAATATAATTTAAAATTAAGTGGTGCAGACGTGTTTACACAATAAATACTGCATAATTGTATATTAACATGTGTTTTATCTTTATATACTGAGTCCAAATCTATTTTCCCTAGCTATAGTGTCTCATACCTGTATGTCCTCTATTAAGGCAGATCTCTGGAAGTTTGAGGGCAAGGATAAATCAAAGTTGAATATCTCGTTAGAGATTAGATATTTTGGAAATCTATGAATTTCAAATACATTTGTAGTGAGAGTTAATAATACAAATTGTATGCTGATAAATCTGAATCTTGTCAGAAATCAAGAGATTGAAATTTTTCATCTGTAGACTTAAAAGTCAGATTTTATGTAGAGACTAGATTTACCTCGCAGCAAATCTAATCCTACCCAGGACTGATTTTACGTATTTTAAAATTTAGAATAAAACTTAAAAGCATGGGTCATAAACTCCATTGCTTATTAGCATCAGTTAGGTCATTTAAATGTGTGACAGAATGGAATATTCCTAGTCATAGTGGCTTACAAGAATTTACTTACTAACATCAGCTTTATAAAGTCTACTTATACTGTGCTTGACATTTTCTTTATAGCCAAGCTGATTAAAAAAAAAAATCTACCTCAAAAGCTAAACTTGGCTATTTAATAGGCTTCTGCTTTATGATGATAAATTAATTTGGTATTGACTAAAGCCAACCTTGAGGCTACTCTCATTCAAAATAGACAGTCCTCTAACAAAAAGAAAAAGATTACAAGAAAAATGGTTGTATATTTGAGTATAACCCAGGCCTGTAATATTTCAAATAAAACTTAAAAGTTTGCATACTAAAAAGTGTTCTTGTTGCCACATTTTCTTCGTATATAGAGACGCTTTACTGGCTGTCCAGCTAGAACATGTGGCACCATCATACTGTGGCTGGGGTTGTTCTCATCTGAAGTTTCATCTTGACTGAGACTGCAGAGCAGCTTACTCACAGGTTAACAGTTGGTTCTATTCATTAAGCCTGTCACTAATATTAATTTAGAATCAAGGGAAAGAAACTACAGTCTACATATTTGAAGTGGAAATTCCCATATTCTTTAACAACTCAGTTGATTCATGTGATGTTTTTCTGGAAACTGTCTTAGGAGGGAGCATGTTGTATTTTGCAAAAAAAGCAGACACTTGAGAGGGAACATGATGTTTAGACTATAAATGGAACCCTACAACAGTTGAGAGGATGCTCTTACATTGCTATACCATGCAACACGTTGCTGTTCTTTGATAGTCTTCCTTGGTCTTCACTTCCTAGAAATACAGCAAAGAATGTTTCTTGACAACGGTTGTCATGGTGGAGGCAAGAAGCCATGGAAATAGAACAGCGTAATATAGCAAGGGGGATAAATGTTGCTAACGATAACTTCTTGATCAAGGGCCATTATACTAGCCTATGAGAACAAACCCAATCTGATGAAATCATACATAATTAACCATTATTGTGTTGTAGCTTTAAAACCTTGGGATATGACTAAGGAGCCGGGGGAGAGCCATGTCAGACGCTGAAACCAGAAAGTCATTGATAGAGATTTGGGCAGTTGAAAGTGCAAATACTGAAAGTAAGAGAGCAATCAAACCATTGAAAGCAAGTGTGATGATCCCTGATGAATGACTGGGTAAGAGAGACAACTGGTATTGGTTTCAGAGGTCTCACGCCAATATGATAGGACAAGCCATAGCTCAAAGTCTCACGAATGAAAATGCTTGATGCTTTAACTGTGTGGTGATTTTGGCCATTTCCAAAGAAATTATAAGGCTAAAAGATTCAGAGCTCAAAGTAGCAGATACAGAGAACATGGTTTTTGTAGATGAGAACAAGAAGATTCTGACTGCTACGAAACAACAAGGTTTCCAGGGTATTGTAGCCACTGTGGAAAGGGCAAACATGGATCCAAAAGAGACATGCGAGGAAATCTCTTGCCATTAGGAAACAAACCAACGGCCTGTCAGCTTGAGACCCTGCAGCAAACGATAAGAGCTATCTGCCTTTGGTCAACCAGGAGGTACCAGGCAGACAAGAAAAATAAAACTAAGTATTTCTGATCATATACATGCTACAGAATGAAGTGCAGCTTTGGTCTGGCCACAGATACACCTCTTACCCTATCCCCAAAAGTTGGATGTTACAAGTTAACCACTGGTGTTAATGGTCCTTTACCATTAGGGACAGTAGGGATAATAATCTTGGGAAGACGTAGCTTAATTTCTCAAGGATTTATTGTGCATCCAGGCATAGTAGATTCAGATAACAAGGAAGAAATTAGAATTATGGCACATGTGAAAAAGGAGATGCAATTTTATGCAGGGAATAGAATTGCTCAGGAGTTGTTTCCATACATCAAGGGCAAGGTCACTCCAGCAGAAAGAACAGGGGCTTTTGTGGGTCCTGGAAAATAAGTTCTGGAAAGCAGTGCTTAATGGTCAGTGACACAAATTAATGGTCCATGAATGGTGTTGAAATGGAAAGCTTGGGGGATACTGGAGCTGACCTTCGTATACTTTCCCCAAAGTCTTGGAGTCCAGATTGGTCCCTTCAGAAGGTTTGCATGCATCTCTTGGAATTGGTAAATTATCACTAAGACAAAGTGTCCAATAGATTAACTATGTGGAACCAGAAAGGCAAAGGAAGTTAAGACCTTATGTAGCTGGCATACCGAAAACTTGATGGGTAAGGGATCTTTCACAATAATGTGGTACTCAAATTAATATCCCTGCATTTCTCAGGAGAGCGAATAAGAAAATTAGGAATGATATGGTAGATGCTCCTAGGGAAGGTATTGATAACAGGTGACTAAGAATAATCATAACCTGTGCCCATTGTTGAAACACAGTGACATCACAGGGACTGAGTTTCCAAATGTATACAAGGGGCCACTGCTGACATACCAACAGTCTTGAACCTAAAATTGTTATCAAACACCTGGGTGGCAAAATCAGTGGCCCATAACAAAAGAAAGATTGCAGACACTTGAACAACTGGTACAAGAGCAGCAGGAGTCTCAAGGTATAGAAGAGTCTCCCAGCCAATGGAAATACCCTTGTTTAAAAAAAAAAAATCAGAAAAACGAAGGAAGACAGCAGACTTAAGAACAATGAATAAAGTAATTCAACCAGTGGGTCCTTTACTGACTGGACTTTGTCTATATTCTCTGTTACCTATATTATGATCCATAGTTGACTTGAAATATTGTGTTTTCACAATACCCTTCCATGTGTAAGACAGTGAAGTTTACTTTCGCAATACATGCTCTAAACAGCAATGGTCCAATAAAGAGATACAATTGGAAGGCACTTTCACAAGGAATATTAAATAGTCCAACTATATGTCAATATTTTGTGCAGCAACCGTTAGAAATAATTTGCAGGCAATTTCCCCAGTCTATCATTTATCATTACATGGATGACATTTTGTTGGCTGATTTTCACGAAGATGCTTTAGGGAAAATGTTTAAGGAAATACAAAGAGTTCTGCCATGCTATGGGTTACAGATTGCTCAAGAAAATTATATATTAAGAGGAGATTCTCTTAGTTATTTGGGCTATAAAAGTCAGTCAAAAAAATTAGACCACTGAAGGAACAGACCTTGATCTGTAGGAACCAATTTCAAACATTTTTTTAAAAAAAATTTTATTAGATATATTTCTTTACATACATTTCAAATGTTATTCCCCTTCCCAGTTTCCTGTCCATAAACCTCCATCCCCTCTCCTCCCCTCCCCCATACGGGTATTCCCCCCATACATTCCCCTTACTGCCCCCCTCACCATATTCCCCTGCACTGGGGTTCCAACCTAATGTTTTTCAAATACTGATGGGAGATATTAACTGGCTGAGGCCTACAACAGGATTAAGTATTTATAAGTTAAGTAATTTGTTTCAAACATTACAAGGAGATTCAAATTTGAGCAGTCCAAGATGTCCAACAGCTGGAGTAGAAAAAGTTAATTCTTATAGAGCAAAGACAGCAAGATCATATTGAAAGCAAACTTGATTGTATTTTGGTTATTTTGCCTTCAACTCATTCTCCTACTGAGTTCATTGTGAAACCAGAAGACTGTATTATGGAATGGATTTTCTTAGCTTATCAACAATGTAAAAAATTGAAAATGTGTAGAAAAGATTTCTGAATCAATCATAAAAGATAGAATAAGGCTTCACCAACTGTCAGGAACAGATCTGGCTGAAATTGTAGTACCTCTTACTATATTTGAGATTATGTCATGGGTGATTAATGAGGATTGGCAAAAAAGTTTGTAGTAACTTCTTGAGCACATAGAGACTGTTGAATTTGTTCCTGATAACTCAGGATTAACTTGTAATTTATATAATTGCAATAGGCCATCAGAAGTGAAGACTGTCCATTATATAGTACTCATATTTGGTCTTATACAGGTTTGCCAGGTCCACTGGCATGAGGAAATGAGGAAATTGCCCAGTTTCTAACAGGAAATATGTAAGAAGCCATGAAATTTCATTAGAACTATAATGTTAATAGGAAAGGTTTAAAGAAAAAAAATTCTATTACCTGGCAACAAGCCAAAAAAAAAACAATAAAAATTAAAATGTCCTGCATGTTCTCAATATAACTGAACCCTGCTACTTTCTGGTAATAACCCTAGGGATAACAAAAGAAATGACATCTGGCAAATTGATGATTTTTATTTTGTAGAATTTGGAAAACAATAGTATATACACCATACAATGTATAGGTACTTGGGGTTTCAGTGGGCAATTGCTTTAAGTTCTGAAAAGACTGATTGTGTAATTACCCACTTATTAGAAATAATGGCAATTTTGCAGATACCTGTCCAAATTAAAAATGACAATGCTAAAATATTAGTGGTATGCCACACAATCCCACAGGAGAGGCAATTATAGAAAGAGCTAATTATACCTTAAAAAGAGATGCTTATTAAACAGAAAGTTTAAAAAAGTACAAAAAGACTGAATAACGCTTCATTAACTCTCAATTCTCTTAATATTGGTGAAAAAAGGAATAACAGTAGCTGTAAGACACTGGTTATCAAAAAAAAAAAAAAAAGGCTGAGGAACTAAGTCAACCAACATACTGTAAGGATGTGTTGATGTTAGAATGGAAACCTGCAGTAGTTTTAAGATGGGATGTGGTTATGCTTATGCATCTGCAGGGAATGAAAAAATATGGATATCAACAAAACTTTATAACAAGTATATTTTCCAAGGGAAAAACTCTTATCAGCTGAGACATGAGTGTCTTCACAGAGCAAAGAGCCCGTGTGATTCACGCTCACAGGCTATGCCAGTCACCGACCTTTCTAAAATAGCCATGCAAATCAATTTCTAAAGGGCTAGTTCAACCGGTTGATCATACACAGACTGGACAGAGAACACAGAGACTGGCTATCACAGAGATGGAACAGCACACAGACTGGACAGGCAACAGAAACAGAATAAGATACAGCCAGCCTTACCAGGATTTGGCCAATATCCCAGTTTTCATAGGAAACCCAAAAGATACCTCTGTCTCCAGACAAGAAATTTCAAGAATATGACTCTCCTGTTTCCAAAAGGTGGGATGGCTGGGTTTGGTCATTTGATGTGTTATGTTTGTTATCCTCTAGAGTGGTTGGCTATTATTGGTTATGGTCAAAAAGGAAACACATTTTAAATCAGGGATCTCTCTCCTGTATCTAATAATGGAAAAAAGAGGGGAAATGGAACAATAATAACATAAATAAATAAATAAATAAATAAATAAATAAATAAATAAATAAACTAACCTTATAATTTTACTTGGCATAGATTGATTCATTTTGATAGAACTTTAAGGTCACATTGTTTGACTATGGTTTAGTGATGGAAATTTAAGGTTGCTTTGTTTGATCATTGTATCTCGAGTATTATGGTTCTCATAATTTATTTCTATTGTGTGTAGATTGTTAATTTTAGAGAAAAAGACAAGGGTTGTTTTTGTCGTTGCTGTTTAGTTTTATTTTACTTTTTTAACAGAAAGGGGGGAATGTGAAGTGGAAGATTCTGGTTTCCTTAACAACTCAGTTGTATCTTGTGATGTTACCCTGGAAGCTGTCTTCTGTGAGGCCATGCCATGTTTTGCTAAAAGCAGACACCTGAGAAGGCCTGTGATAGTTAGAAGGATATAAATGGAACCCCACTAACAATGAAAGGATATTCTTGCATTGCTACACTGTGCAAGGCTTTGCTGGTCTTTTTGCTGGTCTTTGCTGGTCTTTGCTGGCTTTTCTTGGTCTTCACTTTAGAGAGAGAAATGTGCCAAAGAATTTCTGTGGTATTCTGGTTGACTCTGGCCACCTCTCCTGACTCCTGCTGATTCAGGGGAGCTTTGCTGTTTCTGCTGGATTGGACCATTGCTACTGTGCTGTGTTTGCTGTTTGCTGTTGAACTGGACTGCTGGTATCTGACAAGGAGTAGAATAGCCCCAAGGAACTCCTTCTGAACAAGCCCACAACACCTTTTTCCTATTAATCTTCTTACCCTACATCTGGTCAATAGATTAGAAGGGAGGTTGAAGCATTTAAGAACCCTAAATAAAGTAGGTTTTGAAGAAAAAAAAAACTAAGCTTAACTTACTCATCATGGGAGATGCAAAACACACAGAGAAGGATGTCCGTTTTTTGGAGACCATTAATGTAGGCAATCTCTTTACTAGGATTTATAACTTCCTTATTTGCAAAACAGGCCAAGCTTTTGCCAGTGTTCCCCATGTTATATCTCATTTAGGCCTTGGATCGAACACTAGCATTTATATATTTAAACTTAAAGGGAAGACGATGGGCCTGAATGCAGTTATAAAAGTTAATGCAATTCCTCCCAAATGATTTCTCTTTAACCAAATGATATAAACAAAGGAGACAAATGATCTTTTCTCTTCGACAGTCAATAGTCCAAAGGAGATACACAGGTCTGAAGTTCATTAAAAATTCAAATTCTTATAAAAGGATGATTTTGACTGGAGGTGCCATTAAAAAGTTAGGCTATGCCTTTGTATGAAATACTAAATGGCATTTTGGCTTAATACAATGTTAAACTGTTGGATGTCTTATACTGTCTCTCACCTCTAGTACTTGGTACTTGGTCATGAAAACATTTGATATTTGTTCTCCCGGTAATATTGAACCAACACTCAGGTATTAGCTCTCTCTGTCACATTCATTCCTTAGCACATGTCACCTATTTGGTTGGGTTCTGTCTTGGGATCCAAGGGATTGAGTCTTTGCCACTTGGTCTGTTAGGCTGCTGACACGGAGCTCTAAAGCCTATGCTTGATTGTGAATAACTGAGTCTGCTTTATGGTGATAGAAATTTGAGCCTCCTCCTTCATTCTCATTGGCATTTACGCCATTAGACAATGATATCGTTGTGGATTCTCTGATCCCTGGAGGTGATCTCTGTTTTGGGGGCTTAGAGTCTTGATGCTGTCCTGCTTTTCCACTAGCAGAATTGATAAGCATAGGAATTTGCTTTATTTGTTTGTCTCTGCCCCAGAGCTGTCATTAAAGGGTTTTCTACCTGCACTATTGATCACAGTCCTGCTTTAAGGTTATAATGTTGCACATTACTGAAAACAACCTGAGAGGCCAGTTTGCTCTGATGCTTTTCTTACTTTGAGGGAAGTTCTGCTACTAGAAATGATTTGATAAAGTGACCAATTTTGTGACTTATAGTCCTTTTCCTCTAAATTCTCCTTCAGAAATACCGAATATTGTCTTTTTTAATTCTGTCTTTACATTATACTATGAATCCAATAGACAGTAGTTGGCACTTTTATCCTTTTCCATGTATATAAATTATTAGAACTGTTTTCCATTTTCTTTGTTTCTGGGTTTTTGTGTTTTGAGACAGGGTCTCACCCAAGCCCAGGCTAGCCTGGAACTCACCATAAAGCCTAGGGTTTGAGATTAATGTAAGTCTCTCTGTCTCAACCTCCAGGTACTAGGATTTTAGCTTTAACCACACTGCCTTTGTTTGTTTTCTGCCTTATGGTAGCATGTTTCCAGTGTGCAATTTTAATTTTTTTGCCATTGAAAAGTTTTATATGATATCTCAGTTCTCAGATATGATTTCTGCTGTATTTGATTATTCAAATTAGCCATTAAACCATTCCTTCATTTAAGAAGAGAGTAATTGAATCCCAAGTCTTGATAGAGGGAGGGATTTATAAATAAACATTTTATTGTGTCTGCCTTTGGGAACTGTACATAGAATCGAAAAAAATATCAGATTGTGCAGAAATTCTTAGCCCTCTTGCCCTTTATCAGTGCTCAGAAGTCTCTCCTTCAGAAAAAGAGCTGCGTGCAAGGGGGAAATGCATATTTTTGTTTGAGTTCATTGTCAACTGAAAAACGAAAACAAACAGACAAACAAACAAACAACAACAAATCAGGAAAGAAATGGGCAATTGACTAGAATCTCCAAAAAAAATTACTTGGCTGTAGCCTATTTTTTGGTGGTTTCTCCATATACAGTTGAGCATTTCAGTAGCCACACAATGGAAAAATAAAACCACCCCATTTGTCTCCATTTAAGGACCAGCCCTGATACGGAGAAGAAGGCCATAAGGCAACCAGCTCCAGGAACAGACCATAAAATCCAGGAAAAAAGTCATAAAATCTCTTCCCAAGGAACAGCTGGGGATAACCACCAGAAGAAAAAAGATCTTATCTCGGGATGGGCCATCTGTGCAGGACAGCCTATCAGCAAAGAGGCAAGATCCATAAGAGTTGCACGGCTAGTTCTGTGAGCAAGCCCAGCTCGGATTCTGTCATGTCCTACAAGTCCTATTTTTTTCCACGTGGAGAGGTTTAATGAGAAAAGAAGGGTAGAAGAGGAGAGGAATAGAGGCCGGCCACGAGCACGTGGACGGAAGAGGGGGGCTGGGGAGAGAAGGGACAGGGGAAGAGGGCGAGAGAGCAGAGAGAGGGCAAGTCCTATTTATACCCTCCAAATATCATGTGTCCTCCACAGATCTTGTCTCACCATGTATCTTGCCTTAGCAAGTGTGTCTGTCTCAGGTGACATCACACTGCCAATCAGCCCGAGTCCACAGAAGTGGTAAGAAACTGCAGCACGCCACCAGTTTTCGCTGCATTTCTCTCCATGGAGTCCTGACAAACGCAGATCAACCTCACCTGTGTCCACTTCAGCTAAATATTCCTTCACGTGTTTGCCCCAGCAAAACGCCATCCAATCGAATTTTCAAAGTACCCTTGTTTCTACTTCCGAAGCCTTTGTGACCCCCTAGCACCCGTCAATGAAATTTTAGATTACCTAATTCTTCTAGAAAATCCCCCTAATCCTCTCTAAGGAGACCTGCACTTTGCATCCCATCCTAGCCTAAGGCTTCCCTTCAGTAGTTTTTGGACCCTTTTAACCTCACGGTCTCCTCTCAAGTGGTGTCCTGTCCTATTTAGATAGAGTTTAAGTCGTATGCCTAGCAGTCTGTCATGTGACCAAGAGGGGTGCCTGTCCCCAGCTTCCTGTACTTACAACTCAAAAGACAAATCAAATGTCCCCAAGGCAAGTACAATTGAGAGAAGAAATAGAATGGTCACTATGAAAATTTCCATTCAAGAAAAAGTACTAGAGAATTCATATATATAATACATAATTACCATATATAAATACCTATATAAAAACATATATATGTATATTTTTATACATATACACATACACACACACATATATAATTACACAAGGGTAAAACCTGAAACCTGGTGGAATATATATTTATTTTCCCCAAACTTAATAAAACAAAATATATTTTAAGTTTTATCCTACAAGGATTTTCAGTTTTTGTGAATATTTGAAGGCATGTTTTTAAAAAATAGTTCATTTAAAGGTCTAGATGCCTGCATACATGAGTAAAGTATATGGAATTTTTTATTACTTTTATTTTTTATAGTCCAATCATTGTCCTCCCCTCCCTGTCTGCTTCATCCCGTTCCTCCTTCGCCCTGTCTCCTAGAGGGTGTCCCCCCACCTACTCCCTACTCCCTGGAGCCTATATTTTAATTTTAAATCTGTTTTCCACTGTATATCAAATGCAATTATCTTTCTACAGTCTATTATCTATATATCTGTATCTATTATATGTATATATGATATGTAATATGTAATAATATATGTAATATACATATACTATAATATTATCTATATTATAATAGATCTCACGTTCTGCCAAGCATGGCAAGGCCGCCCAGCACTAGTTGCAGAGTGGGCTCCTGACTCAGGCAATCTTTCCTCCTTCTTAGCTTGGGTTTTCCTCGCGTTATCCTTTGCGATGAGTACAGACCTAGTGTCTCAGACTCCTGTACATTTTCAATACTGCATAGTTGTGATGGGGAAACCTTGGGATCTGTTTGGTATGTTTTTGGTGAAGCACTGACATCCCACTGCTTTACAGTCCAGACTGGGCGCCTTCACACTGAGTGTTCCTTTCGTTGACAGGCATTTACACCGCCCATTTCCCCCTCTCAGTGACCATTGGCTCAGTCTATTAGAAGACAGTGTGGGGCGGAAACCAAACCCTCGCTCTCATTTCCTCCTTGTTTCTATCTGAATTTGCTTGGCCTCTTCCCAGCTTACCTCTCCTCTGAAGGCTGGAGTTTGCTGTGCTCACCACGGTTTCTATTTAGAGTACTGGCTGAGCTTTTATCTCTTAATCTTCTAGAGATCTGAATTATAGGATTATCTGGAAAAACAGATGTCAAGCTGTGGGCAGAAAGTACTTCTCTTACTAAAGTGGCATTTCCCCCGTCTGTGCCTGTAGGGCCCTCCTCACTTCCAGAGTCGCCAGGACGGCTCCTCCTAAGGTTCTGTCAGTTCTCTTTCTAATGCTGCATTCACACAGCATACCCTGCGCTTCGCATGGTACAGCAGGTAAAATTGGAATTCTGTTGTCCATTGTCCATCGAAAGTAATTATCTTTCTACTGTCTAGTATCTCAACATCCAACTTCCTCGCTCTCCGCATGCTTCGTTAAGGCAGATCCACAATTTGTTATCCGTTGTTTATAACAACTTCTTAGAGCAATTACTAAATCAATCAAGGCGATGAGGTCCAAGGGCAACACACTTCAGCTAACTTAAACTGCAAATACCTCATAAAATCTCCAGGATAGCCAGAGAGGAAAAAAATATTCAAAAGGAAATCCTGTGTCCTAGCTTCTCACTTTACTCCTGGGCCTCTGAAAACAGAAAAAGCACAAACTGCAGCAAGCTGCCCAGAAAGCAGAGGTTTGAAATGATGTATGCTGGGAGCTCTCATCTCCTTGGCGAGAGGCTGCTTCCATTTTGTTCTCTGCTACTACCAGACAGCTCTTGGCATTGGAAAGGTATCTAAGGGCTACAGTTCCTAACATTATACAAGCCTTTAGTTCACACACACACCTGTGTGCACAATGGATGCTAAACCAGGATAAAAGTAGGGGCTTCTGTGTTTGGATTTCTTATGCTCCCACCCCTGCTGAGAAGCAATGCAGCACATGGCAACTATAGTGTAAGAGAGTCCACACAGGGGATATTGGGGACATCCATTTCTTCCTCATCGTGGGAACATTGTTAATAAACTGCTAAAGCTTCAATATTATGACTTGGAAAACCTTGGATGATAATAACGATGGCCTATTCTTGAACGTGACAACAATACAGGATAATAAAAATAGTTTTCAGAGAAGTGTCTCTTTGAAGTAAATTCTCAACAAGTGATGACCTTTATACCTTTTTTTTTAACTTGTAAAATAAATTCTAAGTTCAGTTTTGCTCAACTTAAAATATTCTGTATATTATCATAAATAGTTATTCAGAATCTTCATAATTCTTTCTAGAATGAGCCCTGGTTTGCATAAATGTAAGTAATTCTGTGCTAGAATATTAAAAAGGGTTGCATAAAAATTTAAATTCTGGAAGAAAATTTCCTTGGGGTATTCAGCAGCAGTTGAGTATCTTTGCGAGACAACTAAAGATTTTCTGGAGAAACAATACCACTTCACATGTGTCCTTGGATGATAAATAACATCACTTAGTCTCAACACTTAGACATCAGTGCCACAGCAATTTTGTAGAAACCCTGCTGTGCACATAAAGGCAAAAAGATTGAAAAGAGATACAGTCGTGGAGTGTGTATTCCAGCAACAGAACAGAAAAGCACACACACAAGTTCAGTAAGATGATTGTCAGCTATGACAAATATTTTGAAATACCAAGTTTTTGTGTTAGCAAATCTCTGGTAAAAATAAAGTAAACTGCCCTACACAGTATTCAAGATGTGCTTCTCAAACCATGTATATAAAATGAGATATGCAGAGAAAGAGTCAGGTATTTGAAAAACCAGTGGGGAAGCATTCTCAGGGAATTGCTATCTCAGTGTTCCTCAGATGGGAGCCGATTTGAATTGCTATAGAAACTTTGAACTTAAAGGTGTCATGGTGTCTGATACTATACTACAAAGACACTGGTACAAAGCTTGGATAGCATCATGGCTGGGCTGTAAAGAACAATTAAGAACTGGCAAGAATCTTGGTTTCATTGTAACTGACATGAATGAGGACCTATGGGAAATTTTTAGGTAGTCGGTGATTCAATCTATTTGCATTTTAAAGGCCCCATTTGCTGTTATATTAGTGCAGATGGATGAGGAAAGTAGTCATGGGGCTTTCTAAAGAAATAGGCACAGTATAACACAGAAATTCTGACAAGTAAATGGGTTAAGTGAATGAAACCTGATGCAATTTGACACAGGCAGTCTACAGGGCCAATTAACTAGGTCAGGAAGACCAAAGGTGTAGGAGCAAATGCTGCCACATATGTTGTTTCAATGACTGAATCCTTCTCAATATCCTCAATTACTGTGATACTGAATTTTATAAAACAGGTGGAATATAATTCTTAGAATTTACAGCCTTTCTTTTGCTCAAGTGAAATTTACAATCTGGAAGTGATGGTTGAGTGAACCATTCATTATAGGTCAAGAACTCAGAGGTATTAAATGTTCATTTAACTCTATCTCTCTGTGTATCTATCATCCATCTGTCTATTAGTCAAATATCTATGTATCATCTATCTATCTATCTATCTATCTATCTATCTATCTATCTATCTATCTACCTTCATCTATCATCTGTCTACCTAATCTTTTTGTTTATTATGTGTACAAGTGTTTTTCTTGTATTCATGTGCACCACATTTGTGCCAGGTGTCTGTGGATGTCATAGAGGGCATTGGAACTCCTACAGCTGGAACTATAGATAGTTGTGAGCCACCATATGGGCACTGGGAATTTAACCCAGATCCTCTGTAAGAAAAAGAAAGAGCTCTTAACCACGGAACCATTTATCTCACACAGAATGCTCATTTAATTGCTATCAGCTTGGGGAAGCAATTGTACGCGTGGTAAGTATTCATCAGATGCTCAGCACTTCGCTAGAGAGATTTGAAATATGCTTCATAGTCATATCAAATCAAATGTCAACATAAAGTTAATACTTTTGGGGAAGAAGCATTTACTGAGGTTGCTCACATTGCAGAAGAGACATTATGTGATCCCAGTCCGGAAGCTTTCAATGTACAGGAATTGTGAGTAGATTCTAATGTGGTATGTTTAACTCATTTGTTGAGATTGGTGAAAAAGTAAGTGTATTTGTGCCCAAAGTGAAAAGGTCCTAAGAATATTTGATCTCCCATACATCAGGGCAAAGCATGTAAATTTAGAAAGGCACGAAGGGATCCAGAATAGGTTCTCAGGGGCACTTACACCATCCATAACCGAGGAAGAGAAATGCTTGAGAAAAATACAGTGCTCAGCTCTACTAGGAAGTTCTGAGAACTTAGACAGTGTGACCTAACAGTACAGACGCAATACAGAAACATAACAGCTCCTGTTGGCTGGAACCATTAAGTCAGGAAAATTTAAGCAAGATAAAAGTAAGAAAAAAATGAGATCAAATAAATACTATATATAGAAAAAGTATTTTTTATGAGTGAGAGTAGAAAGATGGGACTCAGGAAGGAATCAGAAATACTTTAAAAATAATAATGCAAGCAAATCATTTTGTATTTTATAGGAATGTAGATTCTTAAAATGTCATAAAAGGCAACAGCAACACAACACAAAAAGTGACATAGACCTTTATGGTATAATATTAATGGTGGAAAAGTAAGAAATCTTGATGTCCTGTGAGGTGATCAGCAATTTCATGCACATGACAGGGGAATAGACAAAAAGGAAGTTCATTAAGTGCAGGATGGGCCAGCAGCAATGTAGGGTGACCTGTAAGAGTGTCGTCCCTACAGTGTCTAATTCAAAGTTACTCATCTGCCCTGTTAAAAGAGACAAGGCATGCCATCCCATACTGTTCAATGTCTTCAGTTTCATGGTAGGTCAGACAAAATATCAAATCAACTTAATAAAGCAGATTGGAGTTCCCTCATAGAAGCAAAGGGAAGGGGGTAAGAGGGGGGGATGGGATGGAGGGGTTGTGGAGGGGTAACTGGGAAGGTAGATATCATTTGAAGTGTAAATGAATTAAATGATTAATAATATATTAATAATATGTATATGCACAAAGTTCACATGCCTTACCTTAAAGCTGCTTAGCTTTGTAGTTCACAGCAGCCTATATTTCTGTTCTGAATAATAAATATTCTATTTACTACTGTTTGTTTGTATGTTTTTCTCCCATATATTACATCTCAACTGAAGTGTTTCCTCCTTCCTGTCTTCCAGTCCCTCTTCCCCATCTGTCCTCTTCCCCAGATTTACTACTACTTTCCCTTCAGAAAAAAGCAGGTCTCTCTGGGATACCAACCAAACAGCATAACAAGTTACAATAAGACTAGACATATACCCTCATATGAACGCTAGATGAGGCTGCTCAGTAGAAAAAAAGGCCCTAAAAGCACGCAAAAGAATCAGAGCCAGCCCCTGCTCCCACTATTAGGTGTCCCAAAAGAACACCAAGCTACACACCAGTAGCGTATGTGCAGAGAACCTAGGTCAGACCCATACAGGCTTGCTGGCTGTCAGTTCACTCTCTGTGAGCCCCTCTGATCCCTGGATAGTTGATTCTCTAAGTCATTCCCTCATAGTGTCTTTGATCCCACTGGTTCCTACAACCTTTCTTTGTCCTTTTCTGTAGAATTCTGCAAGCTCAGCCTACTATTTGACTGTGGGCCTCTGAATCTAATCCCATCAGTTGCTGGGTGAAGCCACTCTAATTATTATTATGCTAGGCTCCAGTGTACACGTATAGCAAAATATCATTAGGAATCATTTTTTAAAACTTTTTCTATTATTATTAGTAGTAGTATTAGTATTATATATAGTTTATTAACTATTATTTTTGCCAGCCATGTTTGGCTCTATCCTAGGTCTCTTGGATATTTAGCCTCTTGTTCACGGCCCTGTGTTTCAGAAAAAAACCTACCTCAAGAGAAATCTATACCAGTCCTGTGCATATACCTGAAGAATGCTCTACCCTACCACAAGGACTTGCTCATCTATAAATAGTAGCTTAATTGATAACAGCCAGAAGCTTGAAATAATGTAGGTGTTCTTCAGTTGAAGAACATAAAGAAAATGTGGCACATTCACACAATGGATTATCAGTCAGCTGTTTAAAAAAACATGAAATTTGCAGGCAAATAGAAGGAACTTGAAAAAATTCAGCCCGAGTGAAGTAACTCAAACCCAGACACACAAATATGATATGTACTCACTTAAAAGTGGAAATTAGCTGTAAAGGATTATCATGTTATAATCCACAGAGCTGGAGAGGCCATGTAACAAGGAGAGCTCACGGAGGTGATGCATGGATATCCGTGGTAGGGAGAAACCGAATAGTTCATGGGTGGACTCGGGGGTGCATGGAGATGGGAACAGGAGGGAACAAATGTCAGGGCTGAGTAGGAAAGAAGATTGGCATTAGAGGGTCATTTCAGATGCAAGTCTGGTGCAATGGAAACTCCACGGAATCGACCAGGGTGACCCTAGCTAAGACTCCTGGCAACGAGAAATATGGATCCTGAATTGTCCATCTTCTGTAACCAGGCTAGGCTTCCAGTGGAGGGATTGGAACACCAACCAACCACAAGACCTTTGACCTACAATATGTCCTGCCTATAAGATTTTCTGGGAAAAGGGCCATATGGAAATTTTAGTAACGGCCAACCAATGATGGTCCGGATTGAGACCCATGCTGTAGGAAGGAGCCCATGTCTGACACAGCAGCCTATATTAACTGTACCTTACTTTGGTGTTGATCTTCTTCTTGACAGTCATCCTTGTTTGTAAAATGGCTGCCACTGCTGTTACAGAAAGGTTCATGGAGGTACTCAGCCAAATAATAGGAACTGTAATACCAACTTCTCATGGCAACTGGGGGTAGGGGGGCGAGCGGGATTACTGGAGTGATTATTTTTTTTATTCCAGACTTCAAGATATACTATAGAGCTATAAAATAAAAAAATATGCCTCAAAAAGTGTTCATAGTCTTTAGCAGTTTGGGGAATGCAAATGAAAACAGCTTGAGATTTCCTGTCACCATAGGTGGGATGGTCATGATCAACAAAACAACTGAAAGCAAACGCTGGTGATGGTGGAGAAAAAGGAACACTCATCACTATTGGTAGGGATGAAAACTGGTGTAGCCACTCTGGATATCAGTGTGGAAAACTCTTACAAATTAGAAAACAAAATCAAATCTCTAACAGAGCACAGATGCTTGGCCTCTCATGATCATTACTGCTTATTCACAATAGCCAGAAAATGTGAAGAACCTAAGTGTTCTTCAACTGACAATTGGATAATTAAAATGTGGTATGTATATACTATGGAATACAATTCAGGAAAAATAAAAATTATTACTTTTCAGGTAAATGGATGAATCTAGAAAATATGTTGAGGAAACCCAGAAACACAGAAAGACAAATATCTTCTCTTTCCAGTTATTAGATCCAAATCCTCAGACATGAGCACTCAGATTAGAGTAACCACAGAAACCAGAAAAGTATATAAAGACCATATGCAGGAGGGAGCAGGGTTTGGCTTGACAGTGGAACAGTAAGATCCAAGTGATCTGAAGTGGGAAATAGAAAAATGAGAGTAGGCAGTGTAGGGAAGTGGGACAGTGTTGCACCACAGGTGGCGAACCAACGTGTTAGGCAACAATCCACTAAAAATGTAAGTTTATCAGCCTAAAGGTGAAGAGTTCAGTTTTGTCTTCTAAGTAAGAGTGGGACAACACCATGTTGAATCACGTGATGTCGCAAGCATGGGGACCTTAAACAAAAAAAAAAAAAATTGGACAGTAAAAAGGTAAGGTGGGGATAAAGATATTGTTAGGCGGGAGAGAAGGGAAAGGGATAGACTCAAGATAGAGACAGAGAAGGATCCGGGTGGTCTTGAATGGCCCTAGGTAGTTATCTATATTTCTTAAGGGATGGGTTTCTATATCTTGTCTAGGTGGGCGGTTTATATCTTTATCAATTGGTTGTGGGTCTATTGTAGGGATGTATTGTGGATTGAGAATTTAACATATAAATCTGATTGATAAATTACAGCTTATTGAGTCATGACTTTTACCAGGTAGTTGGGAGTTTATACCTTAACTACCAGGGGGTGGTTACAGGGAGTGTGGGCAGAGTCCAAGGTCCATGCTAGCTGCGATAGGCCAGCCCCATGATGGATTTTTAGAGCTCTGATCTTACCTGGTAGCTGGAACCAGAGAGTTCGCAGCTAGCAGAGAGCTACCAGGAGAGATACTAACCAGAGATAAATTATGGTTAGTTCCACTTGACCCCACGGGTGCCGGAACTAACTCTAGGGACCAGCCTGGCAGGGTGCCACGCTGGCAAGGCTCGCGGACCACCTGGGTCTGAGAGTACTTGGGGACAGCATGGAGCTACTGAGATAAAGATTCATTGCAGTGCATGTGACCCTATGTGTACCAGTGCTAGTGCGGGATAAAAGGTTCTGCCTTTTTTAAATATTTACCACAACAGGACAACTAACACCACGGTTATTTGATAAATACTCAAGGAATTATATTATTCTATATTTACCTAATATATAATTTATATTAAGTATTATATGTAATATACATGAAGCTAGTATATTCATCAGGTTAACAATGTTCTCCATAAAAACCATAGAGTAACAAAACCATAGACTAACAAAAACCCCAGCGTGAGGCATGAATGGTTTCTCAAGAAAGTCCAAAAGACTTCCAAAACACTACAGGCAATGGAGTCCGTGGTTGCCTTTCACAGTTTAAGCAAACACCTCTATTGCTGAAACATGGCATATATATGACACAGGACTCAAATAATTTGATATAAATGTGACCTACAAGCCATTCCTTACAGTGTAGGTACTATAGAAAAATATGCACAGTGTCTAGGGAGGGAAGTAATTATTCAGCACAACCCATTTGCAACCCCTTTGAAACATGACGATAATCACAATGAAAAGCTATGCAGAAAGGTTCGTTAAGTTACATACACTGGTCAGTAGGGACCAATAGCTGCCCAGTTGAACTATAAGACCACCAAACAGGTAAATTATTCCTGGTATTGGAAACCTAGCCAGCTCCCCGGGGCTTGGTGAGGGCATTGGCATTAGAAACAAATCTATTATCACCATTTTCTAGACCAGAATAATCCCTTACTGTATTCTTTTTATCCTTATACCCACAGCTAAGATTAGCTATTATAGAAAATGGAGATGCTCACAGAAAACCACAACTGGACACAATGTAGGGATCAATGGTCCATGGGGTGCTCAACCCCAGAGAACATCCTCATTATCTCTACTGCTTCTGTGGCTCAGGGAACTGTTCATTTAGAGGAAATCTGCAATGAAACATTTTGTCTTATAAATGATGTGTGAGCAATACAGAAACAATGTCACTATTACCAGACCACTCCCCAAGACTAAGAACTACAGGCAACTACTGACCACCTGGAGGAAAAACTAGCCTCTCTGGTGAAGAGCCCCCTTATTGGTTGTCTGTTGCAGACTGATTAGACGTGACACTGTGTACAAGCAAACTAAAACAGATAGCTACATATAGAGACACATGCACATGCGCACACATAAAAATAACCAAAGAAAAACAGTCTATTAACTCGAAATGGGGATCTGAGGGGGATTTGAGGGAAGGTACCTAGATAGGCTGGAGGGAAGAAAGGGAAGAAGTAAAGAGATGTAATCGTATTTCAATTAAAATAACATATTAAAAGTAAATTAAGTAAAAGAAGTTTTCTTTCATTGACTAAAAGTCTCCTGTCTTTTAGCTAAGTGATTGGTGAAAAAATACTCATGTATAATTTAAGGCATACTCCTTGATTTTAAAAGATCCCTATATTGTTCTTTTTTATTGTTAGAGATTATGGTGTAATTACATCATTTCTTCCACTTTCCTCCCTCTATGTCCTCCCATACACCCCCACTAGTCTTCTTTTAAACTATGGTCTCTTTTTCAGTAATTAAAGTGCTGATACACATGAAAATAAAATTAATTAAATTTTTGTTTAAACACAAGAAGCAGTAATTGATATATAGGTAAAAAGCATTCATTTTGCTGTTCAGTGAAACTAAACATTTCACAGAATATCAGAGAAGGAACAAATGACATTAATTTTTAATTGATTACAAATGGTGATTAGAATAATGCAATGCAAGATGGGCAATAAGATAATGCAAACATTGGAGCTACTCTGAACTTTTAGAAAGACCAGCAAACTGGGAGTCACCAAGAAATCAAAACTCTGTATAAGTCATGGGTTTGTTATTGAAGTAAACTTTCTGGTGGAAAGGGTTTGAAGTTGTGAGATATTTAAAACCAAGAATGTGAGAGCAATCATAATAGCGTGTGAAGAAAAGACTGGTTTATTTGTATTTCTATCTTAAGGACTTTGAGAATGTTTTCACTGACTTTTACTACATTCATAGGTCTTCTATAAATAAATATAGACTCTAGTCACTTGCCCAATGTTCAGTTGGGTTATCAGCTTTTTATAATACTTAGCTGGACATTTATCTAAAACTAGATATTAGCCCTACTATGCTAACCATTAGCAGGGTTCAAAATAGGTAGTACTTGGGAAAAGGCTACATATTTATCAGTAGGTAAATGGATACAAAGAGAATATTATTCAGCATTACGAATGGAAACTGCAGCATTAATGACATGAAAAATTTTGGAGGCTGTTGTAACAAAGTGAAATAACCATAGAAAGATAATTACTATACCTTTCTCATGTGGCATTTTTCTAAGATTCGAGGTTGTAAGCGAAAATGATTGAAAGAAAGTGAGTTAATATTCAATGGATATAAAATTTCATTTATGCAAACGAAGATGTTCTGGAGACCCTTGAAGAACACTAAACATAGTTGATCATACTTCACTTTGTATGTATCCTATTAAAGCCTAGATCTCATTCCAAATGCCCTTAACACAATCCAATAAATTATGGTGGAATAAACAGTGGTGGTGTGAGAATGTTAAATTTTCTTATACCAGCTGTAGTTAATTTCCTAGTGTTTATCCTAGTATATATTATCATCAACACTTTTAAAATGGTTGACAGGACATCGGAGTTTATTTTTTCTGTAGCTTTCAAAAGAACATCTTAATGACAGGTTTCAGTTGAAATAAGTGTTTAAATGAAGTTCATTCAGATTGTGTAGAAAATAAAAAATAGAGGTATATTATGGGGGAACAATATAAAGTTATACAAAGTGCACAGTATCTCGGAAGGTTGCTTGCAAACTGTTTAATTTATTAGAGTGCAAACAAAGGCTGGTAAAATTTTTGCTGTGTCAGTTACTGACTTTGGCTGAAGGTTATCACTAATCTGCCTTCAGAAAAAATGAATATTATCACCCAAAGTTTGTGATTACCTAAAGAAGAATTAGAGATAATTATGGATAATATTTGATGTGACAGCTATCATGGCAGAATGTTTCTTAGTGGACTATGAATTTTAGTTTCTTACTTTGCTTGTTCCTTGTGTCCTTTTACCCTTGCCACAACCCTGGGTCCTTAGCCATTACCCCACAGAGCTGATATCAATGCATGCTAACTGAAGCAACATGGAGAACTGCCAAGTTCATTGCTGCAGTCTGACTCTGCCTTGCAGCTGTGCCCTACCATCCGCATTGAAGGACTCCTATGAGTTAGGTTATGCACCCATGGTCAGCAGGCCTTGTTTTATGTAAAAATACCCATTAGCCAAACATCAGGGTCAAAAACATACCTGCCCCCTCCTGGGTTACTTGCTTTCCTCTTTCTCTTTTGTCTGATTTCACCTAAAAACTTAAAGCTATCAATTTCTTCCAAGTTGAGGATGGTAAGTCATCCTGAGTGGGTCAGATCATGGGCTCTTCAGTTAACCTGTGGGCCAAGGTATAGTAATCATTTATGTACTTTAAAAAAAAAAAACCACTTCCCTAGGAAAATAAGATCTATTTCTGTTCCCATTGATCTTAGCCAGAGCAGGGAAATGAATAAGCTGGTGGCATGAAAAAGATACAAGGATAGTCTTCTAATTTGCCAGAAATTTCAAAGGTTACTAAAGAGAAAGTGAAACAGTTGCATCAAATACAGCTACATTTTCAGAACTTAATTGTATCATTGTTCTCATTTATGTGATTAATGTTTGTCACTTTGTATCAGTGTACTGAATTTAATAATGAGCTCAGGATCCCTTATAACATGGAACTGTCTAGGCAGATGAATTAGACTGTAAACATTTATTGTTTGTTTAACTACCTGTTAATCCAGACACTTCAAATCATAGATTATATAGAGTGATTTAAAAGGAACCCAATCTATCCTATTTCTTTAAGTAAGCTCTGTACATGTTTCAGATAGAATTTAGGACACATGTCACAGGAGGAATTCCTATATTTATTTATTTTCTAAGCATATGATCAAGAAAAAACAGTAATGCAAAACTTATTTTTCTTCATAATTCTTCCCTTTATTTTACAATTCTGTAAAAGTCTATAACTGCATTATAAACTATTCTCTTTCTGGTGGTGCTATTCACCAACAATTTCTATCTGAAAGTCTGATGCCCTTTAGTATTTTAATTTTTATCGTGTTTTTTGACATATAAAAAGATATCTGTGACAAAATTTTTGTCACTCCAAAATAGATAACAAATTTAAGAAGTCACTGGGCTTGCTAAGCTTATGATATATTGTATTACTATGAAACATCATTAGAACACACAGAGAAACGAACGTATCCATTTCATATGAGTAGGGTGGGGTACTTTTGTTTAAAAGATGTTTGTTATGTATGGCAGTGCGTGGCTATGAACTCAGTACAGAAAAGGCTGAGGGTAGAGGATTGAGAGTTTTAAGTTTTCTAAGCCTTAGCATTTTTTAAAAATTTAGTTTTTGGATTATAACACAATTACATTTCTCCCTTGCCTTTCTTCCCTCTAAGTCCTCCCACATTCCCCTTCCCTCTCATCTTCAGATTCATGGTCTCTTTTTGTGCTGTTATTTCATGAACATGTATATGTATGTGTATGTGTATATATATGATGAATATGCATATGATTTACATGTATATGATGTATATGTATATTATATATGTATACGAAATGTATGTATTTTATATATATGCATGATGATATGTATATGTACATATATATTCTTAAATATAATCTGATTAGTCTATGTACTGTTACTTGTATGTATACTTGGGGCTGACTGGTACTGAACAATCAATGGGTATTCTCTCCCCTGCAGATGACAACCTATTCTGTTCCTGCATTTCCTCAGTAGCCTGTGATCTTTTACGTTGGGTTAGGCCTCGTGGGTTTTTTGTTTGTTTTGTTTTCTGTGGGGTTTGGCATGGCCATTGTATCGCCTTTGTTAAGCTGATATTTGCGCATTCATGTTGGTGAGACATGCCTACATAATCACAGGTTATATAGAGTGATGTAAAAGGAGGCCCACGTATGCTATTAGCTGTGTAAGCTTCCTCCATGTTACTTTAAAGAGAAGTTAGGACATATATGGAAGAGGAATTCCTGTATCCTTTCTTTGAAACATACAGATGGCCAAGAATTTAACTTAAAATGATTCAAGACTTATTTTTAATTCATAATTCTCTGTCTTACTGTAGTCATTAACTATTTCTGACATGACTAAGAAACGCAGGCTCAGAGCAAGCTCCCTGCTTGCCTGGATCACACAATCTTTCTGTCTTTCTTTCCACTTTCCAAATATTCCCGGAGGCTAACATGCAGGAGTTTTGTAGGTGTATCCAGTGAATAGTTCCTTTAAAAAACAAACTTTATTTTTCTGGTTATCAAGAAATCTTAGTATATTCTCTCTTTTTTTTTAAAACTCAACATATAGTGTGATTCTGTGGAATGGCATTGATATTTTTAATCAAACATATATTCTTGATGATTTGTTTAATTTTTTATTTCACACTTTTATAAGAGGTGCTAAAACAAATGTTATTCTGCATATCGCTCTATGTAGATATTATTCAGGGCAAATTGTTAGAATTTATGAGATTGTTTTACATTTACAAAGATCTCTGCTCTTTTACAAATGTAGAGAACTAATTTATTGCACAATAAAGTAGTACGACCATGCTAAAAAATACATATAGAAACAATATCTAGACCGTCTCAACAAGGAATATTGATTCTGGAATTAAAAGCGAGATTTGACATGATATTCCATCTCAGCATGAGGACAGAGATTTAGTGTAGCTTCAGCTTGTGTCAACATAGCTGGGAGAGCTACATGAATAGTTAGACTTTTTTTCTATTTTAGAAGAAACCGTGTGTGTGTGTGTGTGTGTGTGTGTGTGTGTGTGTGCGCACGTGCCAGTGTGTATGAGGGTGAATAAATGTGTGCCTGAGCTTCTGTGTGAATACATGAGTATGAGTGTATGTATACATGTGTGAATATGTATGTGTGTGTGTGTGTGTGTGTGTGTGTGCGCGCGGGCGCTCATATGCAGTAGTAGTACTAGTAGAGAGAATCAAAAAAGAGAAAGCAGTGTAACTGGACTTCTGTCAAAGCCATATGTTGGAGGCATATACATTCTCACCTCATGTTCTACACATTTTCCAATGACCTATTTTTGTGCTATGAATTTCTGAGCAGAAATAACCTCATAGCACAGGGAGGCAGAGAAAAAGTAGAACATTCCAGTACAAGGTGAGTTTCGAGCTAAGATGTACTACCTTAAAGGACAAGACTTTTGTTTCTTTTTTCAGACAATTGAAAAGTGGATGAATCATGTTTTGACACTAAAATCCAAGGTCCTATGTCTTTGGTGATGCTTTCACTTCTAATAGTTCAGTTTAAAATATGTATTAATCCATCTAGGGGGTCACTGGCATACGGAAAAATAATGTGAACATACGGATGTGAAATTTGTGATAATTTATTTTTAATTTCAATTATGACTATGCATATGTGTCTGTAAGAGCATAGGTGCACATGAGGGTGGATGCCCCTGGAAGGCAGAAGGCGTGAGATCCCCTGAAGCTTGCGTTATAGGTGATCGTAAGCTGTTTGGAACTGAGAGTTAGAATCAAGTCCTCTGCAATAGCATAACGTACTCTCTAGCCCCATATATCTCATATAGAATAAAAGAAAACTCTCAATGACTACCTAAGAATCAAAGATATAAATGAATTATTAAATAATAAAATCATTAATACAAGGTAATGTAAATTAATCATACTATATTACAATTAATATGTAATAATTACATAGTATTTTAATAGAAAAGGCTTATCACATTCTAGATACCTAAATACAATTATTATATTCATATAGAAGAGATTAAATTGCCCAGAATTTGAAAGTGATGAGACAGAGGCAAACTGAACACTGGGTAATTGCATGTTTTTCTTTTATTAATTCTTTTATTTATTTATATTTTAAATAATGTTCCCCACCCTGGTCTCTTCTTGCCTCACCCCTCTATCATCTCCCTTCGCCAGGGTAACAAGCCTCCACAGGACCGAGCTGCTCCCCTCCCACTGATGCCAGATAAGGCCATCCTCTGCTACTTATGTATCTGGAGCCATGGCTCCCTCCATGTGTACTCTTTGGCTGGTGGTTTAGTCCGTGGGAGATTTGAGGGATCCATTTAGTTGATATTGTTCTTATTCCTATGGGGTTGCAATCTCCCTCAGCTCTTTCAGTTCTTCCTCTAACTCTTCCATTGAAGGCCCCTGGCTCAGTTCAACGGTTGCCTGTGAGTATCTGCATCTGTCCGGAAGCCTCTTGCACACCTGGAGTCTGGGACTTTCTAGTGGCTTCACCCTAACCCCCTGTCCCACCATTATCCCCTAGGGACACATGTATCTGTTCATTCTCCTAGCCTTCCCTACTTCTCTCCTGTCTCTTCCCATAACTGATGCTACCCCTCCCCCATTTTCCTTCCCCATCTTCTCTCACCCAGATTCCTTCTTCCTTCTACCTCCCATTTTTTCCCCTTTTAAGTGGGATTGAAACATTCACACTTTGGCCTTCCTTCCTGTTAAGCTTCATATGGTCTGTGAGTTTTATCTTGGGTATTCTGAGCCTTTGGGCTAATATCCACTTATCAGTGAGTTCATACCACGTATGTCCTTTTGGGTCTGGCCTACCTCATTCAGGATATTTTCAAGTCCCATCCATTTGCCTGAAAAACTCATGAAGCCATCATTTTTTAAAGCTGAGTAGTATTCCACTGTGTAGATGTACCACATTTTCTGTATCCATTCCTCTGTTGAAGGGCATCTGGGTTCTTTCTAGCATCTAGCTATTATTAATAAGGCTGCTATGAACATAGTGGAACATGTGTCTTTGTGATATGTTGGGGCATCTTTTGGGTATATGCCCAAGAGAGGTATAGCTGGGTCCTCAGGTAGAAATATTTCCAATTTTCTGAGGAACCTCCAGACTGATTTCCAGAATGGTGGTACCAGCCTGCAGTCCCATCAGCAATGAAGCAGTGTCCCTCTTTCTCCACATGCTGGCAGGCATCTGCTGTCACCTGAGTTTTTGATCTATCTTAGCCATTCTGATTGGTGTATATTAGAATCTCAGGGTTCTTTTGACTTGCATTTCCATAGTGACAATGGATGTCAAACATTTCTTTAGGTGCCTCTCAGCCCAAGATTCCTCAGTTGAGAATTCTTTGTTTAGCTCTTTACCCCCATTTCTATGGTTTTGTTGATGTTTTCTGACCCTTTGAATTGGGAATCCTCACTGTCTTCTATTCCTATTATTCTTAGGTTTGGTTTTTTTTCATTGTGTCCTGAATTTCATGGATGTTTTAGGTTAGGAGTTTTTTGCATTTTGTCAATATCTTCTATGGTATCTTATGTGCCTGAGGTTCTCTCTTCTCCTTCATGTATTCTGTTGGTGATCTTGCATCTGTAACTCCTGATCTCTTTCCCAGGTTTTCCATCTCCAGGGTTGACTCCTTTTGTGATATTTGTATTGTTTCTATTTCCATGTTTAGATACTTGAAGGGTTTTGTTCAGTTCCTTCATCTGTTTGACTGTGTTTTCCTGTATTTCTTTAAGGGATTTGCATTTCCTTTTTAAGGGCTTCTACCTGTTAATCTGTGTTCTCCTGTATTTTCTAAGGGAGTTATTTATGTCCTCCTTAGAAATCCTCTATCATCTTCATTGGATGAGATTTTAGGTCAGAATCTTGTTTAAGACGTGTTTTAGGTTATCCAGGGCTTGCTGTGTTAGGAGAACTGGGTTCTTTTTCTTTAATTGGATATATTTCTTTATTTACATTTCAAACGTTATTCCCTTTCCCAGTTTCCTGTCCATAAGCCCCCTATATCTCCCTCTCCCATAAGGGTGTTTCCCCCATCCACCTCCCTTTATCCCCTGCCCGACATTTCCCTGCACTGGGAGTCCAACCTTGGCAGGACCAAGGGCTTCCCCTTCCACTGGTGCCCCAACAAGGCTATTCTCTGCTACATATGCAGTTGGAGCCCTGGGTCAGTCCATGTATAGTCTTTGGGTAGTGGTTTAGTCCCTGGAAGCTCTGGTTGGTTGGCACTGTTGTTCTTATGGGGTTGCAAACCCCTTCAGCTCTTTCAATCCTTCTTCTAATTCCCCCAAAGGGGGTCCCATTCTCAGTTCAGTGGTTTGCTGTTAGCATTCACCTCTGTACTTGACATGTTCTGGTTGTATCTCTCAGGAGAGATCTATGTCACTTTCAGCATGCACTTTTTGGCTTCATCAATCTTATCTAGTTTTGGTGGCTGTATATATATGGGCCACATGTGGGGCAGGCTCCAAATGGCCGTTTCTTCAGCCTCTGCTCTAAACTTTGCCTCCATATCCCTTCTTATGGATATTTTTGTTCCCTCTTTTAAGAAAGGGTGGAATCATTTTCATTTTGGTCATCCTTTTTCTTGAGCTTCATGTGGTCTGTGGATTGCAACTTGGGTAATTCAAGCTTTTGCGCTAATATCCACTTATCAATGAGTGCATATCATGTGTGTTTTTCTGTGATTGGGTTACCTCACTCAGGATGATATTTTCCAGTTCCAACCATTTGCCTACGAATTTCATAAAGTCGTTGTTTTTGATAGCTGAGTAATATTCCATTGTGTAGATGTACCACATTTTCTGTATCCATTCCTCTGTTGAAGGGCACCTGGGTTCTTTCCAGCTTCTGGCTATTATAAATAAGGCTGCTATGAACATAGTGGAGCACACATCTTTGTTGTATGTTGGGGCATATTTTGGGTATATGCCCAGGAGAACTGGGTTCTGATGGTGACAAGTGGCATTGATTTTTGTTGCTTATGTTCTTGTGCTTGCCTCTCTCCATCTGGTTATCTCTGGTGTTAACTGGCCTTCTTTTTACTGTCTGGAGACTGTATGTCCTATGAGCCTGGTTATAATGGTCCTCCTGGGAGTCAAGGTGTCTCTGAGTATGTGTGTGTGTGTGTGTGTGTGTGTGTGTGTGTGTGTGTGTGTGTGTGTGTGTGTGTGTGTGTGTAGCACCCAATCTGCTCTGGGGCACAGTTGTAGACCAGATGGAAGTAATTGAATTTTAATAGAAATAAGCGTACTTGATTAAGGAAAGATGATTCAAAATTGCAATATATGAAACTTTTGAAGGGACAACTGGGGTAATAAATGAACAAATAATAAATCGGAGCAAGCAGAGACAAAAATAAAACACAACTTGTTACAAACTAATGGAGCTTTTTTATTACCAGGGAAAAGTCAAATCTATCCATGAAAAATACTTCTCATATTAATTTATAATAATATACAATCAAATGCTTTCGGCTTGTTGCATATGAAAACAGATTGTTGTCTGAAAGATCCACTAAGGACAAACGACCAAAAGCTAGTTGTGGCTTACTCCTTGTGGCACGGTTGATATCACACAAGGGCAACTAGGACAAATGCTCCTGATCAAGGGAGTATCAACTCCCAAATAGTAATATCAACTAGACCCAAAAACATAGGGCCAGAAGACACATGAGGCCATGATAGAAGGCCAGCAAGGGTTTGGATGGTGAAGTTTCTCATAGTCCCAGTAGGGCAATTGAGGTCAGGACCTCTGGATGAGACTGTTCCAAGGCAATGATTAAAGAGAAGCCACTTCAGAGCTATGTTTTAGGTCACCTGAGAAACTAGCTTGCTTCTTCCCGAAACTCTCATCTTAAACCCAAGTTATATTAACGTAATACAACAAAGCGTTAGATCATAATCAAAGCTCACAAAACACAGCGTCCATGTAACATAAATTATAATCACTAACAGTCAAAGGTCATATTTAAATCATTGAAATGGCTTGGGAGAATTCATAAAAAGTTAACAGTCACAAATGTGAACAAGTGTACGAAGTCAGTGAAGTCCAAAGTAAATACGTTGCTGACATTGGTATGGCCTTCACCATCGGAGACCCAGTTGACTGATCCCCACTCCCTATCGGTCAGGCAACCCCTGCAACAGTGTTGGATAGGGAAATCTCACATTTGGCAATTAATAGAGCTTTTTAGGAAAATTCTAAAAGCATAGAGTTGGCAAGTAAAACGAATAAACAAACAAACCCAGCAACAGTTATTTAACTAGAAAACCAACAGTATATTAAATTGTAAAACGCACAGAACTAAAACTGCAAGATGTATCTTGTCATAAATTACCTGGTTTTGAAGTATCACGCTTTGGATATGTTATGCAAGTATAGCCAACAGGGCATACTTATGAATTTTATGTAATCCATAAGAGGAAAATAGAACTCAAGAACAACCAAGCTGTTTTTAGCAGGGATTTTGTTTCCTGAAGATGCGATTGGCTCTGTGCAGTGCTCGTATTTCATTCCATAGCATGGTGAGAATGGCACGGCTCTACTGTGAGCAGTCAGTGATGTAAGGGCAAAGAGGACCAGGAGGCCATGGCTGAAAAGACAAATTGGGGTGTCAGGAGACAACGTCTGGTACTTAAGGCATGAGACCAAGAAGATTGTCAAAGGCCAACGCGTAAAGAAGGTTGCAATAGAAGAGTGTCAAATATCTTGAAACACTGAGACATCAGTGGTTGAAAGGTCAGGGGGAAAGAAAACAAAACCCGAAGCTTTAGCAGGATGTGATTGTTTCCATAGGAACAGTCTATGCTCAAAGAGTAGAGCAGGAAGCTTCAGTCTGCCCTGGCAAGCGGTCCTGAACAAGTCAACTTATGTCAGTGAAACACCTCTCAGCTTCTTTCAGGCAGTCAGACCCAGTTGTCGTTTCTTTTCTATTTACATGTCATCCCTCCCAAGCTTTGTCTATGCATTTGTAAAAAATGATCCAGCGCAAACACTCCTCCTCACTTCCCGTGCTTGATCTCATCCTTCGGTTAATTTAGGCCTTTATTTGTTTATTTAGTTTAATTGATATCTCCTCCCATTTTACCAGCTCAGAAATATATGCTTCAGTTAGATTTTCCTCACTGTTCTACACTCATAAGGCAACAGGATTTTAGAATTGGGTCAAAAATACAAAGAGTTAATTCCTCAAATGAAAGAAGCAAGCAAACTCATGAAGCTACAAACTTCCCAGGACGCGTCACTAGCTAATCAAATCAATTTATATATTTAGAAAAGAATGCTAGATATGTTGCCTGAAGCCATTCCTCAGCTATGAAGCAGAAGCACTTTCATGGCTTTAGATGTGCTGCTTTAAGTTGGAGGCCGGGATGACCCTCCTAATCGAAACATTTAGACTGTACAGGCAAGAACAGGGGATTGGCTTGGCTGCTGGTTAGTCGTCTGGTTAGTCTGGTTAGTCTGGTTAGTCTGGTTAGTCTGTTTTACATGAGTCCCTATCTCAAACATGAGAACAAAAAAGGTGACTTTTATAACTTAGTGGTCTTCATTCTGTTTGATTACAGATACGTATATTATTGATCCACATATTATACTCATCAGACAGAAGCTTGTATTATCTACATGGAAAGAACTACTATTCCAGAGAAGGAATCCCCCTTTTAGAAGAATCCACATTGACAAAGGTGGCTTCTCCATACATACATGTGAACACATGCACACGCACATGCATGTGGATATAGACATGTAACTCCAACACAGGGTCGCTTCCATAATTTCCTTGGCATGTTTTCTAACCTAGAATATGCAAATCCGGGAAAGGCAATGATTGATTTTGAATAATGGGAGTTCATGAAATTACAGATCTGAGTATATGCAGTTATAAGAATTATACAGATGACAATTTTATCGAAGTATCGTTATGAAGCAGCAACTTATTATAAAAAAGCAATTCTCGGAGCATATCAAGATTTTCCCAGAGCAACTGCAGTTTCTTAGCAACAGTTGTAAACAGGATATTTGGAGTGATCTTGACAACTGCACAGTTACATCAATTTTCAAAACAGCAGGATCTTGACTTTCACAGCTAAATAAACTCCCTGAACTCACGAGCTGCCTCCATGCCAGCGCCCTGGATTTATAATCTCTTCATTCTAGAATGAAAAGAGATTTTTAATTGCTTGAGCACTGAAGAATATAATTGCATTATTTATTGGGAATAAATAAATTCAGTCAAATGCAAAAAGTTTAAATATCCTTTAGTAATCCTTTCTGAACCAATATACATTGTCTTATTAAATATTTTACAGCATGATAGAAATATTTACCTTTTTAGCTTTTGGATAGTGTATTTGTTACAGTGGTTGTAATCATCATTATGAAAATGTTCTGTTAGTATGTCCTTGTAATTGCACTAGTTCGTAATCCTCACTGAAAATATTTCATTAAGTCATATACATTTAAATCATATTTCTATACAGTAATCAGATTGCAGAGTTCAGTATTTGTTTCTGTTCGAAACATAACTGATTTTGAATGTGGTATAATTATTGTGTAACCATTTTATAACTTAGTTTTTATTCTTTAATTTTTGGGGAAGTGAAAAACCTGACAAGTAGAGCTTTCTGTGTCTCGAGGGATTGATGGGTGTGTTCTAGAGTTGCGCTGGTTTCTGTATCTGGCTCTGCAACATTTATGTTGCAGTCTAACTATCTCTGTGCTCTGCCTTTGAGCAAGGTAACTTTGTCTCTTCCTCTATTGTCCCTGTGAAGACTGGATTTTCATTAACTATTGTTACATCTTAAGTCCTGCCACTTAAGACTCCTATATGAATTCTATCCTTGGGCAGTGGGCTTTCTCTCCCACTGACTTTTCCGTTCTTTGCACAGCCCTCCCCATTAAGCATCTTATTTTCTGTAACATCGACTGTTCAAGTCCCGTGTTGCATTTTCTCTGCTTTAAACTTGGCCTGTGTCCACCAGCCCTGGATCATTTAGCCAAGTACATGGTGGTCACCATAACTGGGTTTCTCATTGTTCATAGAGGAACTGGATCTTCTAGACCTCCTAAGTATGTTCTAATATCTATCTATCTATCTATCTATCTATCTATCTATCTATCTATCTATCTATCTATCTATCTATCTATGTCTATCTATCTATCTATCTATCTATCTATATCTATATCACAAGTTTATTTTGACATGGTTCAATAAGAGATTTTATTTTCATTATTTGGTTTTAGAATCTCATTTCCTCTTTTTAAAAATAAATTCTCTTGGTTACTATTAATAGTAGCTTACTTTTTTTGTATGTGTGTGTTTGTTTGTTTTACAACGTGGACAAGACCATTATGAAACTGTAACAGCATTTTTAAATGAACCAAACCTTTGACCAGCAATAAAGCTGTAGAGAGAGATTTTTTAAGCAGTCTTTTTCGCTCCTCACACAGTTTTCCACAAAAGGTATTCAGAATTGTGCTCAAAAGCAGTGGGCTCATTTCCTTAGCCTTTGTGGTAGTATTTTATGTTCAGTTAAATGTAGTTAAGTCACCCCTACTCCCCTCTGTCCTTTTATTTCTCCCCTTCACATCTGGTCCTCCTCTCTTCTTGGCAAATACTCACAAAACCCAACATGTGTTTGTGTCCTTTCCTTTTCTGGGAGAGGGTGTGATAGGCTCAGAATATGAAGATGCATTTTTTTTGTCTGAACTAATACTTTATTCAAGCTTTATAATTATTTTTAATCATCTAAGTTTCCACTCTCGTGAAGATGTTTACTTGTGCTATCATACCTTACTATTTACCTTTATTAATTTTATTATTATTTTATTTTATTATTTTTTAATTTTTTTTAACTTGAATATTTCTTATATACATTTCGAGTGTTATTCCCTTTCCCGGTTTCCGGGCAAACATCCCCCTCCCACCTCCCCTTCCTTATGGGTGTTCCCCTTCCCACCCTCCCCCCATTGCCACCCTCCCCCTAACAGTCTAGTTCACTGGGGGTTCAGTCTTAGCAGGACCCAGGGCTTCCCCTTCCACTGGTGCTCTTACTAGGATATTCATTGCTACCTATGAGGTCAGAGTCCAGGGTCAGTCCATGCATAGTCTTTAGGTAGTGGCTTAGTCCCTGGAAGCTCTGGTTGCTTGGCATTGTTGTACATATGGGGTCTTGAGCCCCTTCAAGCTCTTCCAGTTCTTTCTCTGATTCCTTCAACGGGGGTCCTATTCTCAGTTCAGTGGTTTGCTGCTGGCATTCGCCTCTGTATTTGCTGTATTCTGGCTGTGTCTCTCAGGAGCGATCTACACTTCTGCACTTCTTTGCTTCATCCATCTTGTCTAATTGGGTGGCTGTATATATATGGGCCACATGTGGGGGGGCTCTGAATGGGTGTCCTTCAGTCTCTGTTTTAATCTTTGCCTCTCTCTTCCCTGCCAAGGGTATTCTTGTTCCCCTTTTAAAGAAGGAGTGAAGCATTCACATTTTGATCATCCGTCTTGAGTTTCATTTGTTCTAGGCATCTAGGGTAATTCAAGCATTTGGGCTAATAGCCACTTATCAATGAGTGCATACCATGTATGTCTTTCTGTGATTGGGTTAGCTCACTCAGGATGATATTTTCCAGTTCCAACCATTTGCCTACGAATTTCATAAAAGTCGTTGTTTTTGATAGCTGAGTAATATTCCATTGTGTAGATGTACCACATTTTCTGTATCCATTCCTCTGTTGAAGGGCATCTGGGTTCTTTCCAGCTTCTGGCTATTATAAATAAGGCTGCGATGAACATAGTGGAGCACGTGTCTTTTTTTTTTTATATGTTGGGGCATCTTTTGGGTATATGCCCAAGAGAGGTACAGCTGGATCCTCAGGCAGTTCAATGTCCAATTTTCTGAGGAACCTCCAGACTGATTTCCAGAATGGTTGTACCAGTCTGCAACCCCACCAACAATGGAGGAATGTTCCTCTTTCTCCGCATCCTCGCCAGCATTTGCTGTCACCTGAGTTTTTGATCTTAGCTATTCTCACTGGTGTGAGGTGAAATCTCAGGGTTGTTTTGATTTGCATTTCCCTGATGACTAAAGATGTTGAACATTTCTTTTAGGTGTTTCTCAGCCATTCGGCATTCCTCAGCTGTGAATTCTTTGTTTAGCTCTGAACCCCATTTTTTAATAGGGTTATTTGTCTCCCCTCTTGGTCTAACTTTTTTGAGTTCTTTGTATATTTTGGATATAAGGCCTCTATCTGTTGTAGGATTGGTAAAGATCTTTTCCCAATCTGTTGGTTGCCGTTTTGTCCTAACCACAGTGTCCTTTTGCCTTACAAAAGCTTTGCAGTTTTATGAGATCCCATTTGTCGATTCTTGATCTTAGAGCATAAGGCATTGGTGTTTTGTTCAGGAAATTTTTCCAGTGCCCATGTGTTCCAGATGCTTCCCTAGTTTTTCTTCTATTAGTTTGAGTGTGTCTGGTTTGATGTGGAGGTCCTTGATCCACTTGGACTTAAGCTTTGTACAGGGTGATAAGCATGGATCGATCTGCATTCTTCTACATGTTGACCTCCAGTTGAACCAGCACCATTTGCTGAAAATGCTATCTTTTTTCCATTGGATGGATTTGGCTCCTTTGTCAAAAATCAAGTGACCATAGGTGTGTGGGTTCATTCTGGGTCTTCAATTCTGTTCCATTGGTCTATCTGTCTGTCTCTGTACCAATACCATGCAGTTTTTATCACTATTGCTCTGTAATACTGCTTGAGTTCAGGGATAGCGATTTCCCCTGAAGTCCTTTTATTGTTGAGGATAGTTTTAGCTATCCTGGGTTTTTTGTTATTCCAGATGAATTTGCAAATGGTTCTGTCTAACTCTTTGAAGAATTGGATTGGTATTTTGATGGGGATTGCATTGAATCTGTAGATTGCTTTTGGTAAAATGGCCATTTTTACTATATTAATCCTGCCAATCCATGAGCATGGGAGATCTTTCCACCTTCTGAGGTCTTCTTCAATTTCTTTCTTCAGTGTCTTGAAGTTCTTATTGTACAGATCTTTTACTTGCTTGGTTAAAGTCACACCGAGGTACTTTATATTATTTGGGTCTATTATGAAGGGTGTCGTTTCCCTAATTCCTTTCTCGGCTTGTTTCTCTTTTGTGTAGAGGAAGGCTACTGATTTATTTGAGTTAATTTTATACCCAGCCACTTTGCTGAAGTTGTTTATCAGCTTTAGTAGTTCTCTGGTGGAACTTTTGGGATCACTTACATATACTATCATATCATCTGCAAATAGTGATATTTTGACTTCTTCTTTTCCGATCTGTATCCCCTTGACCTCCTTTTTGTTGTCTGATTGCTCTGGCTAGAACTTCAAGAACTATATTGAATAAGTAGGGAGAGAGTGGGCAGCCTTGTCTAGTCCCTGATTTTAGTGGGATTGCTTCAAGTTTCTCTCCATTTAGTTTAATGTTAGCCACTGGTTTGCTGTATATGGCTTTTACTATGTTTAGGTATGGGCCTTGAATTCCTATTCTTTCCAGGACTTTTATCATGAAGGGGTGTTGAATTTTGTCAAATGCTTTCTCAGCATCTAATGAAATGATCATGTGGTTTTGTTCTTTCAGTTTGTTTATATAATGGATCACGTTGATGGTTTTCCGTATATTAAACCATCCCTGCATGCCTGGGATGAAGCCTACTTGATCATGGTGGATGATTGTTTTGATGTGCTCTTGGATTCGGTTTGCCAGAATTTTGTTGAGTATTTTTGCATCGATGTTCATAAGGGAAATTGGTCTGAAGTTCTCTTTCTTTGTTGGGTCTTTGTGTGGTTTAGGTATAAGAGTAATTGTGGCTTCATAGAAGGAATTTGGTAGTGCTCCATCTGTTTCAATTTTGTGGAATAGTTTGGATAATATTGGTATGAGGTCTTCTATGAAGGCCTGATAGAATTCTGCACTAAACCCGTCTGGACCTGGGCTCTTTTTGGTTGGGAGACCTTTAATTACTGCTTCTATTTCCTTAGGAGTTATGGGGTTGTTTAACTGGTTTATCTGTTCCTGATTTAACTTCGGTACATGGTATCTGTCTAGGAAATTGTCCATTTCCTGCAGATTGTCAAGTTTTGTTGAATATAGGCTTTTATAGTAAGATCTGATGATTTTTTGAATTTCCTCTGAATCTGTAGTTATGTCTCCCTTTTCATTTCTGATTTTGTTAATTTGGACACACTCTCTGTGTCCTCTCGTTAGTCTGGCTAGGGGTTTATCTATCTTGTTGATTTTCTCAAAGAACCAACTTTTGGTTCTGTTGATTCTTTCTATGGTCCTTTTTGTTTCTACTTGGTTGATTTCAGCTCTGAGTTTGATTATTTCCTGCCTTCTACTCCTCCTGGGTGTATTTGCTTCTTTTTGTTCTAGAGCTTTTAGGTGTGCTGTCAAGCTGCTGACATATGCTCTTTCCTGTTTCTTTCTGCAGGCACTCAGCGCTATGAGTTTTCCTCTTAGCACAGCTTTCATTGTGTCCCATAAGTTTGGGTATGTTGTACCTTCATTTTCATTAAATTCTAAAAAGTTTTTAATTTCTTTCTTTATTTCTTCCTTGACCAGGTTATCATTGAGTAGAGCATTGTTCAATTTCCACGTATATGTGAGCATTCTTCCCTTATTGTTATTGAAGACCAGCTTTAGGCCGTGGTGGTCCGATAGCACGCATGGGATTATTTCTATCTTTCTGTACCTGTTGAGGCCCGTTTATTATTGTGTGAGGTGCAATGTGTGTTTGAGCTTTAGTAAGGTTTCTTTTTTATATGTAGGTGCCCTTGTATTTGGGGCATAGATATTTAGGATTGAGAGTTCATCTTGGTGGATTTTTCCTTTGATGAATATAAAGTGTCCTTCCTTATCTTTTTTGATGACTTTTAGTTGAAAATTGATTTTATTTGATATTAGAATGGCTACTCCAGCTTGCTTCATTTGACCATTTGCTTGGAAAGTTGTTTCCCAGCCTTTCACTCTGAGGTAGTGTCTGTCTTTGTCTCTGAGGTGTGTTTCCTGTAGGCAGCAGAATGCAGGGTCCTCGTTGCGTATCCAGTTTGTTAATCTATGTCTTTTTATTGGGGAGTTGAGACCATTGATGTTGAGAGATATTAAGGAATAGTGATTATTGCTTCCTATTATATCCATATTTGGATGTGAGGTTATGTTTATGTGTTTTTCTTCTCTTTGTTTTGTTGCCAAGACGATTAGTTTCTTACCTCTTCTAGGGTATAGCTTGCCTCCTTATGTTGGGCTTTACGATTTATTATCCTTTGTAGTGCTGGATTTGTAGAAAGATATTGTGTAAATTTGGTTTTGTCATGGAATATCTTGGTTTCTCCATCTATGTTAATTGAGAGTTTTGCAGGATACAGTAGCCTGGGCTGGCATTTGTGTTCTCTTAGGGTCTGTATGACATCAGTTCAGGATCTTCTGGCCTTCATAGTTTCTGGCGAAAAGTCTGGTGTGATTCTGATAGGTCTGCCTTTATATGTTACTTGACCTTTTTCCCTTACTGCTTTTAATATTCTTTCTTTATTTTGTGCGTTTTGTGTTTTGACTATTATGTGACGGGAGGTGTTTCTTTTCTGGTCCAATCTATTTGGAGTTATGTAGGCTTCTTGTATGCCTATGGGTATCTCTTTTTTAGGTTAGGAAGTTTTCTTCTATGATTTTGTTGAAGATATTTACTGGTCCTTTGAGCTGGGAGTCTTCTCTCTCTTCTATACCTATTATCCTTAGGTTCGATCTTCTCATTGAGTCCTGGATTTTCTGTATGTTTTGGATCAGTAGCTTTTTCCTCTTTACTTTATCTTTGACAGTTGTGTCAATGATTTCTATGGAATCTTCTGCTCCTGAGATTCTCTCTTCCATCTCTTGTATTCTGTTGGTGAAGCTTGTATCTACAGCTCCTTGTCTCTTCTTTTGGTTTTCTATATCCAGGGTTGTTTCCATGTGTTCTTTCTTGATTGCTTCTATTTCCATTTTTAATTCCTTCAACTGTTTGATTGTGTTTTCCTGGAATTCTTTCAGGGATTTTTACATTCCTCTCTGTAGGCTTCTACTTGTTCTCTAAGGGAGTTCTTCACGTCTTTCTTGAAGTCCTCCAGCATCATGATCAAATATGATTTTCAAACTAGATCTTGCTTTTCTGGTGTGTTTGGATATTCCATGTTTGTTTTTTATGGGAGAATTGGGCTCCGATGATGCCATGTAGTCTTGGTTTCTGTTGCTTGGGTTCCTGCGCTTGCCTCTCGCCATCAGATTATCTCTAGTGTTACTTTGTTCTGCTATTTCTGACAGTGGCTAGACTGTCCTATAAGCCTGTGTGTCAGGAGTGCTGTAGACCTGTTTTACTGTTTTCTTTCAGCCAGTTATGGGGACAGAGTGTTCTGCTTTCGTGTGTGTAGTTTTTCCCCTCTACAGGTCTTCAGCTGTTCCTGTGGGCCTGTGTCTTGAGTTCACAAGGCAGGTCACTTGCAGCAGAAAAGTTGGTCTTACCTGTGGTCCCGAGGCTCAAGTTCGCTCGCGGGGTGCTGCCCACGGGCTCTCTGCGGTGGCAGCAACCAGGAAGATCTGCGCCACCCCTTCCGGGAGCCTCTGTGCACCAGGGTTCCAGATGTATTTTGGTGTTTTCCTCTGGAATCAGTAATGTGTGCAGAGAGCAGTCTCTTCTGGTTTCGCAGGCGTGACTGCCTCTCTGAAGGTTTAGCTCTCCCTCCCACGGGATTTGGGTGCAGAGAACTGTTTATCCGGTCTGTTTCCTTCAGGTTCCAGCGGTGTCTCAGGCAGGGGTCCTGCGGCTCCTGGGCCCTCTCCCATGGGAGCCCAGAGGCCTTATACAGTTTCCTCTTGGGCCAGGGATGTGGGCAGGGGTGGGCAGTGTTGGTGGTCTCTTCCGCTCTGCAGCCTCAGGAGTGCCCACCTGACCAGGCGGTGAGGTCTCTCTCCCACGGGTTTTGGGAGCAGAGAGCTGCTGCGGGCCGGGATCCGCGGGTGTGGGACTTCCGGTAAACACAGGAAGTGCCCGGTCCTAGAGGAATTCTGCCTCCGTGTGTCCGGAGATCACCAGGCCGCTTTCTTGCAGCAGAAAAGTTGGTCTTACCTGTGGTCCCGAGGCTCAAGTTCGCTCGCGGGGTGCTGCCCACGGGCTCTCTGGGGTGGCAGCAACCAGGAAGCTTTTTAATTTTTAAACTTTATTTATTTTTGGTTTTTCAAGACAAGGTCTCTCTGTGTAGCGTTAGCTGTCCTCAGACTCACTCTGCAGACCATACTGTTCTCAAACTCAAACTGCATCTGCTTCCTGAGTGTTGGGATCACAGGCATGGGTTACCAAGGCCTGTTCTATCCCTTCCTGTTTCAGTGATAATGGTGTGCCTAAGATTTAGAACTTTAACATTTAGGAATTTAGGAATTAGATTTTTTTCCTCCAAGTTAATGTTTGTTTTGACTTTTTTTTTTTTTTTTTTTTTTTTTTTTTTGACTTGAATTAGTCCCTCTGACTTAGTCAAAGTCAGAGTACTATGTGGATCATGGAACACCTTTTCTTTTAATTAGATATATTTCTTTACTTACATTTCAAACATTATTCCCCTTCCCGGTTTCCTGTCCATAAGCCCCCATTCCCTCCCCTGCCCCTCCCCCTCCCCCATACGGGTACCTTTTTTGATAGTGAGAACTGGCTAACCAATTGAACGTGCCTTGTTCTAAGGGAGCATCTTCTATAGTCTGTACACCACTGAATAAATAAAATTGTTACTAAGAGAAAACCTAAGCAAATACTTTCGTTTTTAATGACTAACTTTGGTAATCACCCAGATAAGGAACGCTGTTTTAATAATGTCAAAGATGAAGACGGCAGGGTTAACACTGTTTTCCAGAGAATGTCTGTCTCATCCTTCTGCTTTCTGGGTCAAAGTTACCCTTCATTATTGTCCCCAATTCTGTGGAGGTAATTAGGCATTACTACCTGTAACTCATATTCCTGGAGGATTGGGACTTTTTTTCTTAATAATTTATAAGGTAATTAGCTCTTCTGGGGAAAACAGAAGTAAAAATATATGATTTGGGGAGTTGGAACTTGTCAAAAGCCCAAGACTGAGAGGTTATGTTGGTTCTTCCCATAGATAGGGGCACTCCCATCCTTCATCAGAGAAACTTTCCTTCCTTCCTTCCTTCCTTCCTTCCTTCCTTCCTTCCTTCCTTCCTCCCTCTCTTCCCCCTCCCTCCCTCCCTCCCTCCCTCCCTCCCTCCCTCTCTCTTTCCTTCCTTCTTCCTTTTGAACCAGTGTGAATGTATAGACTCCTGCTCTTGGGATAAGGGACTCATTACTGCTCACCTCCAAATGGGGCATTTAGGTCAGCCCCTCGGAGGAAAAAAAGTTACAGGCAGAAAAAAAATGTAAGAACCAGACAATGGGAGTGAGAGGGCTGGGGAATGCCGGCTTCTGGCAATGAGACGATCTTTGCAATCATGGACTCATAGAATTAGGGGCTGGCTCTTTGGGACATTAGAAGTATGTGTCTGTCAAAGTCCAGTCTCTGATGGCGGAGAGGCAGAAAGGTACTATTGGCTGTTGTTAGCTGCTGGGATATGGGAATGTCATTATCGATCAGAGTAGTTCCTGGTAAATCCCCTGAACTCCACTTGGGAAAACTTCATACCTATTGTCATAGTCAGTTTCTTTTGTAGCTGTACAATTCATGGGGGAAAAAAAGAGAAATAAAACTAAAAATAAAAATGGACTTGAACAAACAGCAAGCAGGGGTTTAGCGAAAAGTTTGGTGGGAGAAATGGGAAAGGGAAAATGATATAACTATAATCTCAGAAAAGGGAAATGATTAATTAAAAAATAACATGACCAAAAGGAACTGAGGAGGAAAGGATTTGTTTTGCTTACACTTCCAGGTGATAGTTCATCACTAAAGGACGTCCGGGCAGGAATTCTATTGGAGTAGAAACCTGGAGGAAGGAGCTAGTACAGAAACCACATGGGAGTACTACTTACTGGCTTAATTTCCAAGGTTTGCTGAGCATGTTTCCTTGTAGAGCCTAGGGCCGTGAGCTGGGACCTCCTTTATAAATCACCAATCAGGAAAGTGCACTGTAGACTTGCTCCTAGGGCAATTCGGTAGGGGCATTTGCTTAATTTAATAAGGTTCATAAGGCTAGGTTTCAAAACAAAATACCTAACTGTGAGAGAGGAATTTGGGCAGAGGAAGATGGTGGTAGGAAGAAAAGAGAAGGCGGGAATAAGTATGTTCAGAATTTATCAGATACGTGTTTGAAATTCCCAAAGAAAGGACCTTAATGTCAAAAGTCTTTGTGTAAGTCCGAGCAATGCACAAGTCCCTAACAAGGCACAAGGATCCTGGAACTGGTGACTGCCCTGTTACGCACTTATCTGTATGGAACCCACAACTAAGAAAATGTTCTTATGCAGCACAGATCTAAGGTGAAGCCTGATGCAATAGTAATTAATATGCCTTAAAGCTTCCATTCAGAATCATCAGTGAGTGACGGTGACATCATACTGGAGAGTCCTCTTAGAGTCAGGAAGTATTACCCAGTGTAAGACTTTGCACCTTCATCTGTCCATCTTGTGGAGAATACTTTCAAACTTGTTTTCAAAGTATTTTACTTTCTATTGACGATTACTTTCCATCAATAGTTTTGTGTTTGCTTGATGTATTTAGTTTATGTAAATTTTAAGATAATTTCAGAAGTAGCCAATATATATTCTTATCATTTTGTGGGATTCTAGTTGGTTTTTATTTGCTAAAGTGGTCAGAAAAATGTGTAAAAGTGTTTGTTGGGAAGTGTACTTTATCCGAAATAAAGATTGCTTGCTTTGTAGTATATCTTTTAATAGGCTAACTCATTCACTATTCATAAGACATGACAGGTCAACTAAATTGGAATTTGTAGGATAAAGGGCTAAAGGAATGACACTGAACATCTTTTCAGCAATATCGACACATTTGGCAGAGTAGTGTAATGAGCGAGGCTTTTTCGCCATTCATATATTGTTTTTAAATCCCAGTGACATTATTTAAACAACCAAGCCTCCATTTATTAAGTTACAAAATTGGAATGTGTTTGTCTGTGCTGTAGGTTATTATTGGATGAAAAGGTTGTAAAATGCTTTTCTACCTCGCTCATGACCTTCAGTCCCACCATCCCAATGTGCCGTCTTCAGACTCTTCCATTTCGTGCCACGTTTGAGAAGAATTTAAAATTAATTTATAAGAATAAATGGAAAGACTATAAAGACATTTACCAAGAATACTGATATCAAAGTACAGTTTGTAGTCTGAGATAGTATTGTTACACTTTTAATTGATGAACAAAATTATAAATATGAGTATCCAAACGTCTCAAGCAATCGTCAAAGACATACTTAAGAAAATGAGTTATTGATATCAAAAGACACTTCATAGGGATGAGGTTCATATTACTAGTTGAGTATGTGGGAGTATATTTTAAATTTGTATAAAATTTATTGTTCACTATTTGCTATTAATTATAATTCCAGGATTGTACATACAGACATTCTAATTGAAACTCCTTAAGCCTGAGGTAAGAGTTAGAGTTAAAGAAGATACATTGATACTACACATGTGAGAAGGAGAGAGGGGGAGAGGGAAAGAGAGGGCACGTGCATTGAGGAGACTACATGACTGCTAGTCTCTAAAGTTGAGAAGGAGGCCATCATCCTAGAAACGGAGATGGACTTGAGAGCTAAGTTTTGCTCCTGTAAGATCTATTAACAAGTACTGACCTGTGGAACTCTAAGAACTCTGTTATTTTAGTTCACTAATTTGCCATAGTAGTCATGGATTTTTAAATATGGTTTTTGTTCCAGCTTAAAATTCTATAACTGAAGGGTTGGGGATTTAGCTCAGTGGTAGAGCGCTTGCCTAGCAAGCGCAAGGCCCTGGGTTTGGTCCCCAGCTCTGGAAAAAAAAAAAAAAGAAAAAGGAAAAAAAATTCTATAACTGAAATTGAGGGTTGATTTACTATATTCATACAATGTTAAAAAGTAAAAAGAGGAAACACTATCTTGTACTGGAGGAATCTGTCCACACATGGCTTAGGTGCATGTGGGGCCTATCTACTGTGTTCACTAACTGTAACTGATGATCCCAAGACATGGACTTCAGAACTAGATCTCTGAAGAGTTGGTCTCATTATAATATAAATCAAATAAACCCAACATAAAGAAAGGAAATTAAATTTTTAGGATACATAATGTTTTTCCCTACCAAGAATCAACAACATTTTAATTAGAGAATTTTGCTCTAACAGAATTGCTGTGAAGTCTTGGTTTAACAAGGGCCTTTCAAGATGATGTCGTGTGATTTCTTTTTAGCTGTGTTTTACATAGTAAATGTATTTCTTATACAAGCCAAAACAAGAATTTTTCCCCAACAGTGTGGAGTTCAATATTCACTTTAAAATCAAGCTGTTCTTTCTTTACACATCTAATATAACTGATAGAAATCACTGGAAACTTTACAAAATAGACATACCCTGTAGTTTGGTTAATAAAGGAAACTACAAAAACATTGTTTGATTTTTTTTTATATGAAATCTAATCTTGTGGTGATAATTGCAACTCAAACACTCTAGTCTCATAGATGACTAGAACATGTTTGGATAGGTGACTGAGAAACTGATAAAACAAATATATATATGGAAGTTACAAGAACATCAACACATTACTGAAAACTGTCAGAAAAATACATTCATTTTATCTTCAATTAAATGCCAATTTTTAAACATATCATAATTCAAGCCAGTCTACCAACATATCACTTGCAGGAATCTTTAAGTCCTACAATAAATGTATATTTAATTTAAGATTGTGTCATGACTATATATTTATAACTAATATTTTAATATGAAAATATCCCAAAAAATCAGATAGTTCATTTATAATGTCCTTTAAAATTGTTTATCTAATTTGATTCATTAAGTTTATTACTTTTGAATGATGTTAAAAGGTAAACATTGGCACAATTCACTGATAATTCTTATCATTGTACCTCAACCAAATTTTTTCATTGTGCTATTTGACACATCAAATATTCTACATAGTTACATATCAAATATGTGCAGTAGCTTCCAAGGCCATCATACATGCTACCTAAGATTGTGAAACAGAGAAACTAAGAGCAAATATTGAAAACCTAGAAAGGAAGGGAGTCCAGTCTCAATATGCTTCGGGCCTTATCACCAGTTTGAAGAGTCTGACAATTGCTTTTGAGCGTTTTCGATGTTTCTCCCTTCTGCTTCAGTGTTTGAGCCCAAGATGCATTTGGCAGTCTGCACTTTTTCCAGTAAGCAACAACATCGAAAATCACCACCCAATCTAGCCCTGGTGGAGAGCAGCCAGCCTGGCTGACACTTGAGAACACACTGCTTCTGCCTCTCTGTGTGATCACTAATAGTTTGCATAATCAAGGCTGCAGTTCTGGCGAAGCGCTGCTCACGGTGAGTATGAAAATGAGTGCTAAAGAACAAACACTGTTGAGAAACTACTCAGAATGGCAGGGGTGGCCTTTATTTCTTCTCCCCTTTCTTCTTGCTGCCTGTGTCATCTCATCCTGCGTCTGCAGGCACCTTAGTCTGTTTTATGTAGCTCCCAAGAAATAGAGAACATGCTGGCTTTATGAAAACAGATCGAAGCTATAAAAAAAATACAGATTTATAAGTTCTTCCATTGTTAACGTTTTATTCTTCTGATCTGTATTATACTGCTTCGGCGGATAGTATGACATTGTTGAGAGTGCCATCGCCTCCATTAGCATTCCCCACAGCTTTCAATTTGAACAGAAGAAAACATTTGACATTATACCTGAACTGTGTGTTCCCTTCACAATAGGTACATAATGCCACAATTTAGCCCTTTATATTATACAATCAGTATTAGAATATACGCTTGTATTCCTCTAAGATTTTGTAATAAAATGCGTGACACTTTACTATCATGATTAGCCCAATGACAAGCATGGGTAGATGCTTTTGGAAAATTGATTGAGGTGTAGTGCATTGGATATAAATCAACATGTCTTTGTGGTCATTCAAGTACTACGTAACGAGGAAATAGCCTGGTAGCATTTCACAATTCACCTTTTCCCCTTCTTGGAATAAGAGGGTGAGTATTAATAGATTCAGAGTGAGGAACAGCACGACAAACCTAAAATGTGTTTCTATCACTAAGAGGGAGCCCTCTAGACTTGTCCACTTACTACTTATTTTCAAGTGGTTTGTAAAATCATTTTTCCTGCAGGGGTTTAATTGTCACAATAAAAGTAAGAGTAACAACATCAGGATTTATTCCACGTTTCTTTTCATTGGCAGAAATTGGGGAGCAGCAGAGACTTAACACTATGGGGCACTCTCGGAAACTCAAAGGCTCATTAAACCAAGACCAACAGGAATCACACAGCAGTGAGAATCTATTTGCCAAAGGTGATGGTGTCGACCTCCAGGAGACCTCTTCAAAGATGTGAGAAGCCTATGCTTTTAAGAATCATTGCTTGAATTACCCTAGATGCCTAGAACAAATGAAACTCAAGACGGATGATCAAAATGTGAATGCAGATCGCTCATGAGAGACACAGCCAGAATACAGCAAATACAGAGGCGTATGCCAGCAGGAAACCACTGAACTGAGAACAGGACCCCTGTTGAAGGAATCAGAGAAAGAACTGGAAGAGCTTGAAGGAGCTCGAGACCCCATATGTACAGCAATGCCAACCAACCAGAGCTTCCAGGGACTAAGCCACTACCCAAAGACTATACATGGACTGACCCTGGACTCTGACCTCGTAGGTTGCAATGAATATCCTAGTAAGAGCACCAGTGGAAGGGGAAGCCATGGGTCCTGCTAAGACTGAACCCCTAGTGAACTAGACTGTTGGGGAGAGGGCAGCAATGGGGGAGGGGTGGGGGGAACACCCATAAGGAAGGGGGGGGGGGATGTTTGCCCGGAAAACGGGAAAAGGAAAAAAACCCAAAAAGAAAAAAAAAAAAAACAAAATTAAAAAAAAAAAAAAAAAAAAAAAAAAAAAAAGAATCATTCCAAGACTCAAAACTCAAAAGTTCATGATACAGTCATCAAAGAAAAGAAAAATGGGATTGCAGCACACATAGTAAGCATCTGCTAAGAGAGAGGGAGAGGGAGAGAGAGGGAGAGGGAGAGAGAGGGGAGAGGGAGAGGGAGGAGAGAGGTAAAGAACAGAGAGAAGAATGGCAAAAATTATTTGCAAACCATGTAGTAATTATGGGATTGATATCCAAAATGATTTAAAGCATCTAAATAATTTAACAGCCAGGAACAAACTAATTATTAAAGTGAGCAAAAGTTACAAGTAGATTATTTTCCAAAGAAAACATAACAGTGAACAGCTGGTATTTTTTAAAAAATTATATTCAATATGCAAATCAAAACTGCAACAAGTTATCACCTCCCAACTCTCGGGAAGGCTTTTATCTAAATGAACAAAAAAATGTTGGCTGGGAGGTGGAGGTCCATGCCTTTTATCCCAGCACTTGAACAGCAAAGGCAGGTGAATCTCTATACCTTTGAGTCCAGCCTCGTCTACAGAGCTAGTTCAAGGACAGCCAAGGTTACACAGAGAAAAACAAACACCAACAAACAAAAACAAACCAAGTGTTGACTGGATGGAGAAAGTGCCACTGAACATTGTCAGTCAGAAGGACACAATCATTCACAAAACAATATGAAGGACCCTCAGAACATTTAAATAAAAGAAATTCTTCTTTGGGGTAAGTAAATCATTTTCTAAAGCTACCTACATTCCTATTCATTATGGGATTATTCAAAATAGCCAAGATACGGAGAACATTTTAATGCCAATTTAGCGATAAATTAGTAAAAATTCTGATACATGTATGTGTACAAATATATCCTGTAACTGTGTATCAAGCACATGGAAGAGATCTTATTATTTACAAAATTATAGATGAGTCTAGAACCCTAGTTCTCAACCTTTGTAATACTGTGACCCTTTAATACAGTTCTTCATGTTGTGGTGAACCCCAACCATACAATGATTGTCATTGCTACTTTGTGAGTGTAACTTTGCTTCTGTTTTCAATACTATTTTTAATATCTCTGTTTTCTAATGGTCTTATTCAACCCCTGTGAAAAGGTCGTTCAACCCCCAAATGGGTCACAAACCACAGGTTGAAAACCACTGATCTCGAAGATTGTATACTAAATGAGATAAGCCAGGTGTGGAAGGACATGCAGCTGCTCATTCAAGATATCTTTAAAAGTCAGAGAACACTTGCTCTAAGGCTAAAGAAGTTAGGATCCTGAGTTTAATCCCTGGGACACACATAGAGGAAGCACAGCACGAACTCCCCCAAAAGACCTGTGACCGCCACACCTGTACTCTGGTGCCCCCATACGAAAATTGACCTATTGGTCTTAATTTGCCATCTTAAGTCAGAATCATGGAGGGAGTAAATTATCTTCTATCGGCAGGTTGGTGAGCAAAGGAGATGCTGACCAAAAAGCACAAGCCCAGGGAGGGTGAAGGTGGTCTGACGACCTAACGTATTCCACGGGGACTATTGTTAATATCACTCTATTCTAATATGGAATGTTATAAAATAGTAGGCCTAATATTTTCTCATCATCTACTTAAATACACAAAGTTAAACATGGGTGATGATGTGTCAGTTGTTTGGAACTGATAATCATTTAACTGAGTCTTGGCAAGCACGTGCATTCTGGAGCCAAGGGATATATATAGTCAAAAAGAGCTAGGAATGTGACTTAACGTAAAACTATAAATTTAGGGTATTATGAGATGGTGGTTGTGTGTGATTTTGGGGTGTGTGTGTATGATCTTTTGTGCTGCTTGCTTGTTTAATTTTTCTGCATTTGCTGATGATAATGTTTTGTCACAATGTCAGAAGGGCTAGAAGCACCATCACAGCTCCCGGGAAAGGCGGAAGCTGGCCATTGGCGGAGCTAAGCATGGTCAAGTCAGGAGCACGGGCCACTGTCCAGGGCAAAAAGGAAGTATGTTTTTAAATTTACATGCAACACAGCCACATGTTAAAGAAAATTGGAACATATGTAACAGGCACAGAGAGTTTCACCCAATTTCTCGATTGTAATGAAAATCCTGAAATTTAAAATTTACACTTAATTCCCTTCGTGTAAACCACAGCAATCTGCCGCTCTCAACACTGAAGTTTCTATCACCCTGGGGGAAAGTATATCACATGCGACTTGGAACTGTGATTGGGAAAGTCTCTCTTCGGATCTGCTACAATGTTTTCAGTGCCCATCGGAACACCTTAGTGTATCCTAAAAATCAGATCTGCTTATTTTACAGAAGAAGAGAAAAGTGCGTCATTACCATCAGAGCATCTCTGTCAAGTTCCCCAAAGCAGGTTGAACGTTATTCTCTCTGATGCAGCGTCAAAATGCTACAAGCGACACTCTGATCTCAGGATTTCTGTTGCTGGTGATGATGCATGAAGTGGGACGCGCACAGCTTGATTTTTTTGAGTAAGTTGCTAAACTTGAACTTCTGACTATATTATTCTTAAAAGGAGGAACTTAGCAACTGAGTGGATATGACTGGAAAGTAACTGATGGGGAAGAAAACTCGATGTGCTGGCTTTATAAAGCCACTTGTTTTGAAATATTAAGCATTAAACTGAAAGAGAAAGGGCAGCTGCGTGGAAATGTTCAAAGGAAATGCAGAATCTTTGAATAGAGTGCAACAGTCATCGCTTTGACGATGTTTCCCGTGGAGGGTAATTAATCACCTGAAACAAGGGGCAGGTGTTAATAGGCATAAAATTGCAACACTCAAATGTTATAAAACACAATAATGTATATACAATCACAATATCCTATTTGTAAATATATATATTCTTTTCTCATACAATATATCCTAATTATAGTTCCCTTCCTCTACTCCTTCTAGTAGTTCTTCCCCATCTCCCCTCCCCTCACTCTCTTTCTGTCTCTCATTAGAAAAAACAGGCTTATAAGAAATAACAGACAAACATGAGAAAATAAAATATGATATAATGAAGGAAAAACTATCATGTTGATAGGTAGACTCGGCAACCAAAAAGGTATGAGAGTCAGAGACTCACTTGTAGTTATATTCAAGAGTCCCATAAAAACACTAAGCTAATAGCAATGATATACACAGAGAACCAGTCCAGGCCCCTGCAGGCTCTGTGTTTGCTGCTTCAATCTCTGAGCTCATACAGCCCTTGATCAGTTGATTCTGAGGGACTCATTCTCCCGGTGTCCTCTATCTCCTCTGGATTTACAAGACTATAAATCTACTGTCTCGCTCATGAGAATCCATAGGCTCAGAGAGGAGAGAAATGACAAAGACCTTTGAATAGACCCTTTCTCCACAGGTGTCTGGCTTTGTGGCTCTATGTCTGTTCCCATCTGCTGCCAGAGGAAACCTTTCTGATGATTACTGGATAAGGCACTGATCTCTGTGTACAGCAGACTATCATCAGGGATCATTTAATTGACCTTTTAGATCCAGCAGTGTTTGGTTTTTTACCCTAATTCTCTAGGCTATCTAGTCTCTGTTTCTGTGTTGCCAAAGCGGTGTGGAGTACGCGTTCTCTATTGTGGAGTCAGATCCAATACAGCTTTGCTACTCCCACGGGTTCCGTGCCACCATTGTCCTATCATATTTTGGAGGCACGTCAGATTGTAAGTCAAAGGTTTTGTGGTTGGGTTGGTGCCCGCATTTCTCATTTGGTAGCCTGCAGCGTACCTTCTCGCAGCAAGGAGACTAGAACTTAGTGGTGAAGGTTCCACGTAGGTACCAGCTTCGCTTCACCATATTCGATGTGTTGTGTGTATGTTCTTCTTAGCAGTAGGGAGGGCCCTGCTCTCAGTTTGTGGATGGCAACCATTTGTCCTAGCAGCAGCCTGGTTGTTTGGGGATTTTTGTCAGATCTCCTCGGGCGACAATTCAATTGCATGCAACCTGGTTTAGCTCCTAGAAGCCTTGCCTAGCTCTAAGAGATGGCCAGTTGAACATTTATATCCTCCATTGCTAGGAGTTTTCTGTAGGAGGGTGTTATTATGCAGCAAGGCGGGTCCAGGATAAGGCGTAGCCTATCATTGGATGAGAAAGAAGGGTAGGCAGGGAGTGGGTGGGGGGTCCTAGGAAGAAGGGAGGAGGAGGGTTCAGATTTAGGTGAACCAGATCGATTTTTCTCTTGTCTAGGTGGGCGGTTTATGTCTTTCTCAATTGTCAGTGAATTTATTGTGTGGGTGAATCATGGATTGAGAATTTAACTATAAATCTAATTGCTAAATTACAAGTTTCTGGAACTTTGATTTTACCAGGCTAAAGAGGACAGTGTGTGAAAGAAGCTGGAACATGCTGATATGGTTCTGTTGCCTGCACAGAGTGAGAACGTGCAAGGCTTGCAGAACGAGATGTGTGTGTGTGTGTGTGTGTGTGTGTGTGTGTGTGTGTGTGTGTGTGGTGTGCTAGGCGTGGTAACTACCGCCTAGGGGACCACGTAGAGAGAGAGGGTGGTTAAAAGGGAAACACCAGACCGCCTGACAGAGTAGCAGTCGGAGTGAATGGATCCAGCTCATGGGAACTGATAGTAAACGATCGTCTTTAATCTTTACTGCTATAGACTTCATTAGAAATACTTTTATAGATTCTAGGGTTTCCAGACAATCCCCTAAAACTGTCCTCAATCCCACTGTCATTCCCTGATTTCTCTCCCTCAGCCCCATCTCTAATTTTCCCACTCTCTTTCTCATCCACCCCAGTATACCTGTAAAATCTATTTTTTCTCCCCCTGAGAGATCCTTGCACTACCCCCTAGAACTCTCCTCTTTACATAACCTCTCTGGGTCTACAAATCATAGTTGGTTATCATTTAATTAATGTCTAATATCCCCTTATAATACATACCATTTTTATCTTTCTGGGTCTGGATTGCCTCACTCAGGATGGTTTTTAGGAATCAATTCACCTGCAAACTTCATGACGTTACTTTTTTTAAACAGCTAAGCAATGTTTATTGTATCAATGTAGCACATTTCCTTTGTCCATTCTTCTGTTGAGAGTTACCTAGGGTGTTTTCAGTTTCTGGATATTATAAATAAACTCATAATGAACATGATTGAGTACATGCCCTTGAGGTAGGATAGAGTTCCTTTGGATATATGCTCAAGAGTGATATATCTGAGTCTTGAGAGAACAATTTCCGTTTTTCTGAAGAACCACCATGTTTATTTCTAGAGTGGCTGTACAAGTTTGCATCCAAACACCAAAGGAGATGAGTTCACCTTGCTCCACATTCCTGACAGCATAAGCTGTCACATGTTACTGATCATAGCCATCCTGACAGGTAGAAGATGAAATCTTAAAGTAATTTTTACTTAAATTTACCTAAGGTAAATTTAACATTGAACATTTCTTTCAGTGTTTCTCAACTATTTGAGCAACTTTTATTAAGAATTCTGTGTAGATTTGCACCCCACTTTTGAAATTGTATTTTTTTTGATATCTAATTTCCTGAGTTCTTTACATATTTTGGATATTAGTCCTCTCTCTGATTTGGAGTTGGTAAAAATATATTTTCCATACTATAGGCTGTCACTTTGTGCAACTGATGGTGTCCTTTGCCATACAGAAGGTTTTCAGTTTTGTGAGGTCTCATTAATAGTTGATCATACTGGCTGTGCTATTGGCATTCTGCTCTCAAAGTTGTCTCCTATGTCTCTGCATTCAAGGATGTTCCCTGCTTTCTCAATCTGTCAGGTTCATTTGTCTGGTTTTATGTTAAGGTCTTTGACCCATTTGAACATAACATTTGCGAAGAGTGATAAATATGAATCAATTGCACTCTTATTCCTCTTACATATGATTACTTCCTTTTGTCCTAGAACTTTCAGGTGTTCTGTTAGGTTGCTAATATGAAGTACCTATCTTTAAAATAGGCATTTAGTGCTATGAATGTTTCTCATAGCACCACTTCCATTGTGTCCCATGAATATGTGTATGATGTGTCTTCATTTTTATTGAGTTCTAAAAAGTCTTTAATTTCTTGTCTTTATTTCTATCTTGACTCATTTTTCATTCAGTAGACAGTTGTTCAGTTTCCATGAGTTTGTAAATCTTCTATTGTTTTTGTTTTTGTTGATATCCAACTTTATTCTGTGGTAGTCTGATAAAATGCAAGGAGTTATTTCAATAACTCCTATCTGTTGAGACTTTGTATTGAGCATGTGTCCAATTTTAGACGCAGTTCCATGAGGTGCTGTGTAGAAGATATATTCTTTGATGGCTGGGTGAAATATTCTGTTAGCATCTGTTAGGTCCATTTGGTTTACAATATCTGTTATCTCCAGTATTTATGTTTAATTTTTGTCTGGATGACCTGACCTTGGGGAGGGTGACATACTGAAGTCTTTCACTAACAATGTGTTAGGGTCAATATGAGATTTAACTAGAGTAAAGTTTCACAAACTTGAGTGGTGCCCTTATGTTTTGGGCATAGATGTTATTTTCTCATCTATACTCTTTATTGGTGTCTTTGTATTGGGGACTTGAGGTTAGTGGCCAATGATTGTTTATTACTGTTACTTTCTTGTTCTTTGTGGTGGTGGTGGTGGTGGTGGTGGTGGTTGTGGTGGTGGTGGTGGTGGTGGTGGTGGTTGTGGTGGTTGTGGTGGTGGTGATGTGTATTTCTCTTCTTTTGATTTTGCTGATGTGAGATTATTTCCTGCTTTTTAGATTTTCCTTCTAGCTTCCTTTGTAGGATTGAATTTGTAAAGAGATATTGTTTAAATTTAGCTTTATCATGCAATATTTTATTTTATTTTTTATGTATTGTTATTGAAAGTTTTGCTGGGTATCATAGTCTGGGTTGCCATCTGTGATCTCTTAGAGTTTGCAGCACATCTGTCCAGGCCCTTCTGATTTTGAATCTTTATTGTGAAATTGAGTTCAATCTTGCTACATCTAATTTTATATGTTGCTTTATTTTTGTCTTGCATCTTTTAATACCCTTTCTTTTTTCTGTATGTTTAGTGCTTTGGTTATAATATGGCAAAAGAACTTTCCTTTGTGGTCCAATCTATTTTGGATTCTGGGTGCTTCTTGTACTGTTTTAGGCATTCCCTTCTATAGGTTAGGGAAATGTTCTATTAAACAAATCTGGGCCTTTGAGATGAGACTCTTCTCCTTCCTCTATATCTACTGTTCTTAGGTTTGTTCTTTTCAGGGTGTCCTGACTTTCCTGAATGCTTTATGTCAGAAATTTCATAAATTTAACACTTTTCTTCTATTATTTTGTTAAAAACATTTCCTGAGCTTTTGAGAGGAGTTTTCTCTCCTTCTTCTATATAGTTTTTATTCTTAGGTTTGTTCTTTTCAGAGTGTCCTAGATTTCCTAGATGTTTTATGTCAGGAGCTACATAGATTTACCATTTTCTCTGACTAATCCATTCATTTTCTTTATCTTAACGTCCGTTGCTTGACATTCTCACTTCAAGCTGGCATATTCTGCTGGTGAAGCAAGCCCCTGCCATCACTGTTCAAGCTCCTATTTTTCTCAGACTCAATTTAAAAAAATAGCTTTGTACTGAGCATACAATATTAGAGTGTGCAAGAAGTACTCAAATATACACATAGGTTAAAATTTAATAGGTTTTCAAAGTCTGTTGGGAATCTAGATACACGGGTCATTCCATAAACAAAAAATATGTAGAAGCTTTAAGTGCACTTACTAGGAAAATTACTAAGGGTCAACTCTGTGTAACTGAAGTATGCATACATCTCACCTGTAATCTGATATATATATATATATATATATCTTTACATGAAAACATTGTGTATGTTACCATATAGTTATAATTTTAATTCAATAATTAAAATTAATATTTATTGAGCCCTTTAATAGGTTGGAAATCTAACGTAGAATATTGAAGATAACTCAAGCACTTGGAAATACCTTGCTTGAATGAAGTAATACGTAATTGGAAATGACGACAGTGGGATGGTGGGTGCCACAGGATGTCATGAGAAGCTGAACGCTCAGGGTGGATAGCCAGTGTTTTCATAATTGTAAAACATGTATTTGACTACTTAACCAGTTAAAGAGAAAATGACAAGATTAGAATTGTACATGAGAACTACTGAGAGGTGTGAGGACACACAGTATCAGAGAAATACTAAAACATAAGTGAAGATGGGGGGCAGTCATGACAGAAAGCTAGAAACATTCATCACAGAGAAATACCTTTCTCTTAAGCTCTCCAAAGCAGTATGAATGAATTCAATACTGTTTGATTGAGATGATCAAATCTCAATAAGAAGAAATTGATATACGTTCATGTCTCAATATAGTTGAGCCGGGGCTACAAATATATAAAATAAAACCACTAAGAAATTATTATAGAAATCCAATAGCTAGACTAAATGAAGGTATTCGTCACTGAATGTGGAAAGGACTTCATTGAAACTCGGTCTCTGTGTGAAGAATATATGTGAAGAGCCTCTGTGGAGATTTCCTACCCAAAGTAAAAAATACAGGCCTATGTGCTTGAATTTTGGCTCTTAAATTATTGGTTGGTTTCCTTAAAATACCGTGTTTTTCAAAATGTAAAAATTTCTTTTGTCTTGATTTCTTTACTGTTAAAATAGGTTCCTATGGTCTTTCTAAATAATAGTTCCTTTAAAATTCTGTTATTCTTCCTATAGTTACACTACTGACATACTGATAATCTACTCAACAATATATATGTATATATATGTGTATATATATATATATATATATATATACTGAGTTATTTAATAAATTGTTCTTGGTAATTAGATTCTAGTCTACAAAGTAAGGGACATCTGCATTCTTTCTGTATATCTGCTAGTGATCCTGACTCAATATAACCACAAATGCTTCCTTTAACAGCACAAAGTGTTAGACATTTGAGGTTGTCATAATGAATTTTAAATCACTTTGGAATTATACACTATTTACATTTTAGAGAATGTGTGTTAATGTTGGCATTTTATGAGAAATAAAAATCTGTTTTTGTGGACCAAAATGTACAGGAACAAAGAAGAAAGGGATCAATGCATGTTTATTTAGATTACCTTTCCACTAGCCGACATGCTTTTATGTGAATTCCACAAAAAAATAATAATAATAACAAAACAAAGAAAAAGAAATAATAACATAGCTTGGTAGAATTGGACTTCCAGGCAAATTTTTGAAATGAGCTCGCTGTTGAGGATTTGATTGAACAAAAACACTTGCCCAAAATGTGAAGCTGCGATTCCTTTGCTGGACTACCCAGACTGTACCAATTTAAATTGCTTCCATAATATACTGGTCTTAGGTGACATTTAGAGCAGTCGTATCATTTCAGTATATAATACACCAATGCCATACACTATAAATTATGTTATGAAGTTATCATCACCACTCTCATATTCTAACAGTTTTACATTTATTTGTTTGTACATATGTCTGTGTAAGAGCAAATGCCACAGCATTTGGATGTCAGTTCTTTCTATGCATCTTGTGGGCTTTGGGAATTCAAGTCAGGTCATCAAAGTTGACTTTACTCACAGGGTCATCTCACCAGGTGCTAGGATCATAGTTGTAGTATATGACAGAAATACTGAGAACGATATATTCATTTATCTCTATACATTCTCTCTCTCTCTCTCTCTCTCTCTCTCTCTCTCTCTCTCTCCGTGTGTGTGTGTGTGTGTGTGTGTGTGTGTGTGTGTGTGTGTATGTATGTGTCTATCTTCTGCTTTTAAAATCCTTAGGGTGTGTTATTTTCCTCACAGTCTTCTTGACTCCTTCCTCACTGAACATATGCTGATGTTGAAAAGAACAGTAACAATCCTCGAGACGCAAATCAGAAGATTCAAAGAGAGTTTTTTTTTTCCTGAGAGGAAACACTGTCTTTTCTGTACATCTGTTCCTCCCATATCCCATAGGAATTTTTTTTTGTATGCTGCAGTATTCCTGCAGACCCTTTGAGCACACTGGCTATTCCAAAGTCACTGCCGTAATCTTCCTAATCACCAGGTTACAAGGCATTTGTATAGCATCAATGAAGTAATGAAGTAATTAATCATCTTTTTTTTTAAACTAAAGGATCTTCTTTGGGGATGAATTATAATCTAAGATTGTTGGAGAAGGCTGGCATAGAAGCACTTTGCAACCCAGGCACTCCCCGTTTCAGCTGCAATGTCAAGGCCACTTATAAATAGCGTGTATCCATGTGCAGACATTGCATGAAGGAAGTCATTGCATGCTATAATTTGTAATGCTCACAGATTTGCAATAATTTGCCAAGGGGAAAGGGTTTTTAGTACACATTTGGTTGTGGTCATCATTTCTAACAATCATAGTTTTACCTTATCTTTGTTTGAATAAAACTATTGACACTTCAAAACTGTGTTAAGATTCGTTAAGTTTGCCAAAATATTTACCCTTCACAGGACATAATACACAACAACTGTTTTCCAATAAAAACGGAGAGGAAGCCATTCTTGCAGGTGATTAGCTGATGGCACAGAGAGGTTAATTGTTTCACTCAAGGTCATCTAGTTGATCAATATGTTTTGAGAAAGCTATTATCCAATTCCATAGAGTTAAGCCTTAATAGTTTCTCTAGTACTTCCATTTTAAGTGTTTACATATTTTATTTGTTTATGAAATGTCCACTGTATGTAGATTTTCATCAGATTTTTGAAAACCTACTAAACTCGAACCTAGACATGCCTTTTGAGCACTCAAATGCTATGTGCAGAACAAAACTGTTTTCAAACATTGATTCAGGAAGGAAATCATTGATGGTATGTATGCAGTATCATGAGACTTCCATATGGTAAGAACTATAGCTTCATATTCCAGTCATTCAAAAACCTATCTGTGCAAATGGTGAGATAGCAACAGCATTTTATTTTTAAATTTCATATGACTCACAGGGGGTAACTGTACCATAAAATGTGAAATTCTCACTTGCATGAAACTTAGGAACCAACAAAGCATGGTGAGAGCTCTGCGCTGGTTTGGTTTTCTCATCGCTGTGACAGAATTTGTAAGAAAAATAATACAATCTGCCCCCTGGTCACCTGGGAGCACAATTACTGTGGCCTTTGTATGCATTTGAGACTTACCCTGTGGGTGAAACTTTTCCCAATGTGACCATTTCAGAAAGAGACATCCTTTCGTTTTAATATCTTTTATTAAAAAATGTATTTTTGCAAGTTGGAATCTTCCAAGTGCAGGGTGTTCCTTGTCCTCAGGGAACCTTCACTTTTGCCCCAGTCCGCAGCCACTGTTTAGTCTTTAATGATGTCTTTAGCAATTGAAGATGCCTTTTTCTACCATGTCCACAGCTTCAAATTTATGCACATTCCTACACTTGCAAAATCACACAACTAATACATATTTTTCTTTCTCATTGTAGATCTGAGTAAGAGCAGTGAGCACAACCAAGCCACAGCTTAGATGACATCCTGTACGGAAGCTTCCTCTTCTTTACAAATCCATCCAATGCTTCTGTGTTCAGCCTCACTCAAGTCCTCAGGACTCTGACTGCAAGCAGATTCTTTAATTGTGTATAACATGAATGGCCTCTGACTCCTCGTTCCATGCTGATACCTCTTGAGCCAGATTTCCAATGTCTATGTTTCTGTCTGAGTTCTGGTCTCCCAAGTTATCTCCAGAGAGTTTCATTGAATTCTGCCTAGAACATTCTTGGTGTTCTCCACTTCACAGCCCTAAATTCTAGTTCCAATGTCCTACAAGCTAGGGTGTCAGGTTTATCACAGCAACACCAACACTCGTTGATAGTAAGTTTCTGTGTTAGTTACTTTTCTCATTGCAGTCATAAGACACCTAATAAAATCAACCTAAGAAAAGAAGACTTTAATTTGATTCATGTTTAGAGAGTAGAGTTATCACGGTAGAGAAGTATGGTACCTGAGATCTGGGTAGGTAAGGATCAGAGAGAGGTAGGCCTAATGGGAGAGAGAGAGAGAGAGAGAGAGAGAGAGAGAGAGAGAGAGAGAGGAGAGAGAGAGGAAGAGGAGGAGGAGGAGGAGGAGGAGGAGGAGGAGAGGAGAGAGAGGGAGAGGAGAGAGGAGAGAGAGAGAGAGAGAGAGAGAGAGAGAGAGAGAGAGAGAGAGAGAGAGAGAGAGAAATTCTGTTGCTTTTGCTATCTGCTTTTTGTGGAGCTACAGGCTCCTTCCCCTTGACAGTGTTTTCCACATTTAAGATTTATCTTACCACCTCAGTTACATTGTTCTGGAAAGGCCCTGGTAGTCATACCCAGAGGCTTAGCTTTTATGTGACTCTACAATATGTCCGGTTAAGTTGGCAACAAAGATTTAGCTATCACAGCAAGTAAACATATTTGTATAGTTTTCTGGTATCTGTGTGTTTATTTATTTGGTTGCTTTTGGTGGCTGTCTGACAGGTACCTTTGAGATGGATAGGATAACATTGTAAAGTATCATTCCCTGAGCTCAACCACCTGAATCTTGAATAACTGATATATTTAGGGACTTATAAAAATGTCATCTTAGATGCCATGGACTTCTTTTTAGAAATTATTATCAATCATAGCAATGATCCAATTCTTCTTTTCTATTATATACTAAAGTTTATAGCGTATATATTATTTTCAGGTTATAGTCCAATATTTGACTCAGGATAAGCCCTTATCAAATTGGAGAAGGATGAAGTGACTTTGAAAGAAAATCAAATGGAAATTTAAATGTCACTAAGTCTTTGAGAAAGAAGTTCCTTAACGGTGTAGTGTTTTCCTCAACCTTCTTCATTCAATTTCCCATCATCACAAAAAAAGGAAAGTTAAAATGGGGAGACAAGGAAAATTTGACTTTTACTAAATTAAAAGATTCAAAATTTTTAAATACCATTCTGAGAGAGATGACCTTTTAGCAGTGGAGTTTAAAAGCGATGCTATTGTAACAGCAGACATTAGAACACTTAGACGGGAGAAAAAGCTAAAGCAAAAACCCAGTGCTCCAGGATGGGACATGCACGTCAAGCACAGCGGCTCGATGGGACTGGAAGGCGAGCACAGGAGGACTGGGAGCTTTAGACACATCCTTGTCATGCCCTCAAACCAACCCAGGACGGGAATGACTATCTGAGGGCTCTCTCCTCTCTCCCCAGACAGGGCCAATACCAGTGGGAGTCAGCACAGTGTCTTCTCATTTCAGGTGACACATCCTGCAGCGAGAGTGAATATATTTTAAGAAAACACCACTATGTCAGCTCACATTTACCTCTGGTACAACTATACCTTCCTCCAAATATAGAGAACTGAAAATTTGTTTTCTTCAAAATCCCATTATTACTAGTTTTATTTTGACCTTGCTCTAGAGAATTGAAGGCTTCATATTCCGACTGGACAGGTCCTCCTGTAGACTCAGACCGAGTTTGGGAGTGGGAAAATAATTTTATGGATTTAAGTTAAGATGTGTCAAACCTTAGGCTTTGTAATAGCCCAATGGACTTGTAAAAGCCTAACTGTGTCTTCAAAAGTCTGTCCTAATTCTTTTCACTGTATAAGGAACAAGACATCTGGAGCCATTCCAAGTCACTCTAATGTGGAGTTGAACTGGGGCTTCATTCTCAAAGCAAGTGAACCAGTATAAGAGCAAAACACCAACATTACTCCCCAAATTTGTTTATAAAACTTTTCTTTTAAAGCACTGCAGACAGCTAAAGAGAGAGCTAGTGTTCCAACGTTGTGTCATGATGCTTTTGTCTTATGGGTGTTTATGTCAGAAATGAAGGTCCTGTGAGGTCCTGCATGAAAATATGACACATCTGTTTGAGAACAGTAAGGATGACATTCATTCATTCATCCATTCATTCATTCATTCATTCATTCATTGTAGTCTTCATTCTTCACTTCCGGATGGTGTGAATATTCTGTCTGTGATTTTAGACCTCTTCTCCAACCACTCCTGCTTCTGTCAGCTCAGCAGTCAGCATTTGCCAGGCATGAGAGAGCAACCCTGTGCCCAGATACAGCAGGCAGAAAACCTGCCACTTCCACTGAGTGCACTTTGATTCCTTGTAGGAAAATGAGGCAAGTTCGACTGTTAGGAATTCTTCATGCGGCTTTGCTCTCACTGAGAAGACAGGGGACCTGTCATCTTAATAGCCACGGCTTCTATTGAGTAAGTTGGCATAAGAAAAACAGTAAATTAGGCACCGGAGTTTAGAATACCTTTCTTCACTACATTATCCCCTATCTGTTGAGCGTTTTTAAATTTTATTTATTTTGATTTTATGTGCATTGGTGTTTTGACTACAGGCACATCTGTGTGAGGGTGTCAGACCCCTGGAAATAGAGTCACAGGCAATTATGAGCTGACATGTGGGTGCTGGGAATTGAACCCAGGTGCTCTTAACGGCTAAGCCAGCTCTCCAGCCCTGTCTGTTGAGTTTTTAAAGTTTAAAATAAAATGTATTTATGATGACTTTCTCCAGTTTGAATTTTACAATTGCTATGATATTTTCTACCCTGGCAGTACAACTTCTATGTCAGTGCGTAGAAAGGGTTGTTATTATATGGGGTACTCCCATATACCCCCTAGGAAATACCATTATTTTCTAGAGATAACAATGAAATGCTTTTTAACGTATTCTATAGTAAAAGTTATTACTGTGTGATCCAAAAGGAGTAGTAATACACTCAGTTCTCAGTCTACTATGTATTCCAAAAATGTGTACCAGAAGGGTGGTGTAGTTCACTGCTGTTTCCCCATCATGATTTAGAGGGGACTAATGAGAAAGGAGGCCTTTTTAAGGGTTTCCAGGGCACCCTTAAGTTTCCATTGTCTGACATGTTCTTATTGTTGTGTGCTACCACACAGAGGAAAGCCTCCGAATCAGGGGAAATTTTTCAGGATCCTGGGAATCTTGGGCTGGTTTGGATTACTTTAGAGCTGAGGACGACCTTGAGCTAAGAGATCTTCCTGTCTCTATGCTCACCCTCTGGTGGAGTTCACCATAGGATCTTCCTGTCTCTATGCTCACCCTCTGGTGGAGTTCACCAGCATTCCCAGCTGATGCTCATTTTCACTCACAGGTTTCTCATCCCCATTCCGACTGGGAAGAGCTCTCCATTTTTCACATTTTGCATTTCTCAGCTGTGATGTTATGAAGGGTTTGGCTAAGGCGACCAAGGTAAGGTCCATGTCTGAAAAGGAAGACTAACTGTTGGTTATTTATTTACTTATTTATTTAAATGTTATCTTTTCTTTTTTTAATTCTCTTTAATCTTTGTTTTTTTCAGTCCAGTCATTATCCCCCTCCATTTCTGCCCTCTGATGAAAGTTCCCCTTCTCATACCTCCTCTCCTGTGTCCAAGAGGATGTCCCCAGCCCACCCCTCCAGGGGTTTTTAAATTGCAAAACTCCCCTTTCTTGATGTTTTCAGTCAGAAATGTCTAGAAGAATCGTCATCAAAGAGACCAGAGAGAATTCATCTAGCAGTTGACGGCAGCTGATTTATAGTCCGACACTGTAGCCAAACATTAGGCGGAGTAACCAGAGGGGCCAGGCACACGAGAACAGGGCCCACGGAATCAACCGAACTGGACTCCTGGGGGCTCCCACGGAGAACAGGGCGCTGTGGAGACCTGACCTAGGCCCTCCGCATATACGCTATGGCTGAGCAGCTTGGTGTCCTTGGAACTCTGTGAATAGTAGGAGCCGGGGCTGTCTCTGACTGTTTTGCCTACTGTGGAACCTTTTTATTCCTGCCGGGCTGCCTTGTTCAACCTTGAAATGAGAGTGTATTCCTAGTCTTATTGTGGCTTGTTATGCCATATTTGATTGATGTCTCTGGGAGGCCTGTTTTTTTTTGAAAGAAGGAGGAAGGAGGTGGATCTGGGGAAGAAGGCAGGTGGACCAGAAAAAATGGGGAGGGGAGCAAGGGAAAACTGCACTCAAGATGTAATATATAAGAGAATATATATATATATATATATATATATATCTTCTTCTTTTAATCTTTTTTCTTTTTTTTTCCACTCCAGATTTTATTCCCCTCCCAGTGGTCTGTTCCACATCCCATACCTCCTTCCTGGACCCCTGTCTCCATGAGGATGTCCCTGCCCCTCACTCCACCAGACCTCTAAACTCCCTGGGGCCTCCAGTCTCTTAAGGGTTAGGCACATCTTGTCTGACTGAAACCAGACCCAGCAGTCCTCTGCTGTATAAGCGTTGGGGCCTCATCTCAGCTGGTATATGCTGCCTGGTTGCTGATTCAGTGTCTGAGAGATCTTGGGGGTCCAGGTTAATTGAAACTGCTCCTCCTACAGGGTCACCCTCCTCCTCAGCTTCTTCCAGCTTTTCCCTAGTTCAACCACATGGGTCAGCAGCTCCTGTCCATTGATACAGAATAACCAAGATACAGTCTACAGAACTCAAAAAAAGTCAACAAGCAGAAGGGCCCAAATGAGTATCTCAGCTCCACTTGGGAAAGAGAAGAAAGAAATCACAAGGAGGAAGGGAGGGACCTGGAAGGGAAAGGGGACTGGGGCAGGTGAAGAGAAGCACATGATCTGGTATTGGGTGGGGGAAAAGGACTGAAGCCCTGAGGGCCAGCAGAAAGAATGGAAACAGGTGACCTCAGGAGGTAAGAGTTTGGGGAGCCCTCCAGAATGCACCAGACACCTTGGAAGTGAGAGACTCTCAGGACTCAAAGAGAGGGACCTTAGATGAAATGCCCTACAGTGCGGAGAGGGAATTTGTAAACCACACCTCCGGCAGAAAGACAGGGTATCAAGAAACAGATGGGGTTGCTAATCCACTGTCAAATATCTGACCCATAATTGTTCCTGTCTGAAGAACTGCAGGGATGAAAATGGAGAGGAGCCTGAGGAAAAGGAGGTCCAGAGACAGGACCATAGTGGGATCCAGCTCAAGGGGAGGCCCTAAGGCCTGACACTGACTGAGTTTATGGGGCATTCACTGAAAAGGACCTATCATGACTGCCCTCCGAAAGACATAACAAGCAGCTGAGAGAGTCAGATGCAGATATCTGCACCCAACCAATGAATTTTTTAATGTTTATCTTATTTTATTTTTGTTGGATGTTTTCTTTACTTACATTTCAAATGTTATCAAAAGAAAAGAAAAAGTCCTCTAAAGGCTCAGACCGATGATCACTCTGTTACCAGTGGGTGGCGCTGTTTGGAAAGGCTGTGCTGAGGTCCAGCCTTGGTTAAGGGAGTGGAGCAGAACAGAGGGACAGATCTTGCCACACCCCCAGTTTGTGCTCTCTGTTCATGCTCTGAGATGGAAGCTGTGATCTCTCTCCGTTTCTCTTTCTTGTTGTCATGCCAACCAATTCCTGTCGTGCCTTCCTACTATGCTGGACTCTTACTCCTCTGGAACCAAAAGCCAAAATAAACTCTTTCTTCCGTAAGATGCTTTTGGTCATGGTGTTTTATTGCAGAAGAAAGAAAGGGGGAGAAAGTAACTAACACACTTTCTTTAGGAACAGGGATGGAAATGACAGGATTCACGAGACCCATGACATGGTCCTGTGCTCTTCCGAGTATTTAACCTGAAATCACTCGAGAAATAAGCAGGAGAACGAAAGTCCTTTTTGCCTTGGTGATCTTCAGGGCTGTGCCGCGCATTATCACGTCTGCATTCTGTATTCCCTCCCATGCACTGTGTACAGCCTCCCTGTGCTGTACCTCCCTTCCTGCATCCTTTTGATTCTAGCTCGTCTTGCAGGTGTTGGGACTTGTCCTGTGCTATAACAGTGTAAGCCAGTTATATACATGTGTGTAACTTATTTGCATATTTGTATATTACATATAAATATTTTCCCATTTTTTAATAATTTACACATATAGGTTCTTTTTTAAATTTTTTTTGGATATTTTGTGTGTTTATATTTCAAATGTTATCCCCTTTCCTCCCTCTCCCAGGCACCCCCTCCCTCCCCCTGCTTCTATGAGGATGCTCCCACTCAACCACTCCCATCTGGCATTCCCCTACATTGTGGAAAGGAGCCATCACAGGACCAAGGGCTTTTCCTCCCATTGATGCTGGACAAAGCCATCCTCTGCTACATATGCAGCTGGAGTTCTTTATATATAAGAATAGACTAAAATGATTAATGAGCATACATGCAAACAACAAATAGAGACTGATAACTCTTTTTGATACACACACACACACACACACACACAGAGTTTGTGCACTTGGTTTTTATTTGTTCTTTGTTTCTCATAAGAGACTTTTAGGCTCTCTGTACATCTCACAAACCAGACAGAACATGTAAGAGAGACAGCAACTATAATTTTACACAGGGAATGCTGAGCCATGACTGTGTTTACCGTTCAGTTCTGCTATTGTGTTAGGACAAGAGCACGATGCAAATGATCATTATGTCAACCACAATTGGGTCTACAAGTTGAGAGGTGAATTGGATTTTACAGTGTCATTTACTTCCAGAACTTAATTTGTGTATTTGTGTTCATGGTCCTGCTGAGACACAAAAGTATAAAAGTTAATGGAAGCAAGGCTCACACCCTAAATGGGGGGGAGAGTATTATTTTCTGGAATCTGGAAGCTTTTCTAAATAAAATAGCTGTTCCATGCCTTTATTTCCTGAATGTAAAAGTAATTTTTATTACCAAGATGGAATTATTGTTTGGGAAGCTTACTGCTGGACGAGCTCTCCCCTCTTTTTCTTTCTGATTTCTGGCCGTCTGTTCCAACTCAGCTGTTCAGGCTCAGCCTGACTGATTCAAACTGGCTTCCCTTGACTTCTGACTGAATTGGTCTGCTTGGCCTCAGACTGAGTGTGGCAATCTAATCTCCTGGCTCCTTCTCATCTTTGACTAGTCTGTCTTCCCCCATGTCTAGCTGTTCTCCCTGAAATCTGTCTCTGTAAAAATGCCCCAGTAAAATTGCTTGCCCCCCACCTCTCCCCCTGCTATTCTTCTAAAGCCTTTTCCCCCTCTCTGTTCTCTTGAGAGTTGGACATATTCTATCTCTGTCTATTTTGTCATTTTGTCTGAACCTCAATTAGACATCACTTTCAGGCTTGGCAGCTTCCTTCTACAAACTATGTTAATTGTTTTGGATTAAAGGTATGCACTAAGGGCATGTCTGCATTTCATCCAGATCACACTGAAATCTGGGGTTTACCTGCATTCAGGCTAGATTATATATTCAATGTGATCCCTTGCCAGAGCATCCATGTTCCTGAAACAACATTTCTCTACATCTGAAAGATATTTGAAAGATATAAAGAACCACGTTTAGAAATTTAAGAGATAAGAAAGTAGTGGTTTAAAAAATATTAAAAAATATTGTTACAATGTAATATTATGTGATACATCTTTAGTTTGGGAATACTAAGTGACATTAAAATTATCTGCATTAGTTTTATACAGAGTGTTAAAAGGGTACAGAAAGTATTTTGCATTACAATAAATTAACTACGAATAAAATCCCATGTTTGAAAACTTCTATGGATAGAAGTTCCAAAACTTTTGATGAAGAAAAAGCTATATCTTTTTTGGCCTAAATGTGTAATTCCATTGTATTCTATTTAAAGAGCTTACCTATTCAAGGCTGTGGGGTTTTTCTTGTTGTCGTTGTTGTTTTATTTTATTTTATTTTTTTGATTTTTAATTAATTATTCCATTTGTTTACATCTCAAATAATATCCCACTGAAAGAATAAAAAATGCAGCTAAGAAGTCAGAAGTTTAAAAAAGCCCTAAATACCTCAAATTCCAGACCCTGTCCTCTACCTGTACTAGCTGACCATAAAGTTAGATTAAAATCTTAGAGAATAATCTTGAGAAGCAGGAAGCTTCTCCCAGGAACTGATGGACCATAAAGTAAACAATGTTGAGAAACAGGAAGCTCCTCCTTGTGATTTTTCACTGGTATTCTCGACATTTTCCAATCACGCCCTCCCTACCCGCTTGGGTTGAGGTTTCTTCCTTTAAATTCCCCTTATCTTAGTTACTGGGGGTTGAACTCCACTGCCCCTGCGTGGGATATGAGTCTTGACCCCAGTGCACTGGTTCTTATCAATAAACCTCATATTTATTACAGCAAGGACGGTCTCATGTGAGTTCTTGGGGGGGTCGCATCATCCCGAGACTTGAGTGAGGGTCTCCCTGCTCCGGGGGTCTTTCACCACTTCCAGGTTTCCCCTCCACAAGTTCCCTATCCCACGTCTGTACTCTCTGCCCTCCCCTTTGCCTCCATGAGGGTGCTTCCTGCCCACCCACCCTCTCTCACCCACCCCTTCAGCATCCTCCTACGCTGAGGCATCAAGCCTTCACAGGACCAAGGGCCTCCCCTCCCATTGATGTCAGACAAGGCCATCCTTTGCTACCTATGTATCTGGAGCCATGGATCCCTCCCTGTACACTCCTTGGTTGGTGGGAGCACTGGGTGGTCCGGCCACGTGATGCTGTTCTTCCCATGGCATTGCAATCCCCCTCCTCCTTTCCCCAGCTACCTGACCAGGTTCCCTGAGCTCAGTCTGGTGCTCTAAGCAGCCACATCTGCGTTGGTCAGTTGCTGGCTGAACTTTCAAACCAATAGGCATACCAGGTTCCTGTCAGCAAGCACCTCTTGGCAACTGCAACACTGTCAGGTTTGGTGTCGGCAGACAGGAAGGATCCCCAGGTGGGGCAGTCCCCAGATGGCCCTTTCTTCAGTCTCTGCTCCATTTCTTTTGTCCCTGCCCTTCCTTTGGATAGGAACATTTCTGAGTTAAAAACTTTGAGAAGGATGTGTGGCCTTATCCCACGACCAGAGGCCGTGCCTATCTACTGGAGGTGGTCTCCAGGTTCTATCCCCTATTCTCTTCAGTATCAGGTACTGAAGGGGATAGGATGGGGTACAGAAGGAAGTTGAATAAAAATATGTTGCACGTGGATGAGGAACTGGAGCTAGTCATCGAAGGGTCCTAGAACCAGGGAAGTAAGAGACTCTGAGGCTGTGTTTTTAAATCAAGAAAAAAAAAAAAACAAAAACAAAAACTATGTGGAGCTCACCATCAGAGAATGGTTCTGGAGTTACCAACACTTACTCTTCTTCCTAAAGATGCCAGTTAGATGCTCAGTACTCCCTCTCAGTAGCCCACAACTGCCTGTTCCTGGAAATCTGTTGCAACTTCCCAGGCTCTGTGAACATTGGCATGCACATGGTACGAAACAGCTCATTCAGAAATACATGCATAACTTTAAAAATCTTATTACAAAAAGAACATAGGAATTTATCTAAATCAAGAATGACAGGAAATGAGCCTCTAGTTAAACCACTCCCAGGTACAATTAGTCAAAATAAGGTTAATATAGAAAGGGATTCTGTATTATTGTTGGGTTGAGTTATGAATCATCATATAAAAACAAACTTAATGAGCAGAAAATTAAAAAAAATAATCATTTACTTGTAGTAAGGGCAGCTACCACACCAGTGACACAAGCGTTGAGATAATCAATGACAGTGAAAACTCATTGTCTCCACTGTTGTCTTTCTAACCTGAGACAGCAATATCTAATGTAAATCCCCCCCCACACACCATGAATAGCAGACAGATGGAGAGAGCATGAGTGAACTAATGAGCGCCTTCAGAATTCAGGGTTGAAACTGCCAAACTTCTTCCACTTAAAGTGAAAAAATAAGTGGATAGGCAAATAGATAGATAGATAGATAGATAGATAGATAGATAGATAGATAGATAGATAGATAATAGATACATTAGATAGATCGATAGATAGAAAGATAGATAGATAGATAGATGGATAGATAGATAGATAGATAGATAGATAGATAGATAGATAGATAGATAGATAGATAGATAGATAGATGGGTAGATGAGAGAGATGGTTGAAATGATGGGTGGATGGATGGATGGATGGAGAAATGAAGAGATGGATGGATATAGATAAAATATTTTTCTATGCTAACTGATCTGCTATACCAGGTTAGGAGAATGTGAAGAGCTGTCAAGTAAACGTGACTAATTGTCATGGCATCCTTGAGCAGCTGGAAATATTCTATGACATTGATAACAGGAATTCAGTACACAATTAGTCTTAAAGGAGGTGAAACACACAAATGAAAACACAAATGTCCACACTTATGTGTACAAGTGAAACACACAAATCTGTTATTAGCCAAACATTTTATCTATAGATCTTTGGCAAAGGTGACCCTGACACAGGGATCTGAATATTTAGTCAGTAAGTCTCTGCTGCCCAGGAAGAAGATACCTGGATTCTGCTTGTTATAAAGGACAACAGACATTGCATTTAGATTGTTTATGTTCTCTGTTCTTCAAGCTTACATAAAAAGAGAATACAGGACCATCATAGTGTGGATGTCTAAGATAAACATGGGCAGATTACTTCATGCCAATCTCTCTCTCTCTCTCTCTCTCTCTCTCTCTCTCTCTCTCTCTCTCACACACACACACACACACACACACACACACACACACACACACAATGAGATAAATTGACATTCTGATCACATTTCTAATAATGCAAGGCAAGGACAAGCCCCCTATCTATTATTATTCATTTCAACTTAATGCTTTATAGTAATGCAGTTTTGTGGGAGCATGGATGTCTAGGATTTTAGATATCCTACAATATAATTGAACTAAACCCTTCAAAATGTTGATCACAGCAAGGAAAACAGCATTTTTTGTAACTCCAGTGTTATAGAAAGAATGTTTAGTAAGACAGAATGCTGTTCATTTAAATTCTAATAGATGTTCATACAAGGTAAAAGTAAATGCCATTGGGCCATGAATCTTATATTGTATTTTTGAGCATTTATGCAGTGTGAGACCAGAGGACATAAAAAAAGGCCAGCTACTATGTAATCAGAAGAACTAACACCACAGGGGTGGAGAGTAAAGCCCATGATATCACAGTCTTTTGATCAAGCAGAAAGTTCCAGGCCTGGTCTCCTACCAAATCTGTCTTTTCTTCATTTGTTGTTGCAGTTATTCTAGTTTATTGATTTCAGCCAGAGTTTTGTTATTTCTTGTTGTTTTCTCTTTTGAGGTGGGATTTCTCTGTAATAATTCCTTCTCTTATCTTGTTAATCTACTAGTAATTGACTCTTTGGTTCATTCATTCGTTCTTTCTTTCTTTCTATTTTATGTAGTGAGTTAGTGCGACGGACTTGACTATTTAGAACCACCTTCGTTTTGTTCCATAAGCTTGGGCACGATGTGTGTCACATTCATTCAATCCTAGGGAGTCTTAAATTTGTTCCTTAATTTCTGTCCTGAGGCTTTCTTCATTCAGTAAAGTGTTGTTCAGTTTCCATGAGCTGCCAGCTTTCTTTTGTTAGCTTTAATGCACAATAATCAGATAGAAGGCAAGGTGTTATTTCAATTTTCTTTGTGTCTGAGTGTGTGGTCAATATTAGAGTAGGTTCCATGAACTTCTGAGAAGCAGGTATATTCTTTTCTGTTGGGATGAAAATGTTCTGTAAACATGTTAGATTTATTTAGTTTATAACATCAGTTAGCTCCAACATTCTTCTGTTTCGTTTTTGTCTGGATGGACCAGTCCATTGGTGACAGTGAGCTTCTGAAGTCTCCCGGTTACAGCATGGGAAGGGTCAATATGTAATTTAAGCTGTAGTAGTTCTTCCTTTACAAGGTTGGGTGCACTTGTGTTTGGTTCATAGATATTAATAATTGAAACACCATCTTGGCGAATTTTTCCTTTGACAGACATGCAGGGTCCTTTGCTGAATCTTGATTAGTATTGGTTTGAAGCCTATCAGATATTAAATTGGGTACAGCCACTTGCTTTTAGGGTCTATTGGCTTGGAATACATTTTTCTACCATTTTATTCCATGGCGATTTTTATCCTTGGCCTTAAGGTGTGTTCCTTGGATGTAGAAGGATTAACCCTGTTTCACATCCAATCTGTTAGTATCAATTTTTTTGAGGAGGGAATCAAGACTATTGGTATTGAGAGGTTATCAATGAGCAATGTTTTTTGACTCTATTATTTTGTTGTTGTGTTGGGGATGGTGGTGTGTGTGTGTGTGTGTGTGTGTGTGTGTGTGTGTGTGTGTGTGTGTGTGTGTCCTCTTTTGATTTTTTGGTCTGGGGTTATTTATTCCCTGTGTTAACCTCTTTAGTTTTTAGTTTCTCTTGTCATAACTTCTGTAGGTAGGGCTGAGTTTGAAGACAGATGTTGCTTAAATTGGGTTTTATCATGTAAAAGTTTTATTTCCTCCATCTATTGTGATTAAATAATTTCCTGAGTTCCATAGTCTAGACTGGCTTCTATGTTGTCTCAGAGTCTGTAGAACATCTGGACGGGCCTTTCAGGCTTTAGAATCTCCACTGAGAAATAAGGTGTTATTTTCACAGGTCATCTTTCTATGTTCCTTGGTCTTTTTTCTCTTGAAGATTTTTATAATCTTACTTTGCTCTGTAAATTTAATGTTTTGATTATTATATGCCAAGGGGAGTTTCTTTTTTGTTCCAGTTTAATAACTGCTTTTTTTTTTTTTTTTGACCTCGAAGGGCATCTTCTTTTTAGGTTATAAAACTTTTTAGTGATTTTGTTGAAAATAGTTTCTATGCCTTACACATTGGTTTCTTCCCCTTTCTCTATTCTTATTATACTTAGATTTGGTATTTTCACAGTGTCTCGGATTTCCTGATGTTTTGTGCCAAGATTTTCCTTTTCTTATATTTAACATTTTCTCTTTAACATTTTCTTTGGCGAAGGTAATTTTTTTAATCTTGTCTTCAACAATGTTGCAATATTCAGGGCCTATGTGGTAGAATCCTGGTCTCTAGTGGAGACAATTTTTCAGGTTGCTATTAATTGTATTTTTATGCTGATGTCTAGGCATTGAGATTTGGGGAGACTGTAATTCTATGTGCTGATATCTGTTCTTGTCTTTATTATGGGGGTGTTTTGTTGCTTGGTCTCTATTGCCCTTTCTGGTTCTTAGGCTAGTACTGGGGGTTCCAGATAAAATGTGTTTCTAGGTATTCAGAGCTTATAATAAAGAATGGTGATTAGGCAGGACGTGGTGGTTAAGGGGTTCCACATGAGTAAGGAAAGCAAAATGTTCCACCAGGATCAGGCTAGCCCTCTAGAAGTTGGGGGCAGAAAGTGAGGAGAGGGTTCAGTAGGTGGTACTCATCAGATCTGATCATGAGATGTGTTAAACTTAGAGAAATGGAAGGAGATATGGGTATTTGCAGTTTTCCTACCTGGTTCTCTGGCCAGAGTGGCCTGTGGGTCCCAGAGAGCATCTTCTGTACCTGGGGATGTGATAAAGTATTAAGTTTAGAGAGGAAAGGTAAGGGAGAGAGAGCCGTGTGATTCACTAGAGGCGGAGGAAGGGGCAGGAAGGGAAGCTGCAGCAAGGGCTCTATTGCAGAGCTGGAAATGAGATTTGGGATTTGGATTGGGAAGAGAGGAGGGAGAGGTGAAGATCTGCAGCCAGTTTGCCTGCTTCCCTGGACAGAGTGACTTCTGAATATCCAGGGGATGCCTGCTGGAGCTAGGGGCTGGGAAATACAACAGACGGATGGAGGAGAGTTAGGACGGGAAGGTGTCCATGGTCTGCTGGAGTTGGGGCAGGTAGGTTGAAGCAGTTGTCTGCTTCAGAGCCGCGGATGAGAATGTAGGATTTGATTACAGGGAGAGGAGGCATAGTGAAGACCTGGAGTTAGCTTACCTGATGCTCTGGCAGAAGTGCTGTTACCTGTACTTCCCTGTTACATTGTGCCTTTTCCATGAGAACATGGGCATCATGGTAGTCCTCATGACATTGCAACATGCTACAACTAAAGTATCAATAGAGATTGCTGCAAAGCACAGATATTAGCTCTCCAATATTCCTAGTCACTGACACCAGGTCATTAAAGGAAAGCCTCTGAGCTGGAGTAAATCTATTGACAGATATTTATGGATCACATTTTACCCCATGAAGTGCAGTGCTGCATTGCGTATCCAGTCCAAGCTACTAACGCACAACAAAATTCAGGGTTATAAACAGCAAAATGGCGAAACCATAGGTGCGTAAATCTCTGGTTCCTTAAGTCACCTTGACTCCATTTCAAGACTTGTTCAGTTTCTCAGTGTCCTGGTGCTCCCAGCTCTTAGCATTGCCTGGCTTTCCCCGTCACTTTATTTTGCCTATCTGCGTTAGGTAAGTTATGGTTACAGTGTCCTCCCAACACCAGGACCATTTCTTTGGATGGAGATATTGTCTGGAGTAGCGCAGTGTGTTTCTGCTTGCATCCCTCCGAGGTTCAGAAGGACATTATTTTCCTAAGTTCCAGAACTTCCAATGTATAGCTTTCTACTCGCCCTTCCCAGAACTCTCAAAGCTGCTTCTTCTTACTTACAGAGACCTATTTTTTTCCTTAGCTCATTTGAGCCTAGTCTACATGCAGTCTGAGCTCATGAGAGTTTTATCTGCATCACTGAGCCTGGTAAGCCTGCGTAGTCTTAGCTTACATGAGCCTTGGCTGCATGCACAGGCTTAGCTCACATGAACCTTGTCCTCATCATGTGAGCCTTGTCTTCATGCAGTCTTTCACTCTGGTCCATTTTGATCACATTCAGTTTCCAACTGCAACCAGATCCACACCACCTCATTTATCCACACAAAATTACTTATCTTTAAACCTATTAAGACCAATTTGTGCTACCCAAATATTCTTGGAGGTATGGGCTTCAACTGAAATATGGTTGAGTTACTAGGGGCTACATTCATAAAGAAAATTAATGTTCCCTACCTAAGCAGTTTCAGTTGCAAATAGCCCTATAGCTGGGGGTGGGACACATTGCCCAACTTCAATCTCCATAGAGTTGGCTTTTGTCTGGCTTTGGCATATATATATATATATATATGTATGTATGTATATGTATATGTATATATATGTGTGTGTGTTTCCATATCAGTTTTATTTTTGAGATTATAGTATTATTGTATTACTTCACCATTTTTTTTCTCCTTTCAAATCCCCCCATACTCCTCTTCACCCACAGTCACACTTATAGCCTCTCTTTCATTAGTGTTACATTAATATATCTTTATTCCTAAATATAACCTGCTCAGTCTGCATAATGTTACGTTTCCATATGTTTTGGGGGCTTACCTTTGATGTTGGATAACCAACTGTTAAGCTCTTCTTGGGTAAGGATAGGTCCTCTACTCTGCTCTCAGCCTTCCTTAGCTGTCTATAGTTCTTTATGTAGGGTTGAGGCCGTGTGGCCTTTCCTCCACAGACTTTGGCATGTTGACTGTTGTTCTTGTGTAACTCAGGATATGTCAATCAGGTGGGTAAGCCCTGTATGGGTAGGTATGTCCTCTAACGACATTAGAAGACACAGCCTCACAAGACATCCCTAGAGACGTGGTCTCTAGTTCTTCTCATCTTTCTGTACCCTCTGCAGCGTTTCCAGAGCCTTAGCTATGGGAGTTGATTCACAGATGAACGCATTGGCCCATTGGGTCTGGGCTCTACAATTCAGCATTTTTATTGTTTGTGTTTCTCTGTAATTGTCTCCATCTGTTGAACACAAAATTTTCCTCAATGAGGGGTGAGTAGTGCACTTATCTGTGGAAATAACAACAAATACTTAGGATATAATTAGGGATTCTGCTGGTTTTAGGAAGTGGTCTTGTAGATTCTTCTACAAGAGCTATTACTTGACTAGTCCTGGGTAGTTAGCTAGGTTTACAGAACCAAGCATGTCTCTCTTGTTGAGTGGGACAGACCCAGACATGACCACGGCATCAGGTGGCTGCCCAAGGCCATTTACAACAACCTGTCCCCTGCTAGGCAGAAGCATGGTCCATAGACATCAGGATAGCCTTAGGTGGTGACCCAGACTGAGGCTATTCATATGACTTTCAGTGATAACTCAGGCCCTAGGGACATCAGCAAGACCCCAGGCTAGTGTAGGACCATGGGCATCCACATGAACCTCCAGCTTCAACACAGCTTGCGGCAGCAGACCACATACACCAAAGTGACTATAGAGGTATCTCAAGGAGATCCAAGCAGAGCCATTCTTCACCTTGGATACCCTGTCATTGCTCAGAACCAGGGCAATCTTGTGGCTGAGCAGAGTATTAGGTGGCTACATCTGAGTACAAACTCCAGGCTGCTGTTCAAGACCCCATCAGCCCCACCCGGCCACAACATGCTCGCTTGTCCACCATAGCTCTCTTTTACACCTATCATCACCATAGCATCTCCAGTTTAAGTCCTCCACCACTCATTCATCTCTCTATTTCTCCATCTTTCCTACTTCTATACTAATGACGTGTTCCTCATACTGGCATTGGAAAATGCAGTGTGAACAATAATATATAGCCCAGACAGCTTTGCATGCAAATATTCATTTCAATGAGTTGTTGATATGGTTCAGTTTCTGGTTTGGGGAGCACAGTAAATACTAGAGCGTTGCGGAGCCTCGTTTTGGATCTCCCGCTGTTGCCTGGAGGTAGGATAATATTGAGGCTAGGCAGGGATTCCATCCCTGGGCAGGTTCTGTGCCAGCTCCTGGCTGCTGCCCATCTCCCTTACGCTCAATGTTGGCTGCCCAGAGGCTCCCGGATCAACCTTTGTGCCGGTATCCCGTGGCCAGCACAGCTGCCCAGCACTCTCGATCTCCCCCAGGTCACACAGCACAGCAGCTGCATCACAAGCTCCATGCCAGGAGCTAGTTGGCCGACCAGAGTCCTGCCCCATTCAACAACGATCTGTTTCTGTGGGAGGTCCTGGGACCACACGTCTCTCTGTCTTCTGTGCCTGTAGTCCCAGTCCAGGTTCATCAGGAGCGACTTTTCCGTTTGCAGCTTGCTGGCTCAGATATGGCAGCAAAAGGTGCAGATTCATCATTATCCAAGCATGGGTCTGTTCCACCATCATTTCTTCTGATTTCCCGAGTCCACATTTTAAAAGTATCTTCCCATAAGACTTGCCTCTCCTCCCTTGTGATATTCTGGAGCAATTGCAGGCTTTGCGGCTTCCTTTTCAACTGCCCCATCTCCTCTTGGAGCCTCCACGGATCTTCCTCCGATACTTTAGAGCTCAGTGGTCAGTGCCAGAAGACACCTCTGTCTTTCTCCGAACGGACACGTTCTAGGCTGTTAAAATCATGGTAAGCATTTCATCTTCAAGTGTGGCAGATAGCTTCGCTGGGTATATTTTAGTTTAGGCTGATTCTCATTGTCTTTTAGGATGTGAAAGCACCGTTTCAGGCTCTTAGAACTGTCAAAGCTTTGATTGAGAATTCTCCCGTTATTCCGATGGGTTTTCCTTTATATATGTAGTTTTGTTTTTCTCTTTCAGCCTTTAATGCACTGATTTATATATTTAGTGTTTTAACTACGATGCGATGTGAGGATTTTCTTGTCTTACGTATTTGTGGTTATGTGGGCTTCTTGTATCTGTACGCACTTGACTTTCTTTGGTCTCAGGTAGTTTCTGCCCTTATGATTTTGAAGAGGTGGTCTCTGCCATTGATATTTGATTCTTCTCCCTCATCTGTGACTTTAAATTGAATGTTTACTCTTTACATTGATCTGCTACATTTTTACAAAAATACCCCTTTAAAAAAATCTCACTTTTTAAAAAATTTATTTGGCCTAAATCCTTTAGATGTTTGAGTCTTGGCATTCTGTTTTCTGCTTAATTTATTGTACTTGTAAGGCCTTCCACTGAGTTTTCTAGTTGGGCTATGTAGGTTTTTGTACTTCACCTTAATTCTAGCTTGAGTCTACTTCAAAGTCTGTATCTCCTTATTTAATTCCATTCTTGTGGTCTTGTGGTCTTCATCATTCCATCAGCCTTATGCTTGTGTTTCCTTGGGTGTCACTTGGTCATTTATGCTCCTTAAGTTCTTGTCCTTAATTTTATTGGAATATTTCTTTGTGTCCTCATCAAATTCCTTAATTTTTTTGATAAAGTCTATTCTTCTTCTTTTAAATTCTGCATTGTGGGGTTCTCCTGGGTACTTCTCATTGGAAAACATTTCTAGAGGACTGTTAGTTTTTGGAGAGAAGATTCTGGCTTGATGTTTGATTTTATTGGTATTTTTGCAATGGAGTTTGGACATGTGGACTTCTTTTGTCAGTCCTAACACTGATATAAACAATTTGGGACACAAAAGAAGATTTGCAGATGGGCTGGACGTAAAGGTTGGAAATGGGTGGAATGAGGTGAAGTGGACAGAGAGGCTTGGATGATGTGACAGAGGAACCTCTTGGTTCATGTCTGGAAAATGGAAATGCTGCATGATGTAGGATGGACCTGTGGCTTGGAGGTTAGGTAGGGTAGTTTATCACATACGTCGATTAGTTGGGACACATGAATGTAGTCAAAATAGCTGGGGCACCTGATATGGTACCAGGTGGATTGGGATGAGTGCATGGATGGAGAGGGTAAGGCAAACTCACAAGGCTCAGACCCTGAAGAAGGATATGGGAGATCTGGCTGGGTGCAGAGGTTGGATGTGGTATAGGGGCTGTCTATTCATATTCACTTTCTCATATGATCTTTAGTGCTTCTGTTTCTCCTCTGTGTTCCCTTGTATCCCCTGCTCCTCCAACTTTACATCATCATCATCATCATCATCATCATCATCATCATCTTCATCTTCATCACCAACACCATCATCATCACCACTATCATCATCATCATCACCACCATCACCGCCATCATCATCATCGTCATTATACCACATAATTTCACTTTAAAACATGACTTATAATCTCCTCTCCATTAAAGCCCCTCCCTCTGGCATCTATTAATTTTATGACCTGTATGGGTATTTCATATAAAAAAGTACATGAAGCTTTTGTCTCTCTAGGTCTGGACGACCTCACTTCCAATGATCATACTAGCTCTTTTAAATTTAATTAATTTTTTTCTTACCAGATGGATAGTATTCCATTTTGTAAATATACCACATTTTCATTATCTACTCATAAGTTGAGGGACATCTAGGCATTTTGAAAAATTTAGCAGCCCTGGATAATGGATTGATGAGCATGGACGGACAGATAGTCTAGTAGTAGGATATTGTGATGGTTTGTATATGCTTGGGCTAGGGAGTGGCACTTTTGGGAGGTATGGCCATGTTGGAGTAAGTGTGTCACTGTGGATGTGGACTTTAATACACTCATCCTAGCTGCCTGGAAGTCAGTCTTCTCCTAGTGGCCTTCAGATGAAGATGTAGAACTCTCAGCTCCTCCTGCACCTGCCTGGATGCTGCCATGCTCCCACCTTGATGATAATGGACTGAACCTCTGAAACTGTAAGCCAGCCCCAATTAAATGTTGTCCTTTATAAGACTTGCCTTAGTCATGGTGTCTGTTCACAGCAGTAAAACCCTAAGACAGATATGAAAATCTTTGTGTATATACCCATACGTTGTGTAACTGGATCATAGAGTATATATATTTCTAGCTTTTCTAGGATACTCTAAACTTGTTTTAGTATTGTTTGTACTTCCACTGGGAGTGAATAAATGTTACTCTTCCATTAACTACAACAGACTATTCTGCAATCTCTTGTTTTCTATACCTTGACCATTTGCAAGTCTCTGTCTTAGTCACCATAAACTGCAAATAGAAGCTTCTGTGGTGAGGGTTGAGAGATGCTTTACCTATGGGTAGAACAGTAAGTCACTGGGAGTGGTTTTAATGCTGCGTTCTTGTCATATGTCAACTTCCTTTCCTATTAGCTGTTCTGAGCACACTAAGATGAAATATCACAGTAGTTTTCCTTTGCCTTTCCCTGATGGCTAGTAGAGTGGAGCACATTTAAAGTGTCGTTCAGCTACATTAAGAATTCTCTGCTTATTTCCATGCCCCATTTTTACATTGGGGTATTTGATGGTTAGTTCTTGAATTTGGTGTATATTATAATTACGACTATGTGATCTGTGTAGCTGGTAAAGACATCATACTATTCTGTAAGCTGTCTGTTCACGTAAGTAGAATCCATTTGACAAAGATTATTAGTTTCACAGTAGCATGTCCATTGTTGGTCAAAACACTTGTGTTGTTATGGTCTGTTCAGAAACTCTTTCCTCTGCCTACGTACTCAAGTTTATTCTGTATTAGATTATTTTTGAAGTGTGAATAATTTGGGGACTCAGATTTTTATTAAAAACAATTTTTATATCTTATAAGAATCAAATTCCAGGATCACAGGAAAGACAATGACTGTAGCATATATCTTTAGCATTATGCCTAATTTAATAATCTAATGGCTTCAAGACAATGTAACAAATTACAATCTGAAAGTCTTACCACTGCCATAGGATTTTACTCAAGGTATATCAACTTTGAATTTTTTTATCATGAACTTTCAATGGCATTGCTTACCATGTATAGGTATTTGATGCATTTCTTTTGCTCAACGCAGTATGCTTTTATTTATGAACTATTTAATATTCATTTTTCTTTGAATCAAATTATATAGCTAGGATAAATATCATCGAAGGAGATGATTATTAATAAATTCATTTTCTACCACTTTTATTCCCTTAGCTGAAATAAAATCAAATTTTATTTCACAGCCTTTCCATATTCTGAAATGTAGATATTACATTTGTGGGTTAATACAATTTTTTTTTTTTTTTTTGGTGAAGAACCTTTAGCTCCAAATTTCTGAGATCCCACAACACTGCATGTTTTCATTTTACCTACTATCTTAGCTATTTTTCTGTGGCTGTGATGAAATATCATGACTCTAGGCAACCTATGGAAGAAATAACCTACTTTTCTCTGATTTTGGACGGATGAGTCCAGCATGGTGGGGAGGCATGGCAGCAAGCAACTGACGTGGTGCCTGGAGGAGGAAGCTGAGGAGTTACACCCTCATGTGCAAACACTTACCACAGGTAGAGCAAACAGGCAGTGGAGTGAAACTATAAACAATAAAGTCCTGTCTCAAGTTCCATCATCCCTCCGGTTAGGCTCCGCCCCTCCATGGTTCCACAACCTTCGTACACAGAGCACCCAACTGGGCTCCGGTGTTCAGATGCCTCGTCTATGGAGGACATTTCTCATTCAAACTAATGAATTCACCTTTTAGAAAAATGTTCGGTGAACGAAACATTCCTTTGTGTTTCTTACCATGGTTGGGGAGGCAGGGGATGAGTGGAAAGAGTTTTTACAAATTTATCACATGTGACTTTAATACCAACTATAATTTTCTGAATCAGTTTTTAATGTTATCCCTCTGAGGCAGTATTAGAGAAAGATAAGAATTTCAGAACGAAGTGAGCGGTGGTAGAGAGCGTTCCATCCATAGCACCAGTGCCTGAAATAACTCACTTATTAGCAGAAAGGGCTGCTTTGCCCACAGTCTTGGGGGCTCTGGCGTCTGAGCATTTAATCTGTCACTCTGGCTGAGGCAAGCCCCGTGATAGGAAAGCAGAGTCAAGCAAGTCCACTCATTTCCTGGTGAGAGAATAGAATGGATTAGGATAGAACTGGGGTCCTCTAAAGCACCATCAATGAACGGTACACTTCGTTTGAATCCCTCATAATCCATTCAAACCCTACCTCTTGAATTCATCACCACCTCCTGTTTCGTTCACTGTGAAAAGTACTTGTAATATTTGCACATGTTTTGACATTTAGAATCCCAGCTATCATGCTGACTTTTAAAATTTTGTTTCGGAACACTATATAATCAATTTAATAAATTTTAAAAATTACATATTTCTCACAGTTGGAAGGTGTTCCAGAGGGAGCTACTCTTCCAGTATGCGTTCACATCCCTGACATAAAAGTTTCTTACAGTCTTCTATGAAAATAATCTTCAAATAAAGATACAGGTTATTATGAGGGCAGAGAATATTCTATCAAACACAGCACTGTGTTCATAAAATAAAATGTACTGATATTAGACTTACTGTAATAATAAAGCCTCTGGCAAATGTGTTTCTCTTCACGAGTCAAAAATGTAATTATTAAATTATTAGCTTTACTTACAACAGGACCAAGGAAGATGAAACCACCAGGCTAGTGTTACTCATTCACCTAGCAAAGGGTGATGGAGAAAGAGGATTGCATTGACAGTTTCCTTTTTTGTTTGTTTGTTTGTTTGTTTTGTACTTTCTGCTAATTGATTTCCACAAGGGCAATGAAACCCAACGGCCTCAGTGTCCCATATGCCTGTCTGTCACTGTCTCTGTTTTTCAGCCTTGAATTCACCAAGGTTCTCAGTGACCCTTGGTTATAGTGAAAGGTGAAACAAGCTCTCTTGATCGTCTTGCAGTTAAAGAATCACTTCAGTGTGTGATGCTGGAAAAAAAAATGCTACACGTTTCAAGGTCATGAGATACTGATTCTCTCGTTTCAGCCTCATGAATAATACTGCTTTTGTTTCACAATCAGCATTTTCAGGTTGTATCTGAATGTGTGTTAGTGTTATCAAAATACTGATAGATTGGCTGGGCCCATACGTTGTTGCTTATCTGCTAAAACAGCTCGAGTAATTAATATGTTACTCATTTTCATCTGCGCTCTTACCGCAGCTGATTTGGAGTGCCAATTTGATGCTATTGAGTCTTGACTAGGAAGTCATGTTCTCAATTAGTTCTCTTCTGCCAGTATACCTTAAGCTAAACACTCTGGTACTTGGACATTGCAGATCAAGGTAATACATTTTCTTTAGTCTGGAGCACTGGATTTTATTCCCAACCACCATGAAAACACCTGAAAGTCTTATTACAGAAATCTACATAGAAGCTGAGATCATATAACCCAGAATAAATACATCTTCCAAAACACGGTTAACTTTAAGGTGTCGTGACAAGAATTCATGAATCTTGTCTGCTTAGTTGTCTTTTAAATTCTGGTTGTAGCTCTGTAAAAATAGTGTATGTCTTACTTGAAAAATAAATTATGTTTGGTGTCTCTGAAGGAAAGTTTGACTGCTATGAAATATGACTTCCAAAGGAAACAGCTACCTGGACCATCTAGCCTTCTTCAGATGTTTCACAGTGATAGTCAATGTGTGAGGAATTATTACAGAGAGAGTATCTCTTGACAAGACTTTAGGCGGTCAGGCAGTCTTGAATAAAGCGCTTTAAAAACTACTAAAGCCACGAGGCCTGTGCATTATATTATCACCATGATACAAACAAATTATTATAAAGATAGTCAATGATTTTGCAAATTCCAATTTGATGGCTAGATTATGGATCATTGAAACTCTTCCTAAGAGTATTGGTATCAGAATGCCGGTCTCTTTACTCTTTACTCTTGTCATTTAAATATCAAAAGCCAAATCTCATATTATGGCTGACCTTGTGAGCTACAGGTCTTAGCAGCCAGTATCTCACCACACGAAAAGTGTTTCAGTGCTGCTTTTCCATCATCAAGGCTGGTTTGGTTTTTGTTTTAGACCAGAGAATTTAAATTATTGATCTTTAACACTTCCACATAAGGCACAGTACAAATTATAAATAGGATTTTGCTTAGGAAGAAAATTAAAATCGCTAGGCACCAAGGTTTCTTTTTATTATTTTTAGTTATTTTGGAAAAATTTGCAGTGCACACATCAATTCTGCTTTGACACTCACCATCTAACTAGAAGTATTGCTAAACCCATAAATTGAGGTCTTCACGACGGTCGACTTCATGTTGAATGCCAATAGAATTAAGGACCTTTTACAAATGCTTCTGATTGGCCTGTTACGAATTAAAGTTCCAGTAGCAGGCCAATCAGCACACTTGTCAAGCATGATTAATTACTTCTAGTGGCTCAGTGAACTAAGGGGAGACTACAAGCTTACTGGTTTTTGATGAGGGACATCATAGAGGATATAGATGACGTGCAAAACCTATGGGAAGGAATACATAGCTGTGTAACTTCTGGTACAGATTCTTTAAGAACCTCCATGTGCGTAGTCATCTAGAAGCTCTTTATGCATTTAAGGGTCGCTCGCTAGGTAGGCATGGCTTATTAAACCTTCACTCTCAGGTTAATTTGTATCCTCTGTACCTTCTTGAAGGATGGGAATGAGACTGAAGTAACAACTCTCTAATCCGAGGTAGGTCCATTAACAACACAAAGGCATTCATCACTGTCACTGCTAAGGGATTTTAGGACTGAGTAAAAGGGAACAGGATGAAATTTAAAATGCACTTTTTTTCTTTTCTTATTGTATATTTTTAAATTTACATTTCAAATGTTATTCCCTTTCCAGTTTCCCGCCCCAATCCCATCCCCTTCCCCTTCTTCAATAAGGGTGTTCTCCCTCCCCAACCATCCCCCCTCCTGCCTCCCTGCCCTGACATTCCCCTACACTGGGGGTTCCAGCCTTGGCAGGACTGAAGGCTTCTCCTCCCATTGATACCCAACAAGACCATCCTCTGCTACATAAGCAGTTGGAGCCATAGGTCTGTCCTTGTGTACCCTTTGGGTAGTGGTTAGTCTCTGAGAGCTCTGGTTGTTTGGCATTGTTGTTCTTATGGGGTTGCAAGCCCCTTCAGCTCCTTCAATCCTTTCTCTAACTCCTCCATTGGGGACCCCATTGTCACATCAATGGTTTGCTGCTTTCATGAAATAAAAGTCGATCATTCTTGTTTGATGCATGTGATTTGGTTTATTTTCAGAATGAAAAAATGATGTAATATAGTAGTAGACCACAGACAACTTCTAATGCAAGACTTTTGACACCTTGTGCAAAGGAACGAGAACAAAAGTAAGGTCGCTGTTGATTTAAATTTATTTTTAAATTTTAAGTTAAGATTATGGCATGGTAATTATCAGAATTTCTGAGTGGGTCACACTCACTCTCTAACTTAACCTTTCTTTATAATTCAATGTTATGCCCTGCAGTACTGTGTTATTTGATTTACTCTATGTTCGTGCTCCCTGAAGTAAATATATATAAATAGCAAAGTCCTCACTCTCGGTGATCTGATCAGATAAAATACTATTCATGGCTATAAAAAGAAAATAAGTGTGACCAACTGGACTACAAGTCACTGATTTATGCTGGAAAGTTACTTTATAAATTCGGTTACTATATAAATATAAGTTTATACATAGGAGCTTGGTAGACAGAAATTAAATTAATTTATAAATACCAAATGACATTTTTTTAGTCTATTCCTATTCCTTTAATCTTTATAAGAGCCTGTCTGCCTTGATCAAAATGATAGTTCCAGTTCTTTCGCTGAAATAGATTGACTTTGCTGCAAAAATATTTCTGAAGATATTCAAAGTTCAAGAAGACAATATCCTGTTGGCATTCACCTGTGTGAATGTTTTGTCAGAACCAATTACAGTATATGTAATCATATGGATGTAGACTAATTAGTACATTTCCCAGTGGAACCTCCAGACTTAATGGATTGTTTCTCCTTGCATACGAAGACAGTTGCTTTGATGTGTCAAGTTACATTAACTAAGATTGCCAATCACAGGACTAGTGTGAGGTAACACTGGATGATATTTCCACATCACAGATTATGGAATGGACACATATTGATGTCATTATAGAGATATTTCAGTGTGATGAAGAGCAGGTGTCCAGAGGTCCTCAGTGGTTTTGTTCAGTACAATTATGCATAGTAATGGAACCTTGTACTCAAACTGGCCACATTTTCATTCTGATGAACATATTTGTTTAAATAGTAGACTTTTACAGTTACAATTCATTCATTCATGTAGACAAGATTGAAAGACAACCATTGTGGCCTAATTCTTTAATAATACCCTAATAGACTAAAGTTTTTATGATTATAGAGAGAATATTTTTACAATTATTAACTGATGTTTGCTGTTCAGATTAATAGGCTTTGTTTTTGTGTTTCTTTTTCTATTGTGTTTTAATGTAACTTACACCCCCCCATCATCTTCTTATTCTGTCTCTTCTTCCTTTCCTCAGTTTGCTTTTTTTTAGATCCCTATCTTTGATGCAAATTTGCTTGACCCACTCCACATACAAGGAGAAATATTTGTTACTTTATTCCCCATATCTGGGTTATTTCACTTATTATTTCATTCTTTATGATTGGACAAAACTGTATTTTGTTTATTTAATAATGGTTTATCCATTTCCCTTAGCTGGCCATCTAAAGAAAATTGTTAATATTGCTTTAATAAATATAAATATGCAGACATTTTTCTTCAGGGTTGACTGTTTTGTCTTTTAATATAAATCTAAAAGTGTGATAAGTGGATCACCTGCTGTTTTTATTTTTAACTTTTGAGAACTATTCATACTATTCAACATAGAGGTAGTGATAATTCACATTCCTATTAACAGTGCATTCTTCACGTTTTTATACATATTCTTTTTTAACATTTTTATTGGATTTTTAAAAATTTACATTTCAAATGCTATTCCGTTTCCCAGTCTCCTGTCTATAAACCCCCTATCCCATCTCCATCCCTGTTTATGTATGAGGGTGTTCCCCCACCCATCCACACACCTCTTTCAGCCTTCCAGCTCTGACATTTCCCTACACTGGGGGTTCCAGCCTTGGGAAGACCAAGGACTTCTTCTCCTAATTGGTGCTCTACCAAGTACCACTCCTCTACCATCCTCTGCTACATATGCAGCTGGAGCCATGGGTCTGTCCATGTGTACTCTTTGGGTAGTGGTTTAGTCTATGGGAGCTTCGGTTGGTTGGTAATGTTGGTTGTTCTTATGGGGTTGCAAGCCCCTTCAGCTCCTCCAATCCTTTCTCTAACTCCTCCAATGGGGAACCCTTCTAAGAAGGACTGAAGCATTCACACTTTGGTCATCTTTCTTGAGCTTCATATGGTCTGTGGATTGTATCTTGGGAAATCCGAGTTTTGGGGAAAATATACACTTATCACTTTTTTGTAATTGGGTTACCGCTCTCGGGATGATGTTTTCTAGTTCCATCAATTTGTCTATGAATTTCATGAAGTCATTTTCTTAATAGCTGAACACTACTCCATTATGTAAATTTTCTGTGTCCATTCTTTTGTTGAAGGACATCTGGTTTGTTTCCACCTTCTGGGTATTATAAATAAAGCTACTATAAACATAGTAGAGCATGTGTCCTTGTTATATGTTGGAGCATCTTTTGGGTATATTTCCCAGGAGTGGTATAGCTGGGTCCTCAGTTAATACTATGTTCAATTTTCTGAGGAGCCTCCAGAATGATTTCCAGAATAACCACTTGCAATCCCACCAACAATGAAGGAATGTTCCTCTTTCTCCACATCCTTGCCAGCATCTGTTGTCACCTGAGTTTTTGACCTTGGTCATTCTGATTGTTGTGAGGTGGACTCTCAGGGTTGTTTTGATTTGCATTTCCCTGATGGCTAAGGATGTTGAACATTTCTTTAGGTACTTCTCAGTCATTCCATATTACTCAGCTGAAAATTCTTCGTTTAGCTCTGAACCCCATTTTTAATAGGATTATTTGGCTCTTTGGAGTCTAACTTCTTTCGTTCTTTGTATATATTGGATATTAGCCCTCTATCAGATGTAGGATTGGTAAAGATCTTTTCCCAATCTGTTGGTTGCCATTTTGTCCTAATGACAGTGTCCTTTGCCTTACAGAAGCATTGCAGTTTTATGAGATCCCATTTGTTGATTCTTTATCTTAGAGCATAAGCCATTGGTGTTTGGTTCAGGATACCAATTTTCTCCAGTGCCCATGTGTTCAGGGCTGTTCTCCACTTTTTCTTCTATTAGTTTAAATATATTGAGTTTTATGTGGAGGTCCTTGATCCACTTGGACTTAAGCTTTGTACAGGGTGGTAAGAATGGATCGATTTACATTATTCTAGATGCTGACCTCCAGTTGAACCAGCACCATTTGTTGAAAATGCTATCTTTTTTTTTTTTTTTTTTTTTTTACCACTGGATGGTTTTAGCTCCTTTGTCAAAGATCAAGTGACCATAGGTGTGTGAGTTCATTTCTGGGTCTTCAATTCTATTCCATTGATCTACCTGCCTACCTCTGTACCAATACCATACAGATTTTATCACTATTGCTCTGTAATACAGCTTTAAGTCAGGGATGGTGATTCCCCCAGAAGTTCTTTTATTGTTGAGTATAGTTTTCGCTATCCTGTTTTGTTTTTTTTTTGTTATTCTAAATGAATTTGCAAATTGCTCTTACTAACTCCATGAACTATTGAGATGGAATTTTGATGGGGATTGCATTGAATCTGTAGATTGCTTTTGGCAAGATGGCCATTTTTACAATATTAATCCTGTCAATCCATGAGCACTGGAGATCTTTCCATCTTCTGAGATCTTCTTCAATTTCTTCTTTAGAGACTTGAAATTGTTTTCCTACAGATCTTTGACTTGCTTAAGCAGGATTATAATTTTTTATAATAGCCATTCTGACTGAGACAAAATTTCAATGAATTTTTATTTGAATTTTCTAAATTCCTAAAAATTAAACATCCTTTTCACATTTGTTGACCATTTGTATTTCTTTTAATCATTGGCTATTCAAATCTTTTAGCTATTTATTGCTTTATTTGTTCTGTTCTTGTCAAATTGTTCTAATGCTTCAGGGTAGAAAGAATGAAAGGAGAAAATTTCCTGTTTTGTGATGATATTGACTTGCATAGAGATGTACAAAAAGTTTGTAATCCCCAATAGATCTTACCAGAAAAGAAACTTTTCCAAGCCACGCAATAGCCAATTTGTTGAAAAGTACAGAACAAGAAAAAGTGCTAAGAGCAACTGGATATTAACACTGTCATAAGAGTAAAAGGCAAATATTTTTCTTATTACCTTGACTTTCTAGTCACTATTATGTTTTTCGCTGTATAGAAGGTTTTTAATATAATATAAATCGTTTTACATATAGGAAGAGACACAGGTGTCTAGCATCATTTCTCCTACATGGGTGTATCAAGTATCCTTTGCTGAAAGGGATGTTATTTGTACAGTGTGTGTTGTGTGTGTGTGTTGTTGTGTGTGTCGTGTGTGGTGTGTGTGTGTGTGTGTGTGTGTGTGTGTGTGTGTGTGTGTGTGTCTGTTTGGGGCTGCTTTGTTGATAATCATATGGCTGTTCAAGCAAATCAACAGACTGCCACCCCCACCCAGTCCTTTAATCTATTGCATTGGCTCCTGTGTTTTTGTCTTGTTCATCTGTTTGCATTTGGGCTTTTGTTGTTGTTGTTGTTGTTGTTGTTGTTGTTGTTATTCCCATGAGTGCTCTCTCTGTTATTAAGGTTCTGCAGCGTATTTTCAAATCAGGTGTTGTCATGCCACCAGTGTTCCACTTTCATCCAAATTCTCTCTTCTAATTAATCTTGGCTTAAATCCTGTTTTGATGAGCACATTCCTTTTTACTCTTGTGTATTACTGGTTTCACTTTTGATATTTCTACTTTCAGGCTGTGATAGTGTCTGCAATGCCATGGGTTTCTTGAAGACAGTGAACACTTGGGCATAAGCTTTTATCCAACAAGACAATGTCTTTTAATTGCAGCTCAGAGACCACTTATGGTGATGACTACTTTTAGAAAGGTATTTCCTTTGATTTTCTTGTTTTTATTGGCTTGAACAGTCTTTATTCATTTCTTACAACCTTTTTAGACTTTAGAGTACTAATGATATAATGAGCTAATATTGTTTGATCCCGAATTTTTACTTCCTTATGCACTACATCATTTATTATGTTGCCATGCATTTGCTTCTTTAGATTCTTTTCTGTGTAGGCGTCCTCTGTGACAGTTTAGTAGGCATGACATCTTTGCGTTCTCATACATCTTGAAAGATCCTGAATTGTCTTTCAGTTTTGAAGGACAGTTTTGGTGGATATAGTAACCTTGACTACCCATTGTGTGCTTTGAGGCCCGAAATACATCATTGCGTGCCTGCCTGGCCTTTGATCACCACTTGAAAAATCTGTTATTCTTCTGATGAATCTGACACTGCCACCTGCTGTGACTTTCCTTTCTTTATAGCATTGGGAATTTGCTCTTGTTCTATACTTTTCTTTGGCAATTTAGGTATGGAGGGTTTATTTTCTTGTAATGTCTATTTGGGATTATAAACCTGTCGTGTACCTGTATGAGTGTCCATCTCTTTGCAAATGATTTGAGATAGTTTTTCCTCTCATTGATTATCTTTTTATTTGCAGTCACTGTTTATGTTTGTATGAGTGACAAAAAATTACTATCTAATATTGCTAATGATGATTCCTCTAGAATTGTATAGCATACAGCTTACACTGTTTTGTAATGCAATGGGTTTGCAATGGCTTTGATATTAAATGTTCCTCAAAATCATGTTATGCCTAGAGCCTGCTTGGTCACAATTCAGTGGCATTATCAGGAAATGGTAAAACCATTAAGAGATAGGTTTCTAGTAGAACCTATTTAGATCATTTGGAACATACCTTTGAAAGATACGGGGAACCAATTTGCTCCTGTTTTTGTTTGTTTTGTTTTGTTGTTTGGCTACCATTAGGTAAGCAGCTGTCTTTTCTCTTACATTTCCTGCTATATTCTTCTGCCTGCTATTTTGTCAGAATGATGAAAATTTAGGTTTGACTAAGTTCCCCCCAACCCCCAGCCCAAGTTCAGTTCATTTCTTTCTTATGAGCAAAACTACTATTTTAACTTACTGGTGGCCAGTTCAAGCTAGATTAAAATACTTATAAACATAATTTTACTGGGAAGCTGCTCTTGGGCTGTTGAGTTCATTGGCCCCAAGGCAGGAGGCCAGGGAAGTCACCATGGGAAGGGAGGCAGAGTGGAGGGGGATATGAAAGAGAACAAAGATACAAGGATGAGAAACAGAACAAGAAACAGAGAGAGTGGGGGGAGAGGAGAGGGGAGAGAGGGGAGAAGGAGAGAAGGGGAGAGAAGAGAGGATAGAGGGGAGAAGGGGAGAGAAGAGAGAAGAGAGGGGAGAAGGGGAGAGAAGAGAGAAGAGAGGGGAGAGGGAAGAGGGGAGAGGGGATAGGGGAGAGGAGAGAGGGGACAGAGAGGAAAGGAGAGAGAGGAGAAAGCACACATAGAGCAAAGGCAAAGGGGGGAACAAGAGAAAACCAAGATGTCTGGCTTATATAGCAAACAGCCTCTGGGGAAGAAGAGTTAAGCTCCCGAGCTGGAAAGTCCTGGGTTGGGCATTAGGAATGCAAGGCATAACATGACGAAGGGATGCTAGGAGAACCTAGAGGCTAGGTCTGCTTTGCTATGTAAAATATGAACCTAGCTCCTTGTTCCAGAGTCTTAAACCAACACTTGGGAATAATACTGTACTGTCCCAGAAAGAAATCTGTGTTTCTGAAATTAAATCTTCTCTCCCAAGCATACACTATATTGTGCATATCTTTTTCACGCATGCAGTAAATATCTAATTTTAACGTTGACCCTTTTCTTTATAGCTCACTTATGTAAGCATAATAGGTACATTCAACAAAAACCTGGGTAAAAGTCTACTCATCTATCCACAAACGGTGGCATGGCATGTTTGACAAAAGCCTCCAGGACAAGAATATTTTACTCGCATCTTAGTTCTGAATTATTTTGTGAGTACCTCATTTCTCGGCTGAACTGAAGGAACAAGATAGAGAGCTGACCATGTGTTCACTGAATCTCTAAAACTTGACACAACAGAACTCACAAGTACAAAATTGCTTTTAAAATGAATTCAAAAATCCTTAAGTATTTTTTAGAGAAGAATATTAATGTTATCAAACATCTATAAACACATCAGTTATTTCGTGTTAAAATGAAAAACTGTTACTGAAATTATAAAACTAAAATGATGATGATAATTTCTTATTTGTTGTGTACCTTTTCTGTATCCATTACCATTTTAAGTATAATTAATGCCACATTTTACAATCATGTTCTTATTTGCGTTTATTGTTCTGTAAGTATGCTTATATGTTATTCTGGGAAATAGTTAAGCTGTTTATTAAATTTAGGTCCTTTCACATATTGCTATTAAGATATCTTATTTTCTGATCATGGCCTTTTATCATAGATGCAGTACAATTCATATCTTAATTACAAAATTGGTATGCATACTTGGCTAAAAGGAAAAGTAATCTTGCATGCCTCTATTAACCACCAAATAGAATTAAATAGAATTCTATTTCAAATACTTAATAATTTGAATGGGTAAATTACTTGGTCAGAGCCAGATATCAGCTTAATTAGCCAACCGATTGTACAAGAGTACTGAAGATTTTTTAAAAATAAATAAATAAAAAAAGTGACGGGAAAATAATTTGTAATGTTTATCTTAAAACAGAAGTCAGAGGGTATAGTTTAAAAATATGTTTAAAATTTTTTAATTTTAGAGTTACTTATTTTGGGGCTCCCCTCCCCAGGTCTCCCACATGTCTCCATTGCAGAGTGTCTGTGATGAACAACTAACAGTACACTTGTCCAATATTAGGTGGGCTTTTGTTCTTTGAGGATAGTTAGAGATTAAACCAATTAATCATCTGACTTTAACATAAATGGCATCAAAGCATGAGGTAATAGAGAATCTCTCTTTTACCTAGGGGATATGCATTGATTTAAACTACTGGATTCATGAATTTAATCTTCTGTGTATAATCCAATGCTACACGATCACCTAGAAAAGAATATATGCTAAATTCGCTTACTCGTACAGCATTATATGACATAGTCAAAGGATGTCACTGCCATGTCACTTAGACCCAATTTTACAAGCTGAAGTTCACCCATTTCATCCTCATGTCAACAATTGCTTAAGCGACATACACAAAGAAAAATTCCATTTGAACAAATTAGTTTAGGATTACTTAGGATTGTTATTTACTTATTACCCGGTAATTGTGGGATAAAACAATAATAACCATTACTTAGCAGAACGACAACAACGAAAAGATCATGCACGAGAGCGCAAAGACCCACAGCCAGACTTCAGGCAGAGACAGTCTAAATTACAAGTCTTCTCTGCGTCCTCCTCGTGAAGCTTGCGTACTCCATGGAAGAGGCGAGAAAAGATTGTCAGAGAGGAGACCAGGAGAACAAGGCCCACAAAATTAAGTAAGCAGGGCTCACATGGACACACACAGACTGAAGCAAAGATGCACAGGCCCGCATGGGTCTGCACCAGGTTCTCTGATGTGTGTTGTAGCTGTCGACATTTCAGGGATTCCTAAGCGTGGGAGTAGGCGTGTCTCCGACTCAGCTCGCTCTTCGAGCTCTTTCCTTTCTATTGGGTCGCCTTGTCTAGCCTTGATGTGAATGAGGGCTTTTGCCTAGTCTGTATCCCGTTTGTCTTGATTGCTTGCTGTCTCTTGGAGACCTGCTCTTTTCTGAAGGGGAAGAGAAAGGAAGTAGAGCTAGAGGAGAGATTAGGTAAGAGGAAGTTGGGAGGAGTGGAAGACGAGGAAACTGTGGCCTGTATATTGTACAAGAGTCTGTATTCAACAAAAATGAATAGAGAGACGATTAATCTGAAGAGAGTATTATGAAGTCATACACTGTACTCCTAGTGAACAGGTTTCCCACGGATCAATTTAATGTGTGAGCATATTGTCGCACTGCAGCAATTGTAAGAAACTCGGACACTAAGACAAGTCAAATTTTAGGGAAATAGCGATATTTTTTTATCTTTGACTCTACCATGTCTGTGTCGAGAAGTCAACTGCACTGCATTAGCTGGTGAAATCTGGAGTTGAATTGTGGAAGTTGATAATATTTTCACTGCTCAAAAGATTTGTGCCAACACATATTAGGCCATTTTTCTCTTTTCGAAATTGCCTTTATGCTTAGCCAGAGAAGAAATGAGGCTGAAAATTAATTCACATGGCATTTTAACCAAGAGCCAGTAATTTCTATTCTGCAAGCAAGAGGAGGCTCAATGCATTAGGAATGATTCTCCCAAAAGCCATTCTGTCAGTTGCCACTCTTAAGTGAACTAATACATTCCCTACTTAACACATTGCAGCAAAATCCCTGTTTTTATTAAAGTTATTGTAGCTAAGCTGTATTTTATTCAATATAGAAGCCACTGTGTTTGACTTTGGCCTGCGGTCATATGATCCCGTTTAATATCTAGCAATTTATTCACCACATAAATTTTGCTAATTATCTGTCTTTGTTATTGAAATTGAAATTACCAGATAGATGTTTTCTCTGCTTTCCTGTCAGCTAGCAAACCACACTGGTGTGAAGTATGAGGAAAACCCATCCCACGTACTTTTGAGCCATAGAGGTTGCAAGATGCATGGTGGTATCCGGAGGAAGCTCCTGCTTCTGGTTTGCAGCCTTACCATTTCCTCAGAGAGCAAATCTGTGATGTCATTCAGAACCTCACTCTTGACTGCCTGGTTTCCATACCAGATTTTCAGTTCAGGAGAGCATCATTTTCCTTAAAGATTTTTCTAATATCCTACAATGCAGTGAAAAAAAAAATCTAGTTTCTGGGTCTTGTTTATTTGTGTAAGTTATATTGTTAGTATTTTGTCAGTATCAATAAAAGTTTTTGCCTGTTAATTGGATTATTATCTAAATCAAAGAGGAGCCCATTTATTTTATATATATATGAGTGTGTGTTATATGCTAAATATATTATATATATAATAAAACCTATCATTTATAAATATAATTTGTTTGGATATTAATTGCTACTTTTGTAATTGAAGTATAAAAATAAAATGCTGTTCAACTTCTGGATTTTATCTTTTTTTTAAAATCTTAGTTGCCCTTGCATTTTTTTTTTAATGTCAATGACGACTATAAGACATTTTCCTCTTGCGTTTTGCTTCTTAAGGTCAAGCCCTTTTCAGAGGTTGTTGTAAAGGAGCAGAGAGAAGCAATTAAAATTTAGGGAGAACATAAACAGAAGAAGACTCCCAAAGAAAAGTCCAATTATAAATTCCGAGGTTTGTATGAACTCTTACCTGCACTCTGGGAAAGTGGAATAGCTTTGAGGAAGTGCATTTACTTTGCAAGCCTGGAGAGACAAATTGTCACCAGACATCACAGTCTATACTCAGAGTAGCCACTTGTCTGAATGAGACCACACAAGGAAACTGCAGCACATTATCATGGTGTGTGGTGTGTGGTGTGTGTGTGTGTGTGTGTGTGTGTGTGTGTGTGTGTGTGTGTTTGTGTGTGTGTGTGTGCGTGTGTGCATATGTGTTTATTCGTGTGTGTGTGTATATGTCTGTGTGTCGCATGCAAGTGTGTTCACCATTGCAAAACAATCCTACAAGTTTCTTTGTTGCTTGATATTGATCGTATTTCCGTAAGTGAATTAATGTTTCACGCAGTTTAACAGAGTGAGAGTTCTGTTTCAATTTGTTGGAACAAAGTGCAATATAAACACAGGAGTCATTCAGAATATGTCAGTTTCACTCCCTATATGTCCTCTTACTCTCCACACTTTACGCACCCTTGAAGTTCATATTTCAGGGCATAGCACAAAATATGAATCCAAGTAAATATTAGCTCAGCACTTTTCTATGAAAGTTGTTAAATCTTAAACTTTTAACATTGTTTCTAGACTTTCCATGGTAGTTACGAAACTGAAAGTTGAATGAATTAGAAGGAAATAAACATTCACAGAAGCTTTATCTAGCACTTTCGAAGTTCTATGTTGATTGTCTCAAGGTCAAGGCAGCAAGTCATTCTCTGTCAGAACCTCATTTGAGATCTGGTTCTTGTCCCAACTTACCATTCTCTATTTCTATTTTAGGGCAAAATTATTTGACCTCTTTATTCTTTGTAGCTTGCATAATACATCACTTGGTTAGAAATTGAAAAAGTAGTCATATTTAAAGATAAAATAAAACAGTAAACAGAGGATGGATTATATTAGTTTTTTTTTTATAAGTAAGCCAGTGTAGAGACAGAAAACAATTAGAAATGGATACACTGTACATATGCATGCACTTCTGGAAAATTCGACATGGTTTCACTCATGAAATGTGACTGGTTTGAAGAAAATGATACAATAAATAATACATTTTTCTTATACAGAATTAGCTTTGGCATCCATAGAAACATGTTTGTCAAGATTCTATGTGCAAACAAATATACCAGGTATGCTTTATGCATTAACTTATCAAAATTTTACTTAAATTATGAAATGTGTCCCACGTTCATTTAATAGGTATGTAAACTGTGCAACAAGATTCCAAGAACAATTAAGTCCAGGTTTGTAAGTACCAATTTAGCTGGCAAATTGAAACCTTTATCTCTGACACTAAACTGAGTGTTCTCTATTATTTTTTTTTAATAGAAACTGTTTAAAATACAAGAGGCAGATAATTTCTAAAGCCAATCGACCAAGTTTTGTGGGTGAAGTAATTACAAAGAGGTGAGCAGGACTTACAGAGCTCTATTTGGGAGAGTTAAATAAACCCCGATAATGGAGCCAAGAATTCATTGGAAACAAATGAACCGGGAAACACTAACGGAAGAGTTTGGTGTGGAAACAAGTCCATGTTCTCCTGTTTCTACTGAGGAAGAGGTAGACTTTATCAAAGAGTCAAGCTGGTTTTACATTCAGAAAATACCAATATAAAATTCTCATAATGGAGGACACAGAATGCGAGCCCCGATCACGCTTTGAGATCTGTTTACCTTTGATTTTAAAATATCGGACAATAGAGAGCGAGAGAGCAGAGAATACAATGAGTAACAAGTGGTTCGACTGCAGATAGAAGACTCATATAGCATAGTTGTAAGTGATGTGACATCCATATCCAGTGCCAGGAACCCCTGCAGCAACACCGAGCTCTCCACGTGTAGATGTGCCGGGAAACAAGCATGAGTTGAGCAAGCAACCGAACAACCGCTAATGACAGCTGGCTCCTCCCACGCATGGCTAGAGATGCGGTATGGTGTTTTGAAATTCCTTTGCCTCTTTTAAAGTCATCACCAATGGCTTTTTTGTTTCAGTGTCAGGAATTATTATATTATAAAATCATACTCTAAAAGTAGTTTTTCTGCATTAGAAAGTCTGTCTAAAAGTGAACCAAGGTCAATTTGTATAGACAATGAAGGTGAATGAGGCTCTCTACCCCCTTTCTCTTTTATTGGTTCTAATTTTACTTTTTCATTATATAATACTGTTATATTATATATTGAATATGATATTTTACAATATTTGTGTTTTTAAATATATAATTTGAATTTTTTGTTTTGCTTTTAATTTGTTTTATTTTGTTTTGTTTTGGGATTGGAATGGAAACTCAAAATCAACTCTAAAAGTAGGAATCATCCCAGGAAAATCATCCCAGTCCTTCCTCGATGATTCTATGCATCTCTACCCTTCCAGTGGATAGTAGAGGTGTCCCCAAAGCTGAAGAAAATGAACAGGAGAAAAATATCATTTACTTCAAAGCTGTGATTTGAATCATGTTTTCTACCAAAACCTCTTTTTGAGAGAATCCAAGACAGTCTAATTGCAGTATCATGCCATATGTTATTGTCTTTGGATCTGTTTCCACATAATCTCAGATGTCAGTATTTATACCATTTAATGTGAATGCAAACAATAAGTCTCAGAAGCTCATATTCTTAGTTTCTGTGTGACGATGAATTCATTGCTACCTTCAGGAACCCTCAGGAAGGTATAGAACACTCTGCAGCAGAGGCACTCATCTAGAACCTTACCAGTCGTTGTTGGTTGTAGTTTTGTTAAGATAGAAATGCATAGCATTCCAAGTGTCCTGGTAATAGGTCAGTATGACACAGACAAGTGTCCTGGTAATAGATCAGTATGGTGAAGTAAAATGTACTTGCATATATATGCACACACTTACAATCACCCATACACAAATATAATTAGAATAATTAGATTTACATTTGAATTGATACTATATATTCTATACTGTTGTAAGGTAAAACCATTATTGTAAGAACATTTAATAATTGTTATTAAGATTATATATAATATATTACTGTATATATTATTATTATTATTATTATTATTATTATTATTATTATATATGCTATAAGAAGTCATGAATCCAAGAATGAATGGATGTGGGAGAGGAAGAAACTATATGGAGAAGTAAAGCCAGAAAGACTCAGAAAAAAGTCTAAGAGAAAAGAAAATCATTGGCTATAGAAATAATGCTAAAATGAGTGTACATGCCTCCATGTCATAGATTTGGGTATGTGTAGAAAGACTAGAGAATCATCATTGAGAAATTACTGTAGAAAATAAAGGGCTGAGAGTTATGAAGTGGTGAACTACAGAAAATAAAAAGGAGTAATAAAAGTGCCAAGTTTCAGTGACAATTAACGCGTAATTTGGCTTAATTTTGTTTTCTTTGGGTTTTATTTACTCAGATTAAAAGTGTTAGAGAGTTATAGTTTTATGTACCACACTGTTAAAGATAAATTCAAGTATTCATATGGCAGTGGTTGACAGTGGTTGATTTTTCACATAACCTGACATTTGCAAACAAGCGTACAAATGTATGTCTTCAGTAGATGCACCAGATAGAAATATTGGATGATAAAAATACATGGCTCTTGTAGCAGCTCTCCCATTGTTTCTTCCTTTGGAATCATTTCAAAATGATAATCCATCCTTGTCAGAGTTCAGGAAATAGCTATGCAGTCTTTTTCTGATGTGTATATTGAAATAAAAATCAACACAAATTCCTTTTAAGGAATGTACTGCATAAGTGGAATACAAGTGGAGACATGGTTTTCCCTCCTATCTTTGTAAACATGGATTTCTAAGTGGAAATTACGCAATCTTAGAGGCAATGAAAAACTGTTCAGCGTGGGAAACTCCTCTGTTCAATCGCTGGGGCTGCCTGAATCATTCCTTCAGCCACTGCAATTCTTTTCAACCTTAGTGCCATAACAGTACCTAGTAAAATCTCTCTCATGCAGTGGAGATGCAAACTATAGTTTGAATTAACTGATAATTCAATTCCTACCTTCATTGGATAGCTTGGCAGACATTGGAAAGAAGCTGAATAATCTAAACAATGCTTTATTTCAGGTGTATGTTGGTCCCATCTAAGCATAAAGACCATTGAACAAGTTACCCCTCAGTGAGTAGCATAAACTGTGAAACCTCGGGGAAAATCATGTATTCATAGAGTCTGATGTAATGTATTATTTTCAAATGCCTCTTAACAAATCATCAGATATGCCAATCATTATAGCCATTGAGATCCTTCTTTATTTATTTAAGTATTCTCTTCCAGCATGCCCAACCCTTGACAGTCACCATCACTTTCATTTTACTCCTGGGTTATAAATCTAATCATGCTAATGGTAACCTTTTATAAGTTAAAAAGTTAATGTCAGGAAGTTTCCTATAGCCATGGTGGTTGTTGTCTTAAATTTTCATACCAGCATTGGGGCATGGGTTTTAGAAGGAATATTTTATGGCTAAATAATGGAGGCCAGTCCTTCCCTGTGATTTTGTTTTTTCATAAAACCACATAAATGTCCTCCAGTTGTATGCCCTGGTATTGTTCAGACATGGTAGCAGTCCCATCAACGGCTTTCCTGTGAGGTTTCTGTAGTATCTGGTGCTTAGTTCAGTCATCACTGTGAGTAGGAACATGTTAATTATGAAGCAGGCATTATTTGTCTAAGTAAATACCACATAACGATCCCCCCTCTCCCTCTAAGCATCTCACACTCAAGTTAAGTCCAGGCTGCAATTGTGGGCATAATGGGCAACTGATTTTTCCTTTCCCCTAACACATGATTCCCATCATGAGCTCCACAAAGGGCATCGTGTAAATTCCTGAGGCTGAGGATTGTGCTTGTTCCCAGTGAAAGGTCCACAGAGACCTCTCATCAGTGATAATGCTTCATTTGCGTGAACTGTACACTCAATCAGGTTATCCTCTGGATGGAGTTTCCAGATCCCATACAAACACAGCTGGATTCCAACCGTTTTTCTGTTTTATCTTTTTCCTGCCAAATACATGTTTCCTACAAATTGAGTCAAGATTTTTTAACGTACTTTCTTTTTTTTCTTTTTCCTTTCTTTTTTCTTTATTTTTATTTTCTTGACAAAAACCAGACACATTCATTTTGTGCTGTTCATGTAGTAAGGGTGGAAAATGCTGCCGTCTCAGTCTCCCGTGGCTTACTGCGACTGTGGTGGGAGACCGTCTGGTGTTCTGCAGCTACTAAAGACACTTGACCTCATGTTATACAAGCACCTGCCTTTGGTATTCTGTTCCTCCTTCAAAGGAGGGTTCCAGCGTTCCAATTAGTAACTGCACAAACCCAAGGATGGACTTTCCTGTTATTTAAGTAAGTTTGCTTCAGGATGTAATGTCAGATGCAAATGTCACTGAGGTAGCAGTGCGGGATTACAACCATAAGGAAGCTGGCACTCAGGCTATCCACTAAAAAGAGGCATTAAGTCTGTTTGGAACCACTGAGAAGTAAAACTTAAAAGAAAGTTCCAAGTTAAAAAAGACAGACGTCAACTGTGTCAGCTATCAAAGAGGTTCTAATTCACACATGAACCCTGGGTAGAGCTGTCTTCATGCATGGCTGCTTCTACAAACGCTACAGCATCGCAGCACTTTCTTTCTTCTCTTGGTTCTGTGTTGTTCTTTAGTTCTACTTGTAAAGATTTTTTGGTCAGGTAAAATATGTACACAGTCTGGAATTGTGATTTCACGATTTCAATTTGACAGAGTAAGAGATAAATAGAGGGTGGAGTGGAAAGGAAGAAGACTTTTCCTTCAATAATCTTGGAGATATTTTGTGTATATTTCTAACCCTGAGTAGCTGTTACATCTTTCTTAGATTTTATGCACTCTGTATCACACACACACACACGCACGCACGCACGCACGCACGCACGCACGCACGCACGCACGCACGCACGCACGCACGCACGCACACACAATCTTATTTATCATATATAAGTTCCCTCACCCTATTATTTTAAGGACCAATTGCTTATAATAGGAATGATATACAGCAGTCCCCCAGAAGAGAAGCAGGTGATATATAAAAAGAAAAATGAAGGAAGGAACAAATTATCACATTTATGCCAAATCTCCTTTTTATTACAAGAAACAAGATATATTTAACATACAATGCATAACTTATGTGCAGCTACAAAGTCATTGACAGTCATTTCAGTGCATCAGATCCACATGGTATCTCACACAACAGCTGATCTTGGGACTGTGAACAGTATAAGGACCCAGTGCAACAGGGAATGTCCTGTCCTCACTGGGGCGACCAATCATTCCACATGCTTCCCTTTGCCAGATGTAAGCACGGAGACCACAGAATGGTTGAATCAATGAAGTCTCATGTCAGAGAACACTAATAAAAGTTCTTATTCTATTTTCCATTTTAATTCTTAAGAGTCAATCGATACATGTACATATATATTATGTATTATGTATTTCAAACACACAGACATTTGTTTTTAAATCAGTTAAATGTATTTTCTCGGACTTTAATTATTTTATGGTAAAGCATTCAGTATCCTTTCTTCCAGCTTTAGCATAATAAATATTGCATGGTTGTTGTCTCTAATTACTCCACTCTGCAATAACTCACCAGACTTCTTTGTTCCTATTTAACTCAATTCTGTCCATTAAACACCTTTCCTCCATTATAGCTTTCCATTTTATTTCTACCCAGGCTCTAAAATCACCATTCAATGCCCAGTTTATTCTTGAAAGTCTACATATGAGTGCATTCATGCAGTGTGTATCTTTCCGGGGCTGAATTCAAACAATAGAATTTTTTTCTGGGAAATACAGTTTAATTGTGAATGTGTCCCACATTTGGGTACCAGTTGATGATTGTTTCCATTTCCTACCTATTGAGAATTGTGTTGCAACAAGCATGGCTTTGTAGATGTACTGATTATTGTTTCCTGTATAATTACCCAATTATCCTCCGTTGCTCTACACCTCTCTATAGAGTAGGATTACTGAATTATCTGGTAGTTCCTTTTGCGATTTTTTTGAAAGAAACCTTCATGTTTTGTCCCTAGTGGCTGTACACATTTCTATCAACATCATGCAAAGGTTCTCTTTAAAGTTTCAGCCAAGACTTGTTCTTGTTGGCTTTTTGGATAATAGTGTTTCTTATGTAAATGAAGTTTATTTGTGTTTTGGTTTGTGCTGGTAGGGGCTGAATTCTTAGTCTTACACATGCTCCAGTTGCTCAAGTAATGTCATAGTTATTACCTCGGTAGTTTAAGGCTACTCCTTAAGTAGTTTAAGACAATTTCCATTTGGGTTTTATAGAGAGCTTTTATATATTCCCTAGTCGTGGTTATAACAAAAACTCTTAAATGTTTTTGGGAACCTGACCAATTTTAGGTTCTCTTAGAGGCTCTAATGAAAGGACAAAGGGACCACTAGCTCCTTGTTCATTAGTGGATTTGGCAAGGTCCCGTCCGAGATTGAGGGTAGTGCTTCAAAAGACCCAAGGTTATAGTTTCTGGGGATCTGTCTCTACTTCTTGGGCTGTACTCATCAGTCCTAAGGCACACTTTCGGACACTGTCTTCATGTAGCTGAGGTAGCCTGTGCTTTTATTGTCTAGTTTAGGTCTCTGTTAATCTTGGTCTACCCCAATCTCTGCATGGATATCCCAGTTATCAAGAAAATTCTTGACTTTGAGAATAACTGCAATGGTTGAACAAATGGGGATGGCAGCCCCAGCATTTGAGCAGAGTTTTCCATGTTTTCATCTTCCTTATTTCTCTTCCCTGATCCCCCCCCCACTCAACATCTTACTATTCCGGGGCCTTGCTTTTGTTTAGGTCAAGATGCGTTACTAGACTAAGGTTCTGGAAGTAAAAGGAAAAGAGGGGCAGATGGGTTAGGAAAAGGGGTATATTGTTTATAAAACTCTGGGTTAGAATTTGTAAACAAAAAAGCCCTATATCATAATGTTATTACATATCTTTATCTTCTAAGTGTTATCAGTACATTGCATGTTGAAAATACAGCATGCATGCATTTAAGATAGTTTTCAGGCAATACTTTAATGAGAGAAAGACATGCAAGACACAAGAGTTACTCTTGAGGACTTTAAAAGGGTTTTCAGAAGCTTTCCAGAAAAGGAGTTTAGAAGTACAACACAGTCACCTTTTACCATGACTGCATAGTGCCTAAGAACTTCACAGCCAGAGAGTAGAGTAATATAGTTTGAATGTTGCCATGATATCTGAGACAATTTGAATAAATGTACTAAGAAAATATTAAGCCTATTTATTATTATACACCAAATATAACGTAAGTTCATTTACTGTATTAATTGATTGAATATTGATTGGAATGAAAAATTAGTCTGTAGGAATATAGATGCAAAAATCCTCTTGGTACTTCAGCGATATGAGAATATGTCTTAAATCTGACACTTGCAAGCCAATAGTTATATAATGGTTTTTTTTCTTCCATTCATATGTTTCTCCCTCTGAAGGAGAGGTTTTATTCTGAACACTATATTGTCTCAAACTAAAATACGCATCTGTGCTCAAGATGAACAATGCTTTCGGCCCTGTAGAAAGCAACAATTTCCACAAAAAGATTTGAAACTGGGAGATCAGTTAGTAGGACAGACCCTGGGCTTTGGGGTAGATTCCCATGATGATTCTGAACAGAGTGTCAGCAACTCTACTCTCACGGTAAGATATATGACACCACCAAATTTGCATTGTATTTTCAGAAAGAAGTACTGGAAGGTTTCACAGTTCATTTTCAGGATAAAATTGTGGCTTCCCATGTAATAGAATAAAACAATTTAAAAAGAGATTATAGTTTCATGGCTATTAATGCTCAAATTCAATATTGGTATTCTTTGATAGTTTCCTATATTTATAAAATAAATATTAATCAAGCACATCTACCACTATCCTCTTGCAGTTCTTCTCAATGCCCCATCCTCATCTCCTTGGTAACTTTGTGTCTTTTTTTTTTTCATTTTATTACTTTTGTTTTTAGTTACTCTTTGGGATCCGCCAGTGCTTCCCATATACATGCGACTATGTGGCTATTCATTGGTGCAGAAGCAATCTTGCAGTGGCCACATTGCCCAAAGAGAGTGGCTTTCTCTCCCTCAGCAAACATCAACTGCCAATGAATTCTCTCGCATAGGTAGAGACCCAGAAGCCTCTCTCCCAACCATGCCGGAATTTTCCTCTGCTTTGATATTGTGCAAATTGTGTGCAGGTACTCATAGCCTATATGTATTGATGAAAGCAACAATTATTTCCGAGAACAGAAATCAATATTTCAAAGCTCTTCTTCCCATCTCCCAGTTGTTTTTTTTTTCCTGGAGCTGAGGACCGAACCCTGGGCTTTGCGCTTGCTAGGCAAGCACTCTACCACTCAGCTAACTCCCCAACTCCCATTTCTTAGTTCTTACATCAGTCTTGCTTTCTCTAATGTTCCCTAATAGAGGGAGGATTGGGGTAGTTGATGTACTTTTAGTTGAGCACATAGAATTTATATATTTTGTACTTTGACCAGTTATGAATCTCTGTTACCAAGGAATACCTATGCCAAAAGGAGCTTACCGGAGTGGGGTTGAATGATGCACAAATGTCTGAGTGTGAACATACCTAATCATTAAGTTGTCAGCATAACTATTTATCAATTCCCCCTCTCATAACTCTATGACCTCTACAATCATAGGCTTTTTATCAATTTTACTATACAGTGCCAGGCATGAAACCCATCTTACAGAGACAGCCTCATATCAAACTTTAAAGTGGTCAGTTGGTTATCCATAGTCATCATACCACCCTTGCAGCTCTGGGTACATCTTTGGCATGAGGTCAGTATTGTAGCATGAATACTGGTTAAGACTACTGATTTCTAGAGGCTATCCCCAAGTTCCCCTCCCCCACTGCTACATAACTCCTTTCAAATTCCTGTCCCTCTCTACTTCTCCTTCATCTCCTCTTGTATCTAAACCAGCCCCCCTGTTTTATCTCCTCCTCCTCTCTCCTTCCAAGATCCCCCCTCTCTCTACTTCCTGAGATTATTTTCTTACCCCTTCTGAGTAGGAAAAGTATCCACACTTTGGTGTGGCCTTCCTTCTTCTTGGGTTTTATAGGTCTGTGAATTGTATGGTGAGTATTTCAAGCCTTTTTCGGCTAATATCCACTTATCAATGAGTACATACCATGTGTGTTCTTTTGTGAGTGGGTTACCTCACTCAGGTTGATGTTTTCTAATTCCAGCCATTTGCCTGAGAATTTCATGAAGTCACTGTTTTTAATACCTGAGCAGTACTCCATGGTGTAAATGTACCACAATTTCTGTATCCATTCCTCTGTTGAGGGACAGCTGGGTTGTTTCCAGCATCCGGCTATTATAAATAAGGCTGCTATGACATAGTGGAGCATGTGTCCTTGTTGTATGTTGGAGCATCAGATGCCAGGGACCCAAGAGATTCCCAGGGCCCAACAGGGAGGACATTAGCTAAAATAGCCAACAAGGGGGAGATAGAACATCTAGAGTCCATATCCAGTGGATAGGCACAGCCTCCTGTTGAGGGACAGGCCACCCACCCACCTCAAAAATATTAATACAGAATTTCTCCTGTTAAAAGACTCTTCAGGGACAAAGACTGTAGTAGAGACAGAAGGAAAGGCCATCCAGAGACTGCCCCACCTGGAGATCCATCCCATCTGCAGACACAAAACCCAGACACTATTGCTGATAACAAGAAGTTCTTACTGACAGATGCCTGGTATAGTTGTCCCCTGATAGGATCTGCCAGAGCCTCAACAACACAGATGTGGAGGATACATGCAGCCAAATATTGGAATGAGCATGGAGACCCCAATGGAGAAGTTAGGGCAAGGACTGAAGGAGCTGAAGGGGTTTGCAACCCCACAGGATGAACAACAATATCAACCAACCAGACCCCACTAGAGTTCCCAGGGACTAAACCACCAATCAAGAATACATGTGGCGAGGGGACCCATGGCTCCAGCTGGATATATAGTAGAGGGTTGCCTTATCTGGCATCAACTGGTCTTGTGGAGGCTTGAGGACCCAGAGTAGGGGAATGCTAGGGTGCTGAGGCAGCAGTGAGTGGGCAGGGGGAGGGGATGAGGAGTTTATGGAGGGGAAACTGGGAAGTGGGATAACATTTGAAATGTAAATAAATAAAATAACCAATAGAAAAAGACTACTACTTCTTCCCCAGCATCCTACATTCTATTCTTTGCACTATGTAAGCTACCTATCTAGGATAGAGTCATGTGACCAGTTTAACATTGATGTGTGTATTATATACATCCTAAATGAATGTTTAGCAATAATGCCTTACCATCTATGATGAACAACGAAAAGCAATGACAATAGCCTCTATTCTTTGTTCTTGGGAGGGGGTAGCTGCTCTGTAGTTACCCGGACAAAATCCTTTTTGGTGGCAACCCATGCTCGGCATCGAGATATTTGTTTAATAACATGTTTTCAGGGTGGGTAGGTGGGTAAGGGGGCATGGTAAAAGGGCCAGGAGTTTGAGTGGAAATATGCAGCTTCAGTGGTTGGAGGTTGAAGCATCCTCTAGAAAGTACCAGAGAACTGGGAAGTAAGAGACTCTTAGGACTCTATGGGGCTGACCCTAGCTGAAAAGTCCATCAGTGGGGAGAGGGATCTCGAAGAGTCCACCTTCAGTAGATGGGGTCCCACATCGGGAACAGGTTACTAACCCACAGCCAAAGTTTCTGACCCAGAATTGTGCCTGTCTAAAAGAGCTGCAGGGACAAAAATGGAGAAGAGCCTGAGGGAAAGGAGGTCCAGTGACTGCCCAACTAGGGGTCCATCTTATGGGACGGTGCCAAGGCTTGACACTTATGGATGCTATAATGTGCTTACAAACAGGAGCCTAGCTGTCCTCTGACAGGCCCTACCAGCAACTGACTGAGACAGAAGCAGATACACCCAACCTAGGGACTGCAGTTGGGGACTCCTGTGGCTGAATTGGGGAAAGGATTGAAGAAGCTGCCGGGGGAGGGTGACCACATAGAGAGACCAGCAGTCTCAACTATCCAGGGTCTCTGGGAGCTCTCGGAGACGGAGAGCTCAACCAGGCAGCACACAGGGGCCGGTTTGAGGTCCCTGGCACATACAGAGCACTGCCTGGTCTGGCCTCACTGGGAGAAGATGCACCTAATCTTGAGAGACTTGAGGCCCTAGGGATGGGGGGAGGGCTGGTGCTAGGAGCATCCTCTTGGAGACAGAGGGAGGAGGAAGGGGAGGAGGAAATGTGGGATGGGTTAGCGGTGTGTGTGTGTGTGTGTGTGTGTGTGTCTGTCTGTCTGTCTGTCTGTCTGTGTATAATCTGACAGCAGCATTATTTATTCATGCAAGGTATTTCTTTTCAAATTCCCTTTACTATAGATGAATGTGGACATCCTTGCCTACACACACACACACACACACACACACACACACACACACACACACACACACACACGGATATACAGGTCTTTATTCTTAGTTGTGTCCAGCTCTGTCCTAGTCTCTCTTCTTCCTGTTACCCTATTCCACTAAATCCTTTACTCCGAGTATATCCCCTCTTGTTTCATTTACTCATGTCCCAGCATCTTCTCCAGTTGATCTTCTCCTTGGGTTGCCAGTTCATAGGTTTTCCTGCAACTCTTCATTAGTCTTTGCCTCTTGACAACATCCCCTGCCCCGTCCTTGCACTTCTGGTATGCGTGAGCTTTTTCCCATTGGTACTTCACTTTTCCTCTCTAGTTTACCTGCATTTTATTACCCCCCTTTCCCTTAAGCCAGCCAGACTACTGGCCTATTTCTGCTGGCTTTCACGTGTACTCCAGGTTAAACATGTAAATAAATTAAATGAAACCTAGGATCCACATACGAGAGAGAACAGAGAAGTCTTCGTCTCCCTGGGCCTTGGTTGAACATCATGTGAAATGTATTATAATTTAGACGAAAAGTCTACCCTTCCATGTTAGTAAGGGAATGACTCAAATAGTAGTCCCATTTAACACACAAGGTGAAGTGATCTCAATGTCATTGACTAAATTACTGAAAGACGCAGCATATGTGGAGATAAAAGTCAGATTTCCCTAACACGTTGATATCATCAGATTAGGGTCATTTTAAGAATAAAGGTATGCATTTTGGGTGCGTTTGTTATTTCTGTAAGATTCTAGATGTCAATCAAAAGAAATACATTTTAAAAGTTCACATTGCTAAACTCCATTTCAAGCAACTGCTCCTTCCCTAGTTAAGTATATATATATATATATATATATATATATATATATATGTGTGTGTGTGTGTGTGTGTGTGTGTGTGTGTGTGTGTATGTTTGTGCTTGTGGATGTGTGGATGTGTGTGTAGGAATAATTGAGAAGAGTTGGAAGCAAGTGACATGAGGGTTGATGTGATGAAGGAAGGAGAAGATGTGATGTAATTACACTTTAATTAATTTTTGAATCTCTCAATAAGCCAGAGTTTATGTATGTATGTTTACACATACACATATATGCATATATGTATACATATATTATATATGTATGACTAAGACATTTATCATATATATCATATATATCATATATATAAGTAAATATATATACTGGATATATGTATCATGTAGGTGAACTAATATATAATTTCATGTATTTTTATTTATTTACATATTGAATTTACTACAGTGACTTCCAGACTGTGGTCCATATAACATTGGCTGGAAACCCATACATAATCCAGGAATCCAGTAGTTCAGTCCATGAGGCTGGATGTCTCAGATGGTTTTCTGTATTTGCTATTTGGAATCCCAAAGTAGAAGGCTCTAATACCAATGAAAGAATTAACTTTCCATCCAGGGTGAGGGCAAGCAGGCAAAGAGCAGAAGCTTCCTTCCATGTCAAATGAGTCAACTATACTCCAGTGGAAGGTCACAAATATTCCTAGATAATTTAAAAGCACATATTGGCCATGATGGGTGATAAAAGAAAGAACAAAAGAACACTCACAGACACACAAAGATACACACATACTCGTGGACACATACCTACCTATCTACATACATACATGCATGCATACGTACACACACACACATATATTCATACAAGTTGCATGGATAGATCATGTGGGTAGATCTGGAAAAAATGGGAGATAAAGAATGACAATGTCCAAACACATTTCAGAAAATTCTTGAAGAATTATTAAAATGTTTCAAGCATTCTGAAGAGACAACCACCGAATGTATGATACACCCTACACTAACCTCACTCCTATTTCTGCCAGTTGGCTTATCCAACCCACGCTACTTGATCCTTTATTTATTGAAATTGGCAGTCCATACGTAGGCCATTTATTATTTTACATTTGGGTAAAGATGTACTATAATTGTATCAATCAGGAGACAGGCTGGCCATGCTAGCACTTGAAGAAAGGTGACCTCCTCCCTTTGTTCTATAGGCATGAATGATGAAGTGTGTGATGCTAAAACCATATCGCAGGACAATCAAACCAGTACGTTCAGAGGAGTCAGCGTCCTGAAGGAAATTGTACCATTAAAACCAAAAGAAAGTTCTGGAAAGGAATTAATGCAGTATTGTTGAATTTTTATTTAAACTATGTACAGCCTATCTCTTTAAATATCCCAAGCACTTGTGTTAATATAATCATTTCCTTTACTTTAATTGAAGCTTTTGCTAAGTTATTTTGAAGAATGGGATATTTCCAAGTAAAAATATTTTTCTTGGATTCAATTTTGTTAAACAAGCCTTCAAACTTTCGGTCTATACTGAAGAGTGTTTTAATATAGCTGACAGGCTGTAAATTCTTTCCAATTCAGAAATAAAGGTGAGTGGGAGTGGTTTCCGAGCTGGTTAGAAAACAGGGGCAGGACAAGCTCAGAAAGCCAGGTTGTAGGAGTTTTATGCAGCCTGAAGGGATATGAAGTTCACAGGAAGGAGGACAATCTTTTCTTTTTCCGATTGTGCTAATAGATCCTGAGTAGCTGCTGCACTAAATAAGGGGATTAATTATGGGTTACATTAGTGGTTATATTTGTTCCTGTTGATGCTGCTCTGTTTGCCGCTTAACCATCTATGACCTTGTGGAAGGATAGCGAAGAGCTGACTTTTCGTGTCCTTAGAGTAGAATGTTCTTTCTCTCACATAACACAAATTCGACTCTGGCTCGCTTACGTGGCTCCAGTAGGGGTGGTTCCCAGGCCCTCTGCTTTGTTCTACGGCCTGAGTTGACTTGTGGACTGTGGGAAAGTGTGTAGCATCATAACAGTCAAGTGACCTCTGAGCAGAGAGCAGGCAGCACGCATCAGGGAGGACAACAGGACACAGTATAAGCACATGACCTGTATGTGAAGCTCATCCTTCTGGTGAGCAGATGTAATTAACATAGACACCAAGTCTCTGCAGACAAAACCAGTTGAGCGTGGTGTGTAGAGGGGAGTATTTTTCACTCAGCAATATTAGATACTCATATGAACTGTAGAAGAGTTGGCTCTCAGAGAATGCTATGTCTCAAATCTAGAGATCAGAGTCTCCCAATATGTTGTTCATGGAATAGCGTTTCTTGGTATTAGTAGGTATCACATTACAAGAGATTGAGAAGGAGTGTTCTGGTTAAATTGATACAGAAAAGGAATACTGTAGAGGAATGGCTTCACTGTCAGGACACACATAAGTTTGGCTCTGTTTTACTACTGTGCAAACCTGGTTGATTTCAGAACCTCAGAAGGGGAGATTAGGGCATCATTATGGGCCATTCTGATTCAGTGGTAACTGGTGTTTGTGGGAAGGACCTAGGGGTGGTATGAACTTTCTTGTCTAAAAGAGCACATTGGAGCAGTTCCCATCTGTGTTTGGGCATGAATGGAAGCTTCGGGAGGGCTTTGGGACTGGGCAGATTCAGCAGTAATGAATTCACAAGTTCTTTTTCCTACCATGGCTGGACCTGAAGAGCTAGTACAGGGAAAGGGGGCAGTCCAAGCATGTAAATGTGACTCCATGCTGCCTCAGGGTGAAGCAGGGTAGATGAGGAGCCTAGAGTTGATCAGTGAGACACCTTGCAGATTTGGTGCCTGGCTACACTCGCCTATGCAGCTCAACTTTTTTCCATTTGTTAAAATTCAGTTTTTATTATTATCAAACGTACCAGGTTTCCTTAAGAGATCGTCATCCACAGCCTGTTTTGGTTGACTCTGTCCCTGTTCCCCCAACAGCTGCTTTGCCTTTTCTCTCCCAGACTTTTCTCATTCCACTTTCACAGCAATGGATCCCAATGCCCTCCTCATTCCCCTACCCTACAACCTCTTTGCTCTAATCTCATGGCCCCTTTCTAGCTTTATGAAACTAGTATGCTTACTCAACTTAAAATGGAGAGACAGAGGAGCCAGCATGGAAACAAGATAGTATAATTTTCTCGCCATAACCATTGTGAGCCTTAGGAAACTGTAAGGCCCGTCCAGACTTGGGCTTCAGCTACCTGCTTGTACTTTGTAGTTAGACTATGACGTGTCAGTCATTCAGGCTGCACTACTACATTTAATGTAGTTTCTAGTCAAGACAAGCACAAATGGTACTTTCCATGCATTCTTCATAGTGAAATAGCCATCTTTCCTCTACAGTAACATGTTCTATTCGATGTATCTCAGTAATATTTTGGCTTTTCTTATTCAGTGCTCTGGTTATTATGGGTCTAGACATAGAGACATAGTTTGACGATTCACCGAGGAACAGACTGGGAGCCCGTTCTTAATCACTTGTGATTGTGCGTAAGTTAGGACGCTTGTATGACTATGCAGGATCCGTGCGTGTTACTTCAGGACCTGGGAGTCTATTAAGAACTCGTGCTGATTTAGAGTAGCGGTTCTCAACCTGTGGGCAATGCACCTTTTGGAAGGGCCCTATTTCAGATACTCTGCATTATGACTCATAACAGTAGAAAATTAAAGTTATGAAGCCGCATGAAAATAATTTTATGGTTGGGGTTCACCGCGACATGAGGAACGCCATTAAGAGGTCTTGGCATCAGGAAGGTTGAGACGCACTGGTGTAGAGCACCTTGCTTTTTTGGTGTCTTTCATCTGCTCTGTCCCTTATGCTCTTTACTCCTTCTCTTGGCTGAGTTCACTGAACCATGAGAGGACCGGTTTGATGGAAATATCCCTTTTAAGGCTCAGTGTTCCAAGGTCTATTACTCTGTGTGTTTTGCTGTCCTGTGTAGAAGGCACTCATTAGTCAGCATGATTTGCCAACGCATGGAAAGAACTCAGTAGTCGCTATTATTGTTGTAAATGTTTTCTGACAATGATTCCCATCTTCCTTGAGACTTCTTTTTGAGGTTTTCTCTGGTATAGACACATACACGTGTATATAAAACCCTACAGTATTTAGTCTTTCCTTATTCATCTTTCTGCTCCTTTTCAGATTTTCTTACACTTGAATTTGCTAAAAGTTAATATGAGTGTCATCAAACTTGGGATTATTTTCAAGTTTTTGATAGATGAGCTCTATAGAATACATACGCTCAAAGACTTTTCCTAGGACTAAGATAAAGTAAATAAAAACACAGTGAGAAGAGCTGTCCACCTCACACACACTTACCAAGGCAGCCGATGGTTCTCAACTCCCTACTTGAGTTCTACACTGCGGGTAAAATGCTAGTTGAGCTCACTTCTGAATCAGCAAAGTGCTGAAGCCTTGGGAAGTTATAATTAGACAGATAATAAAATGGGGCTCCTATCAAATTTTTCACACATTTTAACGCACCTGACAGTCTATCAAAAGGAAGTGTCTCTCAAGACAGACTTGCCACGGGTGGCTGGGTTTGCCAAACCACCAGAGCGTGGAATCAATCCTGCTTATCAGCATCCAGCTCATGGAAGCATGCTTCTGGGAGCTGGAGTCCGTGGCTCTGAGCTTTCTTTGGCTGGGCTCAAAATGAAGACCAAGATTGTGCACATCAATTTCACTTAATTAGCTTTTTACATGACTTTCATTTCTCTTACGTAGGCTAATTAGCAACATGCTAGGAAATCGGCCCTCCCCCCACGCTGGAGAGTTCGCAGGCATTTCCGCATTTATACTCACTAAAATCGGCGTCCTTAACTTCACTTCTGCAATGGCTCAGGCTGGAGGGTAGTTCCCCACTGAGATACAGTTTCTGTACTATTAATTTTGTTCTTTACTTTCCTCTCTCCGGGAAACAGGCGATTTAATTCGTGAGAGTGCTCTGAGGCACCCTGCTTATGTTGTTGAGCAGATTTATGTAGTGCCTGTGTCAAACGACACAGTACACTGACTGGAAATCACTGTGCTCTGCACTCATATGAAGTTGAATACAATTTATCCAAAGTGTATTTAAGTAAGCAGAGAGGGGCAGGCCCAATATCAAACAAAGTGATTTCCTGTGTGCCAACATTGTTTTCTATTTTTAAAACGACGCTATATATTTATTGAAGATATTTCATCATCATTGAAGATATCAAATACATTTTAACGGATCATAGAATTAGCATAAAATCATTAAGAGCATCAGACTCCAACTTTACAAGCAACCATATTAGAAAATTTCACAGGGCAGATTGACATTTACACTTAGCAGAGTAAAGCGAATCAGTAATGTCTTTGTGGAAGGAAGTTACCTTCCTCTTTCCATTGGTCCATTTGATTTGTAGTTCCACATAAACTAAAACTTTAAGACTTACTTCTCAAGTAAGTTATACTGACCACAGTATAACAATTTAAATTGCTCACCATGAAGAAGAATTGACGACATAAATTCCACACATATGGAACCACTAGAATTTTTCTGACACAGACTTTGTAATGTGTATGAAGAGAGCCAGGCGTGTGATGAACCAACACAAAACAGGACATTGGCCCAGTGTGATTCACTGTTGTGAAATCATGTTCTCCTTTGTATGAGTACTAAGAGGATATTAGAAAAGGATCAATGGCCTTGTTCTATCTTCAGGAATCATTTTAGTTAAAAAATAAAATAAAAAAAAATCCCTAACAGAATAAAAGGGAATAGCAGCATAAAAATACACACTCTTTACACGTTTCTCTTCTCTCAATGAAATACTGCTCATGAAGGTTGGGATTGTACAAATCGTGATGAAATTCTATCCAAACTGTCGGAAGAAAGTAACGTATCTAAGTGTGTGCTTTTGGAATTTGAGAGCTCTAAACCACGTCTCTGACTCTGATTAATTGATAGTAGTTGTGTTCTCTGAAGCAAGAGATATTGAGAACATTTTGGCATGCAGATTCACCAACCTAAAATAGACATAATAATGTGTATTTTGAGTCATTATTAAGGATTATAGGAGCTTCCCCCGCCCAGGTGTTTGCATAGCTCAACTGTGGGAGGAATGAATACACTTTGTAATTTAGACTCATCATCAATGATAAACATCTCTTCTGTGGTACTCATCAGAGGTTTTCAATGCTGGGTATCACTTCAATGTTTCCACATACACCTTATTCTTCTTATGCCTGTAGGCTTTCTTGTAAGCTGTAGTCTACCAGTATCTACGGTAACTATGCAGATTTAATTAGTTGTGTGGCCAGCGGTTTTCGTGGTTGTTGCTGTCGTTTTTAAACTTAAACGCAATTCTAGCTTGTGGACATTTGAGAAGGACACTGAAAAGATTTTCTCCTCTCCTGTTTCAGAAAGGCCAGAAGCAGGAAGTAAACAGAATTAGTTCAGTTTCAGCTGCACAGATGCAATTTCCTCTTCTTGAGGATAATATCTATTCAAAGCTGATGGCTTTTAAAGAGCAAAGTGTTACCCAATTTCCTTCCTCCTTCATCAGTTTTTAAAGTGTTTATCTGTGGAAAACACTGTAGAGGCTTACACTAAGACGATCGTGTGTTCCTTGTGGTCATTTACTAAAACACATCCTGCCCACAATTGAGAAAGCAGCGCCGGAGTGTTACTGCACACCAAATTGTGTGAGGAAATGCTTCTGTATGTTCTCACACATGGTGTTGACCGCTGTGCTTATGGCTGTTTTCTTGTCTCTCCGGTGTTAAGCTAAACTTTATAGACAAGGGGGAGATGATCATTTTTACAGATTATGTTTTATTGTTATGAATTAAAAATCAAATTCTAATATTCTAATCCTGATTACAGATGCGTTCCTGAAATGTTTTCGATGGAAAAATACTGACAAGATTCACGAAAGCAAACTTATCTGCCCCACCTGAAATATGTTGGCAAACCATGGTAACCGTTGCATATGGAGATGAAATATTTATACTCTTGATATAGCCTGTTCTTTCTAGATGCAAACTTCACTGAAATAACATAATAAAAATCCAGTCTTTAAGTACCTAATTCACCGACATTATTCACTGTTCCATTATCATAACCATTTTCTCCAACTTAACCTAGGTTAACTATATTTGAATGCTAGCTTACAAACTGCAGGAATTTTTAATTTTTTCTGTCATCCTGTTCTATTAGTCAGCATAGTGAGCAGACCTGTGTTTTATGCATTCAGCACACACTCAAAATATATGTGCATAAGGACTAAGGAAATTAACAAATTTATATTTGAAATAAATGATAAAGTTAACACTATACTATATGATTTAAAAATCAGCAACAGAAGCAAGAAATGTTACTTTGTTCATAATTATTTTTTCCATCTTTCTTATAACAACAGTTTTACAGTTTGTGATACATTCCCTGTTTTATCATCTGTTTCTTGGAGCCATCAATGTACACACAATGTTACTTATTGTTTCCTAAACAGGCTTGAAAATCCGTGTTTTATTAATCTGTTGACATGGCATTTGCTAAGATCTGAAAGAATAATACTAGCTAGCATTCCAACATAGAAGGGGGAAGTCTCCCAAGACCACACCACTAAATGAAGAGCTACAGGAAATAAATGTCTGCTGACAGAAGGAGACTAAACGCTCTCTGGAGACCAGCTCCCATGCAACATATGACCCAATCCTAGGTGGTCATCTCTAAATACCCACCACACACACAAAGGTACTCAATAGACTATGCTTATAAATTCATAGAAATAGAAATGTATTTGCAAATTGACACGCATGTGGTATGTGTGGGTGTGTGTTTAAATTTAATAGTTAAAGAATAAGAGAACAGGAATTTGAGACAATGAAGCAGGGGAGATAAAGGAGGAGATGATAGGAAGAGATGGAGGGGTAGAAGTGATTTAAATACCATATTCACATAGTCTTAGAATACATAAGTAAGAGCAAAAGGAAACCACACTCACTATAGCTGCAGTTCCTTTAGGAAAGTATCATAATTCAACCTCTTCCTGCTTATTTCTTTAATTTAAAAATTTATGAGTTTGTTCTGATACTTACTGAGATATCTCCAGGAGTATTTTTATTAAGAATGAGCTAGAGACATAAAATTTTCAGTCTTCAGGAAGTAAACTGTTAAAATGGAAGGCCAGGCAGTGAGCACAAGGTGAGTTTACCCAGGAAAATCTGAAGTCCGAGTCTACTCTGTATGCTAACAGGCATATTCTAAGGACTTAACTTTTGGAAGAAATGTTAGAATGTTTCCTTAGGTCATAGGAGACTTAATTGTTTTACTTCTACCTATGGGAATATATGTGAGAATAATATTTCCGAAAAGCAAAATAAAATACTATTCTTTAGTATTTTGCCTGACACTCATGTTTGTCTTCGAAGCTTAATACCTCAAGTCTCCTTGTTCCAAGTACTTTACATGCCTGGAAACATCTATAATTTTATGCTTACTGTTTATTTAATACTCTCTTGTTCCCTCTCTCTACTTCCCATACATTCCACCCCCCATCTTGATCATATCTCTCTACATTGCTCAGCTGGGCTGACACTTGCAGTGCCCTCCAAGTTCCCTGATTGCAGATCACAGCTGTGAAAGCCAGGCTTTGCCTTTTAAAGTCTAGAGCTGTAAAAAGCAGATGTCATGAGTCCTGTTTTCTGTTTTATTACAATATGAATCACCTTGATAACATATACATTTAATATAAAATCTTAATAATATACATTATGTATGCTTACATATGTAATAACAGTAACATTTGTAACAAATAAACCCATGGATTTCTTTTGCCTCACTTTGACCTACTTAGTTCAATCCCTTAATTTGGCCTGTTGGTGAGAAGTAATTTTGAAAAATGATACACAACTTGGAGGATGAGTTCTCTTCCCAGGACAAGGCCATTCCCCCTCTGTCAGTCCAAGGCTCTCCATGGACTTGCATTCCTGCAGTTATATCAGTTACAGATCTAGATGACTTACCAGAATTGGAGGTGATAAACAGAAGGTTTATACTGTCAAGGTAATTATTTTTCTATTCCTATACAAGTTGATTTGGGGTATGGTTAGCTACCTTGGAAGATCAGGAAAATTCCTCAGCATGCAAATATCTTTTGATTTGCTGTTTACCAATTCATACACCGTGAAGAAAAAAGTCATTTTAAAAACATAGTTTATCCAAATGAATAGCATTTCTGAGACTATAAATTTGTAATTTATATGTTTATTTTCGTGGGCAAATGCCATTGTACAATGTATCTGGCACCCTACCGTGGAGATCTTCTTTCACTTGAAACTATTAAAAGAATTCAGGAAGCCAAATCCAAAGGACCATTGTTTTCTATATTTAAACCTCTGTTCTTGTTTCAAGATTCTGTATACAAGTTAGGGAGGATTTTGCTGGAATGCATTCAAAGAGCTCAAGCCAGAAACAAGAAATCCCAAACACGGGGATTCTAAGTAAGTTTCCAGATAGCTTACAGTTTGGGTAGAACACGTTTGAGATGGGTGTTTTAAACATTTCGATTCAGTTCACTTAGTTTCAACAAACACAGGAAGGCACTGTTTTAGAATATGAGAGCAAAAACAAAACATGAAATTTTGTTGTCAAAGGAATTGAGAATCACTTGATTTAGGTGAGTATACAGAAAAGAATGTGTAGAACAGATCCACTATGGGGAGTGATTTATGGTGATATTGACTTTTATCTACAGTAGGTCATGATTCACATAATTATCTATCATTATGTCATTAGAAACATACTAACCCTGAGTTGAAACAGGAGTAAAGGAAAGTGATGGGTAGAGAGGAAATCAGGCAGAGAGACTGTGTGTGGAGGACTATGTTACACTTTATCCAGAGGCTGGTGTGTGGAGAGAGCTTTCACTTGTCCCAGAAGCCCAGGAGACATCGTATCAACAGTCAGTAAAGGTGTATCAGTGAATTGATTACTGAGTCCTGAAAAACTAAAACAACATAACCCTAGGGATTCATCTATGACACAGGGGAGAGAGAGGAGGGTCAATTTTGGGGCCTGATTGTCCCAATGAAACCTTGGCATAGCCATTAGGAGTGCATCATTTTTCTATTTCTGTGTGTGTGTGTGTGTGTGTGTGTGTGTGTGTGTGTGTGTGTGTGTGTGCATTTGAGTGTGTATCACAGAGGAACACATCAGTTGCTTTAACTCACCACCTCCCTTTCAGCATTTGTTGTCTATTGTTCCATTGATCATGACCATTCTAAGGAAAGATTAAATCTCAAAATTGTTTTGCTTTGCGTTTCCCTAATGGCTGGTGATGAACATTTTTGACATACTTTTAATCGTTCTCTTTGAATGGGCCTTTTTGGTTTTTTTGTTTTGTTTTTTGTTTTTTTTTGTTTTGTTTTGTTTTGTTTTGTTTTTTTTATTTTGTCTTTGGGTTCTGGATATTAAACCTCTGTCACTTATACAGTTGACAGAGATTCTCTCCTGTTTTATGACCTCCCTCTTCATCCATTTGACTGCTTCTTTTGCTTTGCAGAAGCTATTTAATTTCATGATATCCTCTTGTTTATTGCTGGCCTTAATGTTGTGGCATATGGAGTTCTATTCAGGAAGTCCTGTCCTACCCCTGTGTTATGTTTGGTTCTGACTCTGTTTTCTTCAAGAAGATTCAGCATTCCAGGTTTCACATTAGATCTTTGATAAGTCTAAATTCAGTTTTCTATTGTGAAAGAAGTTCAGTATTTTGACAAATTGCATTGACTTCCTAGAGTGCTTTGAGCAGTGTATTTGTTTGAAATTATTCTGATTCATGAGCGAGGTATATCTTTGTTTTTCTTTGTGTCTTGGGCAATTTATTTCAATAGTGTTCCATCAATTTCATTGCCAAGGTACTTCATTGCTTTGCTTAAATTTTGTTATTAAATGTTTATTCCTTTTGTAACTAGTATAAATCAAACCACTTTCTCAATTTCTTTCACAGGAAGGTCATTTTTCATCTCTAGAATTGCTACTAATTCAGGTCGAATTTGTATCCTGTAACTTCACTTATATTTGTTTATAAGATAAATAGGTTTTGCTTCAGTGTATTGGGTTTTTATATGTTTAGAATTATGTAATCCCCAAACAGAAATAACTAAACATTTTCTTTTCTAATTTGGATATCCTTTCAATATGTTTCCCGATTATTCTTCATTTGTGCTTGAGTTTTATAATTTCTTTCTGTCTAAGCATCATGGACTTGAGGTTTTTGCATCTCTGAGGCATGTTCGTAGGCTGCCTGAAATTATTTTCTTTTTGATGCAGGCATGTATTGCTCTGTGCATTTTTCTTATGTTTACTCCTGTTTTTCTACAACTTTTGATAAATCATATTATTTTCATTTGTGATTAGAAATGTATACTTTATTTAAAATATGTTTAATTGCCCAATGCTCATTTCAAAGTGATTTATTCACATTGCACTCAGTGTGTGTATACATGTAGTTCCATTCTTTTGAGTTTTATTTTATTTTGGCTGGGGAGACACAAAGTATGATTTTATTTTTTTATAACTTACTGAAGCATACTTGTAGCCTTATTTAATTTGGCTAGTATAATTTTCATGAGAATATATAAATAATATACATATAATGTAATATATTTATATACATACAAAATAGAAATATATATTTGGGGGTGGTTTGCTCAACTATTTTTAAAATATCTTTATGTTCAGTTTTATGATTCAATTAAGATTTACATTTTTTCATTTAAATTTTTTAATATGTTCTACTGGAGTACAATTACTATATGATGAAATTAAATAATGCGATTTGCAGTCTATGATTGTAAAATATTGCCACAGTCTAATTTCAAAATGTTTTTAAAAACCATTCTAAAGCAATCCTTTGACTTTTCCGAGTTATTTCTCACACCCTCTCTTTTCCCTAAGCCCCGAGCACTACTATCACTGCCTCTATGTTTTCTCCTAGTACTGGCACCTTATATTAGTTGGTAATACAGCCTGAGGTTTTGTGAGTGTATTATTTTACTTAATACAAGATACAAACATATTAACAATGTATAACTATGTCATTTAAATATTAAAGAAACATTAAAATATTAAAGCAAAGTTAAAATATTAATGCAAAATTGAAAAACAACCTTTTGCCTATTCATTCTACACAAAGTGACATTATTATAGTATGCACATCGTTAATTAGCGTTTTTTATCCTCTTGTTCACGTATCACTGTTATGTGGTAAAACTGGTCACTTTGCAGTATTCCCTCAGTTTTGCTTTCACTTTGGTGGCTTTTATCAGCTTCACGGATATAAATGTTTGGGAGTATAATGTACATAGTGTATAGACATTTCTTTTCATTTTATTTAGGCATATAGATAAAAATAGACTTGTTAGTATCTTAGTTACCTTTCTGTTGCTGTGAAAAAGAAAATGAAAAATTTTTCAAGAAGGAAGGGTTTCTATGAGGTAATCGTTCCAAAGGGATAAGATTCCATCATGGTTGGGAGGATTGGCCCCAAGAGTCAGACACAGTAGCCAGAGCATAACACTGAGAGCTTATACTTCAACCACGGCTTCAAGCAGAGAGCGTGACCTGGCAGCACTGTCTCCAGAAATGCATTTCCTCCAACCACATCGCCCCACCTGAAACTATCCCCAAACAGGACCAACAATTGAGGGAACATTCAAACACTCATGTTTGTAAAGGGCATTTCTCACCTCAAACCAGCACCATGCATCCTCTGTTCATGCTGTCATTCATGTACTTCACTTTGCCGTACTACTGAGATGTTTCCAAGTGACTCTTCCGTTTTATAAGGTACCAACAAAGAAAAAGAAAGAGGATGTATATTTTCCAAGGACTTTAACAGTGACAAAGCGATGATATGATTACTGTCAGACTTTATAGATGTGTGTGTGTGTGTGTGTGTGTGTGTGTGTGTGTGTGTGTATTCATCTGTGATAGGGAATTTGTCTATAGAGGAAAGTGAGGGTGTAGATGAGAACACTTTTATTGTATCAAAATCTATCATTATAATTATTGATTAGATACCTGTTTGACAGGGAGTTGGGTAACATCCAAGGTGGCTGTCAACTGTCTATATAACAGAAGATAACCTAGAACCACTGAATTGCTGTCACTACCTCTCAAGTGTTGGGATTACAGATGTATGACATCGCACCAAGCTTTCTGTTACCTCCCTCCTCCCCCCCCCTCCCTCCCCTCCCTCCCCTCCCTCCCCCTCCTCTTCTCTTCTCTTCTCTTCTCTTCGCTTTTCCTCATTTCTCTTTTCTATCTTTTTCTCCTCCTCTTCTTTTCCCTCCTCTGCCTCCTCTCCTTTCTTCTTTTTAAAAATTATATTTTCTTTGTGTTTTATGTTTGTTATTCCCCTTGGACAGTTCCTCATCCTATTCCTCCTCCCCCGTCTCCAAGAGGATGTGCTCACATCACCACATCCCCCATACCTTGCCAGGCCTCACTATTCCCTGGGGCCTCAATTCTCTCAAGGGTTAGCTGCATCTTCTCTCATTGAGGCCAGGCCAGGCAGTCCTCTGCTGTATATGTGTCTGGGGCCTCAGACCAGCTAGTGTATGCTCCCTGGTTGTTGCTCAATGTCTGAGGTCCAGATTAGTGGAGACTGCTGGCCTTCCCATGGGCTTACTCTCATCCTCAGCTTCTTCCAGCTTTTCCCTAATTCAACCACAGGGGACCCCAGCTTCTGTCCATTGGTTGGGTTTACGTATCTTCTGTGTTAGTCAACTGCTTGTTGGGCCTCTCCAAGAAGAGACTGAGGGAGAGGAGGTCCAGTGACTGACCCAAATTGGGACCCATCTCAATGGGAGGCTCCTAGGCCTGACACTATTACTGAGTCTATGATGTACTTTTATCTTCTTCTCCTTTTCCTTTTGGGTTTTGGTTTTCAGTTTTTGGTTTTTGAGACAGGGTTTCTCTGTGTTGGTTTCAATGACCTGTAACTTACTGTGTTGTCCAGGCTGGACACAACTCTCTACTCCAAAGAGTATAGATGAAGAGGCTGTAAATGTCGCCAGTTGGAAATCCATTGAAATACCATAGGTACCTTTGGGGATTTTCGACTTTGCAAGGGAGTTTAACCAGTTTTTGAAAAACACCTCTTAAATGACTGTTGCTCATCTATGAGTTATTAAGCAGGAGTCTAAGCCAAACATTTAAACCAAACAAGACAGACATGATAGGAAAGCAGAGATGTTGAGTGTTTCTTCTATTTGTAGCTGTTTGTTTGGCATTTGAAGAGCCAAGTAAATAGCCAGTGCTTTGTAACAGGAGCAGACTCTGTATTATCACAGATTTGGCTCTGGTAACAGTAGCCTCAAAACATGGACCCAGAAGACCTCTCCTTCCTTCTCCTTCCTTACTTTCAACGAGAGACCGTGACATGGAGTAATCAGGGCTAATCATTCTGAACTAACCATTAATCCACTTCAGCCTCACTCTGCTTCTGTTTTTATGACTTTTCTGCTCAATCACTGAGGAGAACATGCACTCATTGTGTATCTAAGATGAATGAGGTAAAATTCAGTGAGGTCTAAAAGTCAAGGTTTTTATCCTTTTAGCTTAATGCCACTTAACCAATACAGTAATAAAGAAATAATGCAGAACTGATGAAATCAAATGGAAGTATACTTGTGTAGACACTAAATCTCAGACTTACGAGGTGGTTCACCAAATAAAAGGCTTGCTATACAAGCCTGACTGCATGAATTTAATGCTCACAACTCAGAAGATAAACTGTTAGAACCAACGCCACAGTGAGTGCTGTCCTCTGACTTCCACATGTCTATCACAAGACTCATATGCCAACCTATATAAAAATAAACAATAATAAATTTTATAAATAGTAAAAAGTGTAATTTTACCTATTTCACATGCACTATGCATCTTCAAAGTAGACATAGACTCAGATATTTATGGTTGTAGAAGTTGACAACCATAGGTTGTAAAAATAATGTGTTAATCAATTATAGAATCTCCAAAGATTTATAGGGAACATCGACAACATGATAGAAATATACTCAGTATGAAAGTAGGTGTTTAGCCTGACCAAGTATTTGGAAAAGAAATGAGCAATATATAGAAGGCATTGCTTTAGGATAAAATTTGGGGGTACACAATCTTATTTATCATTTGTATCATTATTGTTATTGTAAAAACTGAAATCAAATAAATTCTGTATTTTACTGTTTTCTGGAACTCAAGCCTGGACCAAAGATCTACCTAGGGAGGACATCAGAAAAACCATAAAGGACCTTGGGTGTTCCTCATGAGTAACATATATTAGTGTGGTTTAGGGTAAAATAAAGCTATAAAAATATTTGTAACTTTGTATAGGCACATTATATTAGGTAGAAATAAACATACTTAAAGTGAAACTGAGCACACACACACAAAAAAAAAAAAAAACCCAACAAAACAAAACAAAACCAACCAAACCAACCAAAAACCAACAACCAAGAAAACCTCATTTCCGGCATGGTTTCTGTATAGGTGAACATGGTGATGCTTGCAGGTGAACACGGTGACCTGTTTCCAGATGACAAACACATTTTCAGGTTGTCCTCCGAAGGTGAGTCAGGACATTCTTTCTGCTCAGTAATTACAGCTGGAAGAAACTACAGCTAAGTATAGCAAGATATTAAACTAAAAAGGAAAAAAAAAACTGTCATTTTTAGCAACAAACAAAGACTTTGCTACAACCCTAGGCAGTCAACCTTCCAAATGGTGCCAATTATGCTCAACCTCCCTGCCGAGCTCTCTAAAGGAGAGGCACCACAGGGATCAAAATTAAAACATTTAATTACTTTGTGTTTTAAGTGTGAGCTATCAGTGGAAAACAGCAGGCCAGTCCTTTTTTTCTTTCTACTGAACAGAAGTCCCTGTGGTCCCTGGACAACTCCACTAATCATCTGAATTTAAATACATTTAAACCGCTTTGCAGTCTCACTAAGAACCTCTTCACTCCTCTTAGATAGGCTCGCACACTTAGTTACAACTTAACCACTTCACTCATTGAAGTAAATGACTGAGAGTTTAAGCTCCCTGGAGCTGGTTGATGAGCATTCACTTAGAGAAAGTGTGAAATCCATCTGGAAAGTAAGGGCCAAAGGGAATGAGAGAGGAGAGAGCACATTTCTAGGGACAGTCTTGGAATCAGCACATCTTCTAATAACTTTAAATTATTTTTTAAACGTTGAGAATTTCATACACATATACAGTGTGTGATAATCCTATTTCTCTGTTTCCTACACCAACTTCCCCTGGACAATACTCTGTCAGGTTCATGCATTCTTGTGCTATACTCATATGTATTGGACTGAGTCCAGTTAGAAACATCCATACGTGGATGGGTGCAGGGACAGACATTTTCCCAGAGACAATCCACCAGTGGCCGCAACTCTAAAGTAAAATGACAGTCCCTTCTTCAGGTGCTATCAGCTGTCTTCAAAATCCTGGATAGAGGTGAGCCTCTGGAGCCCCTGTCCTCCATGCGATTGTCATAATTGTCTCAGTAGTCTGCTGGTCTTCTGCAGGTAATCTCAGATGCGATGAACTCATAATTGCTACAGCCAGATCACGCCCGGGAGATAGAATTTCACAGAACAACTCTCCATTCGCTGGCTTGTGCATTATTTCTACCTTCTCTTCTGAAATATTCTCTGAGCCTTGGTAGGTGAGCAGGCTAGAGGGTGAGGGAAAGTGTGGAGACTAACATAGATGTCCCATAAAATATGGATCATCTGATATGCCAATAGCATTAGCAGAGATTGTCAAGGGTTACAAAATAGAATGAATTCTTGCTGTAGTTTTTAAAAAGTTGCTGATAAGCTGGTTTTATATGCTTGATTTTTTTTAGTTGAATCTTATTCTGTTATTTTCTTTTAATTGACATTACACCATGTGCTTTTTTTTTCTGTCAGAAATTGGTGGTTTGACATCAAATTCTGCCAGGTGATGGATCTGTCAAAATTAGTCAAGAGACAGTAACCATCTCAGGCTAGCAATAAACATAAACTGTTAACCTATTTTTCCCATTACACTAGTATTTTATATATGCTTTTCTGTAATTGTTATGCAATATGTTAAATGCAAATTCAACAGTGAGGTTTCTGGTTACAAGGGTTTTAGAGGTCATTAATTAATCTGAATGAAATCTCAGAATTGAGTTGATTCTCTTCTTAGTTTTAAAATTGGTATAAAATTTTGCAATCATTATGACAGTTTGGGGGGAAATGCTACTTATTGAAATCTTCCATCCTTTCACTTCCTCCCCACAACCCAAGTCCCTTTACAGTTTCAAGTCAAGAGGTTTTGCTTTGAGTTGCCCGCTTAGAGCCTCTTCTTGATCTGTCTTAGTTTCGTGCATAATAAATGTGGGATCTGCATAAAACAGGACATCAAATGTTTTTCTGTCACCTTGGTGAATACTGAGCATTGTAAATTCATCCTTTTTTTTTTGGAAATTTCATTTTCCTTAGAAAGGAATAAAATCTTATTCAGTAGGCATACAATATGTTTATTTTCCATTCATCTGTCAATGGACTTCTAGACTAATCCAGAGTCCTTGCTTTTGTGAACAGAGCAACAGTAAACATGGATGCTTGTGGTAGGATATGTCTCAGCGTGATGGACTTGTATATGATGTATGACATACACAAGTCATATGACAGTTGTATTTTAATTTGTTGAGAAATCTTCATTGATTTATCATTTCCATAACGTCTGTAATATTTTTTCTCTCGCAAACAGTGAATATGAATTTTGTCTTCATATCCTTTATAGCCTTACCATCATTGTTGGTGACCCAGTAACATTAGCCTTTCTGATTGTGGTAAGGTAGTGTTTCAAAGTGGTTTTAATTTGTATTTTCCTTTTGCCCAAGGGTGATGAATACTTAACGGTTCTTTCTGAGCATTTGTGTTTCTTCTTTTGAAAACTTTACGTCACTGGTTTATTTAGTGATTGTTGGTTTTGATTTCTCTGTGTTGAATTTGTTTTCCTTCTCTATTGTTACTTCTTTATAAATCCCAGATATGAATATACTATCTCAAATATTGCTGAAGATATTTCTCCAATTCCATGGACTGTTTGATCTGTTAATAGTTTCTCTGCTATGCAGAAAAATTTTAAATTTACACAATTTATTCTGATTAGCCAAAAATACAGCTTGCGTGCTTCTTATTCAAAATGCTGGAACCAGAAGCATTTCACCTTTTCAGAACCTTTGGAAAAATTTCATATACCAATTATATACTTGGGAAACGATATACATCTAATCTCAAAATGTATTATCTTTCCTTTGTGCCTTTTTGCTTGGTCTGAAGGAGATTTTCTATACTCTTTTACTCTACCTACGTGGCATTTTTCTACTTTTGCCATCCGGCAGTTTAATATTTGGGCTCAATTTTCATTTTTAGATTTGGGAACTCAAACTTCATATGTATGATTTGAGACGAGGCGACCAGTTTCCATGTTGCCAAGGTAGCAGCCTGTACATAGAGAAAGTTCAGGTCAGGTGGGAACTTAAGACAATGAAACTGGTGACGAAATGGAGACAATGGGCCTCTCTGCAACATCTCAAGTGATTTCTTTCTTGTTGTCTCTGATGACTGTCATGTGCAGTACAAAGGGTCAACGGCAAAACCCCCAAATATCACAGCCCAAATTTGGATGATTCATCCTGCTTTCGATGCTTAGCACGGAATTCTGACATCTTCTAATTAAAGAACCAAGTTAGGCATGACTTGACCCTCAGTTTGACATCCTCAAATTTAAAGCAATTCAATTCTCACTCCCACGCTCATGCTAATTTTCACCAGGAGAGATGATTTTTGACAGGCTTAGAAAGTCAGGTTAAGCTCATATAAGGAAAAATGTGTAAAACTGTCTTCTGAACTGAGATTTTCCTGCAACTGTGGGAATGGTGGATGTTGCCAGAGAATGCTGTGCAGTCAGATATGTAGGGCATGGGATGAAAGCCAGAAATGTGTGTCACCCTCTTCGCTCCCATCCTGCTAGACTTCCAACTGTTTGTGGCACTGAGTGGGGTTGGGGGTGTTTCTGAGACATCAACTCTACTCCTGTGAAACTAAAATGAGAACGGCACTTCGATTTAGATTTGTACTTGTAATAGCTTGTCCATTGTTTCTTTAGACAATATCAAGGCCTTCTCTTTATATAGAATCTGTGCATAGTATCATCTTTTAAAATGCCTTTACAAATAAAACCCATTTAGAGAACTTGAGATGACCTGTCTCTGTTATTTAGGTGGGCTTTACATGTATGTAAAGATACTCTTGTAAAGATACTTTACAAGAGATGGACTAGAGCAAGGATGATTACCTAGAGTCACTGTAAGCACCAAACGCATTCTACAAGGCTCAAGTCCAAGTGGACCAAGAACCTCCACAAAACCAGATACACTGAAACTAATAGAAGGGAAAGTGAGAAAGAACCTTGAACACATGGGCACAGGGGAAATTTTTCTCAACAAAACACCAATGGCTTATGCTCTAAGATCAAGAATCGACAAACAGGACCTCATAAAATTGAAAAGCTTCTGTAAGGCAAAGGACACTGTCAATAGGACAAAGTGGAAAAGGTCTTTACCAACTCTACTTCCAATAGAGGGAAATATCTAATGTACACAAAGAACTCAAGTTAGACTCCAGAAAACCAAACAACCCTATTAAAATGGGGTACAGAGCTAAACAGAGAGTTCTCAACTGAGGAATCTTGAATGGCTGAGAAGCACTTAAAGTAATGTCCAACATCCTTAGTCATTAGGGATATGCAAATCAAAAATGACCCTGAGACTCTACCTCAAGCCAATCAGAACGGCTGAGATAAAAAACACAGGTGACAGCAGATGCTGGCGTGGATGTGGAAGAAGAGGAAGCTTTTTCTTCAAAGGATGTGTCACTCTGCTGATTTCATGGTATCAGGCTTCACGTTTCTCATGGCTTGAAAACAAGAACTACGGTTTAAGCCAGTGAGTTTACCTCAGTGGCCACAATGAAGAAACATGGTATTGCATGTATATTGTGAAATATGAATGATAAACAGCATGCAATCAATTTGTAGAAGTTGTTATATCAAATTAGACAGTATGGGGGGAGGCTACATTTGGAAAGGAACCATTACATAGAGAAGAGTTTTCTATGGAGTTGTTACTTTCTTGCCTAACTTTCAGCTCTGTGTTACATTAGGTTGTTTATTGTTTTAGCTATAACTGAGAGTCCCTACATGACTGCCCAAAGGAGAGAACAACAAGGATGATAACAAGGAGCATCACAATCTGGAAAAGGAGAAAGGTTATGAGGCTTCTACCGTATACAAAGAAATAAAGGTAACAAAATGCAGCTGGTGGCAACAGAAGTGATCTTCCCTCAGAAAGAGAACACCCTGAGAATAGACAGATGATTAACATTTTATGAACTCAACAGGTTACATTTAGGAACACAAACACACACACACACACACACACACACACACACACACGTTTCTATACATATGAAATATGAACAAATACATATGTACTAATGAGAAATGAGACCATATTAAGAAAAGACAGGTGTCTTCAGAAAAGAACGGAAGGGGGAAATGCAATAATTAAATTTCTGTCAGAAAAATAAACAACAAGATTTCTTTTGACAGTCATGAGGGGTGAGACAGAAAAGTGAAAAATTTCCTGAAAGCATAAACATACTAAGAGCATCGTATTCTGGTTCTGTTCTCTCTATGCATTTACTTTCCCGTGTTCACGTTGCTTTAACAAACTGGAATGTTCCAAAGTGCCTAGGGACTATTGGGAGACTCAGGCTTCTGCCCACAGCTCTATAAACTGCTTTTCAATATGTACAGGCCCAGCATAGTAGGAAGTTCTGAAGTAAAAAAGGGAGCGTATAATGCAAAAGAAATATAAGAATAATGCAATAACAAACTCTGGTCTTCTTATCTGAAGAAAGGAACTGGGTAGACTGTTTGAAAATCTTAGATGCTGGGGCTGGCTGAGTTCTAAACCTTGATTTGCTTGGTGAACAAACTCCAAATTTAGACATTACCGATCTGGAGAATGGTAGGAGCTCATGAACATGATCAGATGTCATTTCTGTAACGATACCATATTTTATGACAAGGCTAAATACTACTTTCTTATGAAATTATGTTTAACCTTTCACTAAGTCAAATCATTCACAAAAATTACCTTGGTGGGCTGTAATAATCAGAGGAAGTCCCTTAATGAACAACTCCATCCTTAATGAAATTAAAGGACATCTGTGGGCCTTGAAGAGTGAGTTATATAAGCTGTCTATGTTGAAGGACATGACAGTGTGTTGATGGTACTCATAATCTGGGGGTTAGGACAGGAGGTAGCTAATACATAGAAGGCACATATGAAGCAAATACATTTTAGCAACCTTGGAAGCAGTCTTCTTTACTTACTGAGATTAATACAGCCTCTTTTAGACAGTCCAATAAGGTTCTAATCAGAGTACATAGTCAAGCTATTGCTAGATTCCTGATGCTTGAAAACTATGACACAGTACATATACACCACTTACTATGTCCAGATTTTGTTATGTGTGGTATAGCGGTAGGAAAGTATGAAAGTAGTGCACCAACTCTCATAAGGAATTTTCATTATATATAATATCTCCAGCAGAAGGAGAAGCCCTTGGTCCTGCCAAACCTGGAACCCCCAGTAGGGGTGGGAAGTGGGGTAGTTGGGGGGGACACCCTTATAAAAGAAAGGGAAGGATATGGGATAGGTGGCTTATGTCTGGGAAACCGGGAAAGGGAATAACATGTAAATGTAAATGTACAAGGAAATGTAAATAAAAATAACCAATAAAATGATAAAATACAAAAACAGTAAAAATAAATAACTTCTCAGTGAAACTGGCGTTGAAAACTAATAGAGATCTTGAAGGGTTTGTAGTGATGAGGGACATTAAGGTTTTGGACTCAAAATTTTCTCAAATATTGACTACAAATATCCCTACTATAAATACTTTCTAGACATCCTTCACCTATGGACTGTGTTATTACTTAAACTACAAGCCAGAAAGTCTAAGCACTTTTACATTTTCCTTCATGTGCATTCACACACAAACACATACTTAGATCACACATACACACATGGGGTCAGGTACAAATTAATTCAACAGATGCATATTATACACCCATGCAATCATTCCCATGCACATAACAATATGGAGAGTGTTGCATTAGCCTTACAGCATGCATTTCCTCCTGCATCACCTCTGTGAAAGCGGTCTTCCTTCCCATCTTCTTCCCATTACTCATCGGTTTGTAAAATATACTTATGGCCACGCGCTCTCCCGTGGTTGTAGAGCAGTGTACTTTTATCACGTTTATCATATCATAAACTAGCGTGATGACAGTACTTTAATGCTCACTGCTGCATTATTAATGGGGGACGGTTTGCCTTTCCAGAAGGTTCCTGAGTTTGTTGTGATTCACAGTCATTATAGCCAATAAATATGATGTGGGTCAGATTGCAAGTGCAAAGGGCTGGGTGAACTCTGAATGACTTAGATATGCTTTGAACTTTTTCCCTCATAAAGACAAGATTCTGGTTCAAAAATTGTGACTTGTAGTTCTGAAGTAACTATTTTTAATTCCATAAATGGTTATTCTCACATAAGAGAAGAAAACTGATTTATTCAAGAGAATTTTACCTTGTAGCTTTTGTACTAACTCTCTAAAATATATTAGCTGAATTACACAATGACATAGTTTAAGGAGGGACTACTGGTTAAAAGTTCAGTGGGTAAATGAAAATTCAGATGATATATTTTTATATCTGACATATCAATTTGTCGAGTTCAAAATCTCTTCCATGGATTAAATTCATATTCGTATATACTTATATATTGCAGTTTAAAAACATGTAACTCCTAATGGTAAATACAAATACATAAAGAGCATGAATAGAAATAATTTCAATGAGGAGGTTACAAAGCTCCCTTGACAAACACCTAATATTCAGTCATGTTATAAAAAAACAAAATTCAAGTCATAGTTTACTATCAAAATTAGCAAATATTTCCAAAAACCAATCTTTATATGGAAATGATAAAATAATGAACCTGTCTAGAAAATATATATCAATGCACTTGAAAATACATTTTTGATGAAGTTGTAGAATTTTTTGATTTTTGTAATCTCTAAAAGGCAACATAACATAGTTATAATCTCCAATAAAGAAAGTAGATAAATGCAAGGACATTTCATTCTCAATCAGCTTAGAAAAACTCTGCTTTAAATACTACACAATTTAATGCATATTATGTCATTTTAACAGCAATAATGGAAAGTCTTGCTATTTTATATTACATATACACTCAAAGTAATGCTTATGGTTATATTCTGAGTTATGTTTTGCATTTATTTTTATGGGAATTAATTTGAATTATTTCTATGTATACACATAATACATGTCCATTATAGGAAACTTTGAAAGTATAGTCACAAATAAAAAAGTAGAGAAATCTAAATGTAATATTTTAACATTAAATTATCACTGAACTGTAGTGTATATATGTGCATGTGCAAATGACTGTCTATGTGTATTCCACTGATTTGTGAATATTCCATCTTTATTGTAGAATTTGTGAAATCAAAAGTGATTTCTGAATATTGCAGATAGGAAATAACAGAGCTCACTAGACGCACAGCATTTAGAAATTGTCTTGCTTAATATCAACTATATATTTCTTCTTTTTAAAATTTATGTATTCTACACTCTTTTATTATATCCTGGTTGCAGTTTCCCGTCATTCCACTACTCCTGGTCCCACAACACACCCACTCCCCCAGATCCACTCCTCCTCTGCTTCTCTTCAGAACAGAGCAGACTGCCCAGGAATGTCATCAGAATGTGGCATAACACGTTACAATTAAGACTAGGCACAAACACTCATATCAAGGCTGGACAAATGTAACCCAGTAGGAGGAAAAGGGTCCCAAGAGTAGGTGAAAGAATCAGAGACACCCCTTATTCCCACTGTTAGGATCCCCACAAGAATACCAAGCTATACAACCATAACACATACACAGAAGGCCTAGTGCAGACCCATGCAGGTTCCATAATTTTGCTTCATTCTCAGCCCTTATGAGACCAGCTTAGTCGACTCTGTATGCCATGTTTTCATGGAGTCCTTGACCTCGTTGACTCCTAAAATTTCTTTCCTTCTCTTTTTCTGTGGGTTTCCCAGAGCTCAGTCTAATATTTGGTTGTGGTTCTTCACAAATATTCACATCAGTTGCTGGCTAGGCACTGGGGTCAGATGAGTGTGGCAGATGCGGATACCCAGTACACTGAGAACTGCTTAGAATCTACTAGGATGATTCTAGTGAAGATTCCAAGTAATGGGGGATAGGGAACCTGACTGGCCATCTTCTGCAATCAGGTAAGGTTTCCACTGGTGGGACCAGGACACCAACTGAGCCACAAAACCTTCAACTTATAATTTGTCCTGTCTGCAAGAAGTGCTGAGGTCTAGGTGGCACAGAATTAGGGGGAATGGGCAAAAATGACAGGTCAAATGTGAGGGCCATGCTACTAAAGGGAGCCCATGTCCTACACTACCTGAATGGCCAGACACAGGAGGCTGGATAGCCCACCTAAGATAGAACCGAATAAACAAAACAAGACAAATGAAAAATAAAAACAAAGCAAAACCAAAATCAACCAAACAAACAAACAAACGAACAAACACAATATGAAATGATTCCAAATGATAATCTGTTACACTCTTAGACTGGTAACTAGCCCAATCATCAAGTATTAACTGATATACATAGAGACACATCTTTAGCTTTGTTTAAACAAGTCTTTTTCCAAAGTCTTGGAAGTAAGTTCAAAGCAATTTTACTGGTTGATTTTGTGTGTTAACTTGAAACAAGCTGGAGTTATCACAGAGAAAAGAGCCTCCCTTGAAGAAATGCCTCTATGAGATCCAGCTGGAAGGCATTTTCTCAGTGATCAAGGGTGGGAGGACCCATTGTGGGTGGTGCCATTCCTAGGCTGGTAGACTTGTGTTCTATAATAGAGCAAGCTGAGAAAGCCAGGGGAAGCAAACTAGTAAGCAACATCCCTCCATGGCCTCTGCATCAGCTCCTGCTTCCTGACCTGCTTGAGGTCCAGTCCTGACTTCCTTTGGTGATGAACAGCAATGCAAATGTGAAGCAGAATGATTCCTTTCCTCCCCAACTTGCTTTTCTTGGTCATGATGTTTTGTGCAGGAACATAAACCCTGACTAAGACAGACTGATAACAGCATAGTGTGATATTCTGGTGACAACCTGACCATGTTTGAGGGAAGACTATAGTAGGACTTTGGAACTTTGAGCTACAAGAGCCATTGGGATGTTAAGAGTTCTGTGAGATGTTCCATAGGAGCTTGGAAGATAATGTTGAGAACAGTGCAGAAGATGGAGGTCTGGCTTGTTAAATTTCAGAGGAAAGATAAAATCTCTTGTCAGGGTTGTTGCTATTTTGACTGTGAAGATTCTGTGGTTTTGCTTACCTGGGGCTGAAGAGTCAGCTGTGATGAATGAGATACCAGAACTACTAAAGCAAAACCTTTGCATTACTGGGACTATTGATGCTGGTCAGCTGGAGCTAAGAAATTAGTGGTGATTAAGAAAAGACCAGCATCATTGAGTAAAATCTTCTGGGAAGTGTTTTCTGAGAGCACGAAGAAGCTGTGTTCAAGAGATAGCTAAGGTTGCACCTTGTGCCGCAGCTGGACTTGGTAATGTGTAAGAGTAATCCAGGTGGTACTGGTTTTGAAGGCATAAAGGGGCCATGAAGAGCAGCTGAGGCTTGGAATTGTGAGAGGCCATGGAAGGCCACTGGTGAAGGTTCAGACTCAGTTCCAGTTGATGGCCCAGGACAGAAGGGGTCATGAAAAGAATTTGAGGCTTGGCACCATGAAAAGAGCCTATGAGTGGCTGTTAGTTAAGCTTAGTTGCAGCAGTACTGTCTTAGTCAGGGTTTTTAATCCTGCACAACACATCATGGCCAAGAAGCAAGTTGGGGAGGAAAGGGTTTATTCAGCTTACACTTCCACATCACTGTTCATCACCAAAGGAAGTCAGGACTGGAACTCAAGCAGGGCAGGAAGCAGGAGCTGATGCAGAGGCCATGGAGGGATGTTTCTTACTGGCTTGCTTCCCCTGGCTTGCTCAGTTTGCTCTCTTATAGAACCCAAGACCACCAGTCCAGGGACAGCACCACTCACAATGGGCTGGGTCCTTCCCTTGATCACTAGTTGAGAGAATGCCTTACAGCTGGATCTCATGGAGGCATTTCCTCAGTTGAAGCTCCTTTCTCTGTGATAACTCCAGCTTATATCAAGTTGACACATAAAACCAGCCAGTACAGGTACCGTGGGTTGATCACCAAGAACAGCAGCATCAGTGGAGTAGATCAGCCTGAGCTTAGAGTGCTACAGAGGGCAGAGCTGGAGAAGGGACAGCAGCCCTTTGGAGGAGCCCAGAAGAGCATGAGTGATCCTAGTGGTCTGTCCCTGGGCTGGTGGTCCTGGGTTCTATAAGAGAGCAAGCTGAGCAAGCCAGGGGAAGGAAGCCAGTAAGTAACATCTCCCCATGGCCTCTGCATCAGCTCCTGCTTCCTGACCTGCTTGAGTTCCAGTCCTGACTTCCTTTGGTGATGAACAGTGATGTGGAAGTGTAAGCTAAACAAACCCTTTCCTCCCCAACTTGCTTCTTGGTCATGATGTTTTGTGCAGGAACACAAACCTTGATTAAGACAGCAGTATTTGACATCATGAATATATATTTCAACAACACACTAACTCAGCCCACCCCCATAGCAAATGAGGGTAATTGTATGAAATTGCTTCTATTTTTCTCCCATTTTCAACTATTGTAATTATAATTTGAATTTTGTATGAAGAATTCCACCTAAATCTATTTTTTATATTTAAATTTTCCTGTATTTACTGATTTTAGGGTTTATCACCATATCTTTGGGAGTTTCTATATATCCCACTAATGCTGGTTTTCAGAGGTCAGTGGCCCTTAAATCTCTGGAACTAAAGGATGTTATGGTTTGCCTGATGTGACTGCTCAGATTTAAGCCTTAGCCCTCTGAAAGAACAATAATTATTCTTTCTTTAATATTTAATTTGGTTAAGATTATAATTACATCTTTCCCCCTTTTCTTGCTCCACACATTCTTGTATAATCCTCCTCGCTCTTTTTCATTTTTGTGATATCGTTTTGTTATTACACACACACACACACACACAATGCGCACACACACACACACACAGAGAGACACATACACACACATGTGTTTATGGAAGTTTAATGAAATAAAATTGTCTAAAGAGTTAAAATTTAATATATACTATTTTAGATCAATTAAATTAAAATTTAAAAAATTAATATAAAAAGAAAAGCAAAACAAAGAAAATCATATGTACACACACACACACACACACACACACACACAGGAATACATAAATACAACCTGATCAATCGGTATAATATTATTGTACGTAGGTTTTTCAGGGCTGAATTTTAAGTATTGAGAAAACTATTGATACTCTTCCCTGAGGAAGATTCTGTCTCCTGCTCCCAGCATTCCTTAGTTGCCTGTAGTTCTTTCTGATGAGTCAGTGCCTCATAAAATCTCCTGACCCTGGTAACGGGTCTATGTTCCTGACCCTTCTCAGCTCATCTTTATGCTGTGACTTTATAGGTGTAACTTCTCGTGTTCATAGGAGACACATTCTCATAGACAGCACCGTGTTCCTCTGGCTCTTAGAATCTTTCTGCCTCCCTCCCTCCACAATGCACCCTGAAATGTAGATGTGTTTTCTAGATTTATCAGTTATCATTGGGATCTTCGACTATGCTTTTGGTTAGGTTTGGTTTTCCGAAATGGTCTCTGTATGTTACAAAGACGACTTTCCTTTATGAGAGGTATGAACTACATTTTTCCCTGGGTATAAAAAAAAAGAACGTTTACAATTTGGTTAGGAGTTTTGCAGTTTAGTCAAATGGTGATACTAGGTTCTCCTCTAAGATCCATGACTCCACTAGTTCTAGGTACTTGGCTAAGTTTCTAGTAGCAGGAATGGATTCCATCTTGCTGAGTAAGTCTTAAGTCCAATTAGGTAACGATTGGTTACAGTCAATGTATGTGCGCCACTACTGAATTCTCAAAATTGTTATGGCCTTCACTTCTGTGTGGTTCCTACGTGTCCTCACTGGGTAAGAGTGTGAGTTGCATTCCTCCTTTGGGAGATCGTGTGGTGCCTTCTAGGCCAAGGAAATACTCTTACTTACTCAGCTGTCCTTCCAGCCCCCCATTTAAATGATAACTATGGACGCTTTCAATAAAAAAAAAGAACCTTCTTCTCTTTTCCTAAGCTTTCTTTGCTCCTCATTCTTTCTTTTATCTTCTCCTTCCCTATTCACTGTATACTAGTATTAACCTTTTGTTTTGATAATTTATTAAAGCTTCCATACTTTTTAAAGTTTATTGACTTTGAGGTATAATTATATATACCTTATGAATTTATAAACTATAGTTTATCATTGATCATTTTTTTATCTTTATTAACTTGGGTATTTCTTATTTACATTTTGATTGTCGTTCCCTTTCCCGATTTCAGGGCCAACATCCCCTAACCCCTCCCCTGTTCTACTCTATGGGTGTTCCCCTCCCCATTCTACCCCCATTACTGCCTTCCCCCTAACAATCATGTTCACTGGGAGTTCAGTCTTGGCAGGACCAAGGACTTCCCCTTCCACTGGTGCTCTTACTGGGCTATTCATTGCTACCTATGAGGTCAGAGTCCAGGGTCAGTCCATGTATAGTCTTTGGGTAGTGGCTTAGTTCCTGGAAGCTCTGGTTGGTTGGCATTGTTGTTCATATGGGATCTCAAGCCCCTTCAAGCTCTTCCAGTCCTTTCTCTGAATCCTTCAACAGGGGTCCCGTTCTCCGTTCAGTGGTTTGCTGCTGGCATTCGCCTCCGTATTTGCTGTATTCTAGCTGTGTCTCTCAGGACAGATCTACATCTGGTTCCTGTCGGCCTGCACTTCTTTGCTTCATCCATCTTATCTAGTTTGGTGGCTGTATATGTATGGGCCACATGTGAAGCATTCACATTTTGGTCATCCTTCTTGAGTTCCATGTGTTCTGTGCATCTAGGGTAATTCGAGCATTTGGGCTAATATCCACTTAGCAATGAGTGCATACCATGTGTGTTTTGCTGTGATTGGGTTACCTCACTAAGGATGATATTTTCCAGTTCCATCCATTTGCCTATGAATTTCATAAAGTCATTGTTTTTGATAGCTGAGTAATATTCCATTGTGTAGATGTACCACATTTTCTGTATCCATTCCTCTGTTGAAGGGCATCTGGGTTCTTTCCAGCTTCTGGCTATTATAAATAAGGCTGCTATGAACATAGTAGAGCATGTGTCTTTGTTATATGTTGGGGCATCTTTTGGGTATATGCCCAAGAGAGGTATAGCTGGGTCCTCAGATAGTTCAATTTTCTGAAGAACCTCCAGACCGATTTTCAGAATGGTTGTACCAGTCTGCAATCCCACCAACAATGGAGGAGTGTTCCTCTTTCTCCACATCCTCGCCAGCATCTGCTGTCACCTGAGTTTTTGATCTTAGCCATTCTTACTGGTCTGAGGTACAATCTCAGGGTTGTTTTGATTTGCATTTCTCTTATGACTAAAGATGTTGAACATTTCTTTAGGTGTTTCTCAGCCATTCGGCATTCCTCAGCTGTGAATTCTTTGCTTAGCTCTGAACCCCATTTTAATAGGGTTATTTGTCTCCCTGCAGTCTAACTTCTTGAGTTCTTTGTATATTTTGGATATAAGCCTTCTGTCAATTGTAGGATTGGTAAAGATCTTTTCCCAATCTGTTGGTTGCTGTTTTGTCCTAACAACAGTGTCCTTTGCCTTACAGAAGCTTTGCAGATTTTTTTTTCTTTTCTTTTTTTTCCGGAGCTGGGGACCAAACCCAGGGCCTTGCGCTCGGTAGGCAAGTGCTCTACCGCTGAGCTAAATCCCCAACCCGCTTTGCAGTTTTATGAAATCCCATTTGTCAATTCTTGATCTTAGAGCATAAGCCATTGGTGTTTTACTCAGGAAATTTTCTTCAGTGCCCATGTGTTCGAGATGCTTCCCCACTTTTTCTTCTATTAGTTTGAGTGTATCTGGTTTGATGTGGAGGTCCTTGATGATCATTCTTTTTTTTTTTTTTTGTTTATAATGAAATTAGTCTCATAGTTGTAAATAGAAATCTACAAAAATGATTTGAAAATAGCTTAAGTATTAGCTACTTGCTTTAGCAATTACTTAAATAAAACAAATTTTCAATTCAGAGGACATATGGAATATTAAACAAATTTATGTTACCTTCATCAGCAACCATCTATTTAAACAATAAAGAAATTAAATTTTAACCTTACCAAATGGTCATTTGGTAGGAGGAAGATCCAATACGTATGAAATCACTAGCTTCATGAATTTTAATTACAGAGAGTGAGCTAGAAGACATCCAGGCTAATTTTAAACACCAGGACAACAAAGCATCTAAAACTATCATTCAAGGTTGTTGGATCTAGAAAAGAGAATGAATGTTTAAATCTAATTAGGACTTGAGCCCACGAAGATCGCCTAAGGATTTTCTGGTTGAGATGAACATCAGATATATGTTTATATCCATTCAAATTTGTAATATCTCACTTCCTCTTTATTGGGTAGTACTTGTCTGAGAAATTATTTGTAGGATATAGGATAATAAAAATGCCAAGGGTAGGTAGATTGAGTGGATAATTGTTGTCCTTCCTCGGCCCTCATCTGTGAGGTGTATGTGCAAACCCATGGGAGTTTATTACTTCTACAGACCTCCTGAGGTCAGAGGTTGGTGATGGGATCTGTTTCTCAAGCTCTCATTTATATTTGGCTGTTCTGGTATTTGCTATGTAGACTGGGGTGACTTCTAACTCATAGGAATCCTCCTGCCTCTGCTTCTCCACTGGTGGGTTTAAAAGCTTGTGTTACCATGCCCAGGTTTGTTTGCCTTATTGTTGACACAGTCTCTTAGTGAATTTAAAGTCTGCCATTTTGCCTGGACGTGATGGTCAGTGAACCCCTTTGTTCTCTCTTGTGTGTACCTAGTATATGTGTGTTGCAGAGATATTTCAAAATATATGCTTTTCCATGAGTGATGGGTATCTTTGAAACTTCGGAAACAAGAAATTCTATTTGTTCTAAACAATAGGGCTGATTTTATAGAGAACGTTTTTCCGGAAATGAATCACATAATACACAAGCCCACGTATATATCTAAAATTAACAGATCATAATTAAGAGTATTAAACTTGTCCTGAATAAGAATTTAGTTCTTAGAAACTGCTTTATCAAACACTAAATTTAATTAGAAAGTGGTTTTCAAATTTTATGAGCTCTAATTTTTCTGTGCACGTGAACTATAGTGCTAACTTACAATAAAGCAGCAGGAGAGTGTGAGTAGGTCCATCAGCATCAAACAGTGGACTAAGTGTATGTTGGAAATTGATTTATTTTACTCGTACCATTAGGTCAAGTTCTAAAAGCAAGGTAATCAGGACATGAACACAAAGAAGAAAATAGAGACATCCATAAACATATAAAAATCAAAACCCTGAACACACACAGTTTCACCTAAGAGATATTGAGCTTGTACTTCGCGTGTGTAGAATGTATGCTACATGGGAAACAATATAGAAAAGGAAGGAAGGAGTAGAAAATAGATGTTGGGAAGTTAAACTGATATAAAGCCCTGGATTAGTCACTGTCCAACATTCTCAGGGCTTCATTCTAACGATAAATGCAAGTTAATACTTGCCTCTTAGCACGCCTAAATTTTAAATGACTGGCCATAGCAAGTGTTGATAGTGAAATAAAGGATTAGAACCTTCACACATAAGGCAGTAGGATGTAAAATGTAAAAATGGCCTTGGGATGAAGTTTAGCATTTTAATAAGTAGGTATTCATACACCTTGGAGGGGGTCATGACATTAAACTGCTAGATCATTTACCAAAAGGTAAATAGCACATTTTTATACAGGGGAAAGTTGTTATGAGACATATGGGTGGTTATAGAGGAAGCAAGTTTCTTATTCATGGTCGCCACTATCTAGAGACAACTGTAACACGAGTTTCACAGGAAAACATTCAATTTTAAAAAGGAGGAATGTTTTCCTGTAGTGGCTGGTTTTGTGTGTCAGCTTTGACACAAGCTAGAGTCATCAGGGAAGGAGCCTCAGTTAAGGAAAGGCCTCCAAGAGATCCAGCTGTGAAGCATTTTTCTCAATTAATGATCAGTGGGGGAAGGTCAATCCCATTGTGCATGACAATCCCTGGCTTGGGAATCCTGGGTTCTTATAGGAAAGGAGGGTGTGAAGCCATGTGAAGCAGCACGGTAGGCAGCCTCCCTCCATGACCTCTGTATCAGCTCCTGCCTCTAGGATCCTGCCCTCTTTGTGCTCCTGTTCTTATGTCCTTAAGGTGATGAACAGCAATGTGGACTTGTAAGCCAAATGATCCCTTTCCTCTCCATCGGGCTTCATTTTCATGGTGTTGTGTTGCAGCAATAGGAACCCTAAGAGAATTATGTAATTTATTTCATTAAAATTTGGTGATGATAATGATTAGATTCAGAATAAGATTGTTAGAAGAGGCAGAGTTAAACTTCAATTCTTCATTTCTGAGCCTCATGGACAACCTGACAGTCGGTTAAAAACTGTGTTACTTCTGTGGAATGTGGAAGACTTGTGGCTAACAATCTTAAAATTCAGATGCATGCTCTTTCCCCCCTTCCTCTTCAGCTCTTGGAAAATAACTTTTCAGTATGAAACTTTCCTCTGAAAGGAGATTCCCATAAACATATAATTTGTAGAGAATAGCATGGGCTAAATCAGATCTGGAACATTGGATAATTGCTCTGTGCTAAACATTATGCTAGTTGGGCTATGGATTTGTCTAACCACTAATTTCAATTTTAGCTTTGCCCAACACTGAGGCTTACAATGAGCCATAATGGAATTTTTTTTAAATGTCTCAAAATTTTCTGCTCTTCCCTAGATAGCTGATACCTCATTCAACCTCAAGGTTAAGGGGAAGAAAGAATGGGAATACATGGGAATTCATTGCACAGCCTAACTTGACAAAGTGCATTAGTGGTGATAATGCTCACTGTTTAGAAATATTTCATCTGATGACTTCATTACGTGATTTTCAGTTTTCCCAGGACTTGAACAACTCTAACTCAATAAGGATTTTCATTAGTTATATTTGTATTCACTATGAAAAAGTAAACAACTCAAGCTCTTACCACCAAAATTTCAGCACGGAAACATCGATATCAGTACAGCCATTCCTTAAAAATTCACGTTTCCCAGTTGACCATGTGTGTGTTATGATGCTTAGGCATGTCCCATGACAGGGAGAAATGTTTCTGGTAGACATGAACATATAAATGTAAATCTTATTTGCCAACTCTTAAGACCTGGAAGATTAGACTAGCTGTTCTAATCCTAAATGCTACAAAGAAAATAACTAGCTATGTATAGAGAAAGCAGTCACAAATAACCCCTGAAAACCTAAAATTTTATTATAGTTATCCAGTTGCATTAGTCAATCCATATGTGTTTGAGATCATATATGATGCCTTAGGAAAACACTATAGCCACAGTGGCAAACCAAGAAAACTAAAGCTTTCTTCTAAGGTGCTTATTTTAATCTAATGGGAGTGGTTATAAAGAGACGTGGATAATATATAGTATGACAAACAGAGTGAAAGCAATGGAGGCGTCAAGTAGAAAAGATAAAAGGCAACTGCAGGCCAGGGAGTGATGTCTTCACCTGTGCGGAGAACCCAGAAGTAAAGAGAAAGGCTAATGTCAGAGCCTTGACAATCATGACAAGTAAGAGAACAGCAAAACATGCCCTGACTGACATCTGTGTGGGATCGGGAAATCAAGGTCAGACAGACTATACTCTCAGATTCATGACATGCTAAAGGATCCTAAAAAGAGTATTGTTTCCTAACTTCCGGTTTTGTTAAAAGGAAGCCCATTGAAAGTACGGAATGCTTTTCATCTTTCCTAAGAAGGTACTCCTGTGTTCTTTAAGATTCCTACACATTCTCTTGCAAAGTCTCATCACAGGACACAATATTAGTTTATATCAGAATACGTATTTCCAAGATCAATTGTACGTGTCTTCTGGATAGCTTTTCCCTACTTAATTGATTTTGAAGACTTACTTCATTAGTGGAATAGTCAAATCAAACACAGATGCCATCGAAGATGGGACGAGAAAACGCAGATCTGAGCGCCACGCCATTCTCTTGATTACATGCAGTTCCTAAGATGTCTAAGCGACATCATCCCTATCTAAAGACGGGTACACTAAAGGCAGCCTTGCCTATTTTCTTCAATGATTATACCTTAGCGAGTGTGGTGGTTTGAATATGCTTGGCACTATCAGAAAGTATGGCCCCATTTAAGTAGGTATGGCTTTGTTAGAGGAAATGTGACACTGTGGGGGTGGCCTTTGAGACACCCCTTCTAGCCATGTGGAAGCCAGTGTTCTCCTGATTGCCTTCAGAACAAGATGTAGAACTCTCAGCTCCTCCAGCACCATGCCTTGCCATGCTTCCTTCCATGATGATAATGGGCTGAACCTCTGAACCTGTAAGGTAGCCCCAATTAAATGTCCTTTATAAGAGTTGCATTACTTATGGTGTCTCTACACTGCATTGCTTATCTCTGCACCGCAATGGAAACCCTAACTGAGACAGTAAATTATCTGGAGCAGAGTTAATCATCGGTGTGATCCTATTTTAAAAATACTTCCTCAAATTAATTGAAATTATAAAAATAATTTAAAACAGCAGCTAATTTTACTATATAAATGAGAAAATTACCTAATTTACTCATTTTACTTGCAGAATCAGTGTTAAACAGTTTGATCTCAATATTGTTTAAGCTGAGAAAAAAGTGTGACATTTTTTATTATTCTTCTCCTAAGTTAAGATTATTAACCTAAAAGTTAAAAAAGTACAAAAATAATTATGTTAACATCATATACTTTGATTCTACATTTCCTTCCTTTTCAGTCATCCCCTGATGATTACCTACTGGGATAATTTGAATGAAAATGGCCTCTAGGGTTATAGCGAGTGGCTCTGTTAAAAGGTGTGGCCTTGTAGTAGGTGTGGAATTGTTGGAGGAAGTATGTTGTCACTGGGAGGGGGGGTTGTCATTGAGATCTCAGATGCTCAATCTAGGCCCAGTGTGGCATTCCCTTCCAGCTATCTGCTGATTTAGATGTAGCATTCTCAGCTAATTCTCCAGCATCACATCTCCCTGCACATTGCCATGATTCCCACCATGGCAATAATGGATTAAACCTCTAAAATGTGAGCCAATCCCAGTAAAATGGTTTCCTTTATAAGAGTTGTCATGGACATGGTTTTTCTTCACAGCAATAAAACCCTAAGTAAGATAACCCCAAACATAATGTCAATATTACATTAAGACTTAGTTATCCCTAATCATTGTTGCTTATGTATTGTGTGGTAAGCAGTTAAATCATATTATATAAATAATTTTGTCTTCTCTTAATATGTCTGAAAAACATTTAAGATGAACTATCTATCATTTATAACTTTGAGTTAAAAACCTTCCCTCAAGGCAATTGTTATAAATTATTTTAACCTTGTAAAATTTGTCAGCCATACACTGTCATAATTAATGTTGCTATGAAGAGGCACAATGGCCATGGCAACTTTTGGAAGAAAGAGTTTATTGGGGTAAACAGTTCTACAGTATTAGAGTCCATGAAAATTGTGGCAGGAAGCATGACAGTAGGCAGGCAGGCGTTGTTCTGGAGCACTATCTGAGAGGTTATATCCTTATGTATAAGTTGGAGATAGAGAGAGCTAATTGGAAATCCTATGGGCTTGTGAAACCTTAACGTTCACCCCAGTCACATATGTCTTCCAGCAAGACCACACCTTCAATCCTTCCCATATTTATCCAGCAACTGGATACCAAGCAAATATATGAGAATACATTCTCTTTCAGAAAATCAGTCTACTCTGTGACCCTGATTGACTTGTGGCCATATCATAATACAAAATGCATTAGTCCAATTAAAAATCCTCATATTCTTTGACAGCTCAACAAACCGTTTTATACAGTCCAAAGTCTCTTTTGAGAATCAAGGTTATCTCTCAGCCGTGACCCCCCTGTAAAATCAGAAAAGAAAATACATGCTTTCAACATACAATGGCACAGATAATATATTGGGGTCCCACAATGGAGGAACTGGGAAATAATGAGGAAATACTGGACCTGCAAAAAATCAAACAGGATGAAGGCTAAATCTTGTATTTCATATTTGAGAGCAAAGAGCTTAGATGTCTCAATCCTTACAGATTTGTTGACTACAACACCTCTCTCTCTCTCTCTCTCTCTCTCTCTCTCTCTCTCTCTCTCTCTCTCTCTGTGTGTCTCTCTGTCTCTGTCCCTCTGTCTCTGTCTCTGTCTCTGTCTGTCTGTCTCTCTCTCTCTCTCTCTCTCTCTCTCTGTTTGGTTCCACTCCCTATTTACCCCTGTCATTAGCTCTAGTGTCTCCAACATACTCCAGGCTTAATTACACAGCTTGAAGCAAATGGGCTATTTGGGAGCCCATTCCAGGCCTGTCATATACCTGGTCAGAGCAGCTCTTCTTAACTGTGGAGGAAGACTCCATAGCTCTTTACTCCAGCACTCATTTTACTCAAAGCCAGAACCATCTAACCAGTGTTGCCCAACTCTAATGTCTAGTTATGATGTAAACTGACCCCTCGGTGAATTGCATCTGTATAAGTTTTATACCCTTACTTTCCTTTGCTGAATATTCCTTCATTTGTTTTAGGAGCAGAAGGTTCCTTAGGTATTTCCTTTTTAAAAATTCGAAAATTAAGCTAGGGGAGTCTTGTCCTGAAGGCAAGAATTCCTTTATTCTATTCTATATCAAACCTTTCTGTAGATTTCTCATATCTGAGAATAAGCCTCGTCCTGGTGTTCTATCTCTCCTCTAATTGTGCGTTTTGTGTTTCTTTCGCCTTACTTGTTCCTTTTCGTTGTAGATCTGCATAAGAGTGATTACTAATAGCCAAACAAAAAAGCCAATGTAAGCTGTCTTGAAATTTCCTCTGCCAAAGAAATTAGTTCCAAATCTCTTCGATTTAGCCTCATATGGATTCTTAGGACAAGGGAGGAAGGCAGACACATTATTGTCAGAACATCACAAGAATGCCTTGTGACCCAGAAACTAATGTTGTTTCCCTCAGATACCTCTTTAGTTGAGCCCCCATAATCTACATTGCCATCAGCATGACTGCCTTCCCAGCTTCTATTTGGATAATCCTTGCTACATCAGTCAATATCATTAGCTGCTTTTCTAGTCCATAGTCCCAAAGTCATCTGTGTTCCTCCAAACACCAGGTCTGTCCCAAGAGTATTCCACTTCCTGGTGCCAACTTTTGTCTTAGTTGCTTTTTTATTGTTGTAAAATGACCCCATGGACAAGGCAACTCATACAAGAAAAGTTTATTGTGCCTTACAGTTTCAGATGGTGAGAACATGAACATGACAGGGAGGATAGAATCAGGCAGGTAGGCAGGCAGGCAGGCAAGCAAGCATGGTGCTCTAGCAGTAGTGGATTGATTATATCATTAGGTACAAGAGGAGGCAGAGAAAGCTAATTGATAACTGTATGGAATTTTGGAAATTCAAAGCCCATCCTTAATGACATACCTCTTTCAGCAAAGCTAGACCTCATAATCTTTCCCAAACATTTCCACTAAGTACAGACAATGTATTCAAATAGATGAGCATATGACGATCATTCTCATTTAGATCACTACACCAGTGCTCTTCATATTAGTCCTCTCTTTTCATCCGTAACCACTTTTCCTTCATGCTACTCTGTCAATGCCCTATGCTGTATATTGGTGAATTTTCAGTTCTTTCTTAAAGTCATTAGTTTTGACTAACAAATTTTTATTTCCTGAGTTTTGTACTAATAGCAATTATCCTAAAATAAAGATAAAACTATAAAACTGAAGCCTAGAAAAATGAAATAATTCTGACAAATGCCAGACCAAAATATATTTGAAATATCAAGCTATAATGAATGTTTTGATTGAATTTTATATTGTTTATTTGTTACACGAGTTTATATTTCCACAGTATAAAATAAAGGAAGAATGCTACAATTATTTTTTATCCAAGAGATCCTTTCTAAGATAGGTGGAGATAAAATTATTGTTATCTGATTGAATAATTGCCTACCTGGCTACTCTGGAGTTATGTGTTCACTTATATAGTCTATATTATTGATATATACTCTGTAAAGGGAATACTATGATATATTATCATTTTAGCTTTATTATAAATCCTTAGCATTGTGAAAGTGTATCTGAAGTTGAAGCTAAATATTCTATATCAGTTTCTTTTCATGGAAATTCATTAAAAAACTATAATTTTTTAATATAAAACAGCACAATAATGATAATGAATATGGTTATCTTTAAAGTGGTCTTGTCAGGCACACCCATACTAAATATCCTTTATTGTCACATCACAGAATCACTGTATTTCTAAAATTAAAAATTGTTATACCTATCTTAGTATGCCATATACATATATACATACATACATACATACATATATACATACATACATGGCAGGGAAAGGGGAAAAGGGGAGGAAGAAAAAGAGAGGAAGAAAGAGAGACATAGACAAAGAGTGTGTGAGAGAGATCTTTGTATTCTTACCTTATAATATCCAGTTTTCTTTAAAGTTTTTACTGTTCATTGATGACACATAAGAAAACAATTGACTTATATATTAACCATGTGTTCTGTAGAGAATTTTTTTAAAAGTATGGAATCTACATCCCATGTAAAGTATGGTATGGTGGCTATACTTTGGGAGACACTATCTGAGAGAGAAAAGGAAATCATAAGTTATAAATGTAGAGGTTATGATCAGGGCGTGAAGTAATAAATACATCAGGAGCACTGAGGAGAGCACCATTCTGATAGTGTGCGGTCCTGAAGAGACTTCAAAGAAACAAATATTGAACTGGGCATTGGTTTTAAGACATCATAGTTTTCCATGAAGAACTGAATAATTTAGGCAGATTGTATAAAACATAAACGCTTTCCTTATGATCTTAGAGAAACTTAAAAACTATTGAATTTTGACAATTATTTTGTGATGTTAAAATATATTAAGCAGCTATCATCATACATAAAATATTAAGCTGAACCTATATTTCTATTCCTGTGACTTTTGCATCCATCACTCTCATACATTCTTTCAGTGAATTATCTGAACATAAAATTATTTATTTTCTTAGCAGGTACACATAAAAGGATCTTAAATTGAGATTTAATTTAGAAGAACATTTGGCTTGCTATATAATCATGTATGTTCCATTTTATGTTTTAGAAACTATTATTCTTAAAAGAAATCAAAATCTTCCACTGAACATCAAATGTATCTACATCTCAGAACATTTACAGACAGCTTTTGTTGTTTATAAAAGCACAAAATCGGCACCATCTTATAAAATAAACCACATTTATACGTAGGCTGCTTATCAACATGTTGGTTTCTGAACAATCTAACCAGTTTTGCTAGACTGTAAAAGATTACAATATACTTTATTCTAGATTTATTCATATTATTCATATAATTTTCTCACTTATTTAATATTTACAGAAAGCTACTCTTAGGAATTATAATACTACACTTGAGGATTTGCTAATAGTGACAATCAGACAAATATTCTATTTTATGTCATATTTAAGTAGAAAATTGAGTTGAAATAAAGTTTTTTATTGTTAAAATTCTTTTCTATTTCTAATATGGGCAAATTTTTAAAGGAAAAATTCTGAACCTGTGCTATGAATATGTTTTAAATAAATATCTCTCTCCTATTATGTGCTGTATTATTAGAAAAGGAAACAACAACATCCTTCACTTTTGTGTTTCAAATTCAGGTCAGGGGGAACTCTTAACATAGCTCGATTCTATAAAAATATAACAATTGAAATGATAAAAGCTACCAAGGGCTTGAGAAACTGCCATGCCATCAGACGCTATTCTGTGAAGAACGTTGGCTAAATGTTAAAGACTGGAAATTTGAAAGTAAACTTTCACTTAGCGATCTCTTCTGATAGCCGTCTACACTATGCAACATGCTGCTCAAGTAAGATGAGGAGGAGTTGCTTCTCATGATGTGGGAGAAGGGCAGTACTTGGAGGTTTTATTGTCACTCTAATTAATTAATTAATTAATTAATTAATGTGCTTATCATAAATTGAACCAAGTAGACTTTCTGACTAAAATTGTTAACTGTAGCTATTTGTAATCCTTAGTACCAAAATTTCAGCCTTGATATATATCAAAGCTCTCTTTTGGTAGAAGGCGAGGAGGCTGATGTTCTTGGTAAAGGAAACTTTTGTATAATGGAGAGATCCAATTGAAAAGATAACCTTGAGTTAAAGGAGAGTCAGCAGGAATGGGGCCTTGTATCCTCATAAAAAGAGCATCCTAGTCAGCATGTTGTCTAATACATGAAAATTACTCCACTATGTTCATAGCAGCCTTATTTGAATAGCCAGAAGTTGGAAAGAACCCAGTTGTCCCTCAACTGAAGAATGGATAACAGAAAATATGGTTCATTTACACAATGGAAGACCATTCAGCTATTAAAAATGGGGACATCATGAATTTTGCAGGCGAATGGATGGAAGTAGAACATATGGTCCTGAGTGAGGTAGCCCAGACTGAAAAGGACATGTACTCACCGGTAAGTGGGTGTTAGCCTCAAAGTTCAGAACACCCATGATACAACTCACTGACCATATGAAGTTTAATAAGAAGGAAGGCCCAAGTGTAGATACTTCAATCCCACTTAGGAGGGGAAGGAAATACTCACAGGGGGCAGAGGGAGGGAGGGATTTGGGTGGGAGAGGGGAGGGGGAGGGGAAGGGGGGCAGGATCAGGAATGGAAGGAGACGAGAGAAGCCCAGAGAGCAAGGAGAACGAATGGAAATACGCTGCAGTGGGGTGGTGCGGGGGAGGGGCAGGTCTAGAAAGTCCCAGAGAGCTTGGAAGTTGAGAGCATCTCAGTGGGGATAACCTTAGCTGAAATGCCCAACAGTGGGGAAATGGAACAGGAAGAGACCACCTCCAGTAGATAGACATGGCCCCCAGTCTACCTACCTTCAATTTTTTTTTTTTTTTGTTTTTAAACCCAGAATTGTTCCTGTCTAAAGGAAATACAGGGACAAAAATAGAGCAGAGACTGAAGGAGAGGCCATCAGTGACTGGCCCAATTTGGGATCTGTTCCATGCACAGGCACCAAACCTTAATACTCTTACTGATGCCATGTTGTGCTTTCAGACAGACGCCCAACATGACCGTTCTCTGAGGTCTGGGACCCCTGTGGAAGAGTTAGGGGAAGGACTGAAGGAGCTGAAAGGGATGGCAACCCCACAGGAAGAGCAACAGTGTCAACTAACCTGGACCCCTCAGACCTCCCAGAGATTAAACCACAAACCAAAGAGCACCCATGCGCTGGTCCGTGGTCCCTGGCACATATGTAGCAGAGGACTGCCTTGTCTGGCCTCAGTGGGAGAGGATGTGTCTAATCCTGTAGAAACTTGATGCCGCAGGGAAGAGAGATGCTGGTGCAGTTGAGGTGGTGGTGGTGGGGTGGTGAGCACCTCTTGAATGCAAAGGAGAGATAGGAAGGGATGAAGAACTCAGGGCAGGGAGGCTGGGAAGGGGGGGCAATATTTGAAATGTAAATAAATAAAATAATTTAATAAAAACGTGGGGAGGTGAATGACATTTGGAGGCGTCTTTCTCACCTCCGAGCAGACCAAGCCTGTTCCCCAACAGGACTGCACTCTCCTTTCTCACCCCAGTGATCCCCAATGAATGTCTGGAGTCCATGCCTATTAAAAAACAAAGGAAAAGAAAAGGAGGCAATTATGAGCTTCACTACAACCGTTTGGCCCTGTGTTTGTTAATGTCCTGTGTAGCTGTAGACTTAACTGCAGACTAAGACATTTTAGCTTGTAAGATCTAGAAAATTAAGCACATACCTGAATATACTGAACAAAGCAATATTTGGCAATTTACTGAAATTAAATTTAATCAAATCAAACTTTAGATCACTGTTACATTTTTTAATTTTTTCTTTCTTTTATTTTTATACTTCAAATACTCACAAGTGAAATACAGTGATTGTCTTATATTCAAATGTTTAGGCTAACAACATATTTTTTCACCTTCTTGAAATGGAAAATTAAGAGTTCATTGGAAAGTCAGTTGTGTTGGATGGTATTTTCCTGGGGCAAATGCCTGAAGGAGTTGTTTTTCTTAAAGTGGACACAGGTGAAAGACTAAGGCAGCCTCACAAAGGATCGCTTCGCTGAAGCAGACACAGGAGAGCGGACGTTCTGCTAAGGAAGAAAGGACACATTACCAAGGAAGCTTTGCCAACAACATGCATGTATTGGTCCGCCTTCACTGTATAGTTCAGCTGCATTTGTCAGGACTCTGTGGACTCCGGCTTGCCTTGCTGGTACAGCTAGCTGTATGATGCTTACAGGTCTCACTTCTCTGATCTTCGCTTCTCTGAATGACGCAGAGCAGAGAATTTCTGGTGCTCCTCCTGGTCGCTCTTGTTGACTCCAGCCAAGGCTAAGACCTGGCTGTCTGCTAGGTCATGTCACCACTGTTTCTAACCCGACTCTACCAAACTGGACCGCTGGTGTATCCGTAAAGTGTTTGCGAGTGGATCGAGCTGCCACTGCTAACCTGTGAACTGAACTGCCTATTTCCAAACAACACAGACAGGAATTGCTCCAAAAAAGCTTTTCTAAACAGGTCCACTTTTCCCATATCCTTTCTTTTCCACTACCTCTGATGCATGGTGGGCTACAAGGGAGGTTAAAGCGTTTAAGAACCGTCATTAAAAATAGGATTTGGAGTCACTAAAGTGACACCTTTTAAAAATTCTTCTCTCACATCTAAATCCTGAATGCAGTTTCTCTTCTTCCCTCCTATCGCCCAGTCTCTCTCACCAGGCACCTCACCTCTCACCCCGCCACCCTGCCTGCATTCAGAAAGGACCAGGCTCACAGGCACATCAGTTAAACAGGGCACAACAACTACAATAAGACCAGGCCCACACCATCACGCGGAAGCTAGACCACGCCCACACCATCACACGGAAGCTAGACCAGGCAACCCCTTAGGAGACAAAGTGTCCCACAAGCAGGCAAAAGACAGCCCTGCTTCCTCCATCAGTAATCCCACAAGAACATCATCATACTAATCCATAACATATGCAGAGAACCTGGGTCAGACCCCTGCCTGCTTCCTGATCTCTGTGAGTCCTCATGAGTCCTGGCCAGTTGATTCTATGGCCTGTGTCTTCCCGTTCTTGGTGTCCTTGGCCTCTTCGGTTTCTTCAATCCTTCCTTTCTGTCCTCCACAGGACTCCCTGAGCTCTGCTTAATGTTTGGCTGTGGTACTCTGCATCTCTCTGATCAGTTACAGGATGAAGTCTCCCTGGTGCCTAGGCTTTTACCCCAGAGCACTGCAGCAGGATAAATTGTAGGTGGAAGGTTTTGTGAGTAGATTGCTGTCCCAGTCCTTTCACTTAGACCTTGCCTGATTACAGAAGTTGGTTGGTTTATGGGTCCTGTCCCTCATTACTAGGAGTCTTTAGGGCTTAGGGCTACTCTCATATATTCAGTGGAGTTTCCACTGCACCAGGTTTCAAATTCACCCCTGAAATGCCCCTCCCCCCAATTCCGGTTGTTTTACTGAGTATTTTCTTCCCTCTATCCTGGGAGCCGGGGCCTGGCAGAGGGATAGGAAGTGAGGTGAGACTGAGTGAGCCAGTGGAATGGGTCTTTGGGAATCTAATATGTTGGGCAGTTCACTTCTGAATGGTGTGGCCTGCGCTTGAACAACGGAAACCTACAGTTTATTTTTAAATTGGGGACAAAAATGAATATAATAAGTATTTTTTAATGTGTATACATGAATTTCAGACATAAACTAGGATTGTCTGGGACCTATACTTAAGAGAGGCCCAATTATGATATTGTTTCCTACAAACATTTTATGGTAGGAAGCATTTATCGATATGCTTCTAAAGGTTAACTTTGCTTTGGTTTTTAAGGGAAGCTTGGAAAAACTGAACAGATAACATGTAGAAAAAAACATTTCAACCAGAAATTTACAAATGCCTCATATAGTTTTCACATAATTTCAAGCATTCATGTTCTACTTTTAAAATTTGTCTTGTATCAATTTATGTAGTGACTGCACATTAATATTTAAAGTGATAATACTGTTATTTTACATATACTAACCAATTTTGACAGAATTTTACATTAAGAGATTAATATCTCCCTATCAGCTTATCTCAGAAATTATGACATATTGATAGATTATGGAAACCTAGAGATAGTGTTAAAGAAAACTCAACAACGCCAAAATGTCTTTTAAATTAATGATTCAGTAATACATGGAGACACTGATTCTAGAGTTTAAGAAAAATATTAAAACTTTAATTACTCACTTTTATGTTTATCATCACTGACCCTAAAATTTCATGAGGATTCTAATCCATTTTCATGTATAGCTGGACATCATTGCTATCAGAATTATTTTATATGTCAGGCTTGGACATTTCTTTTTCTAGTCACCAAACTATACAGGTCAGCATGAGTATGAGTTACTCTTCCCATCAATGTTAGAAATTACCTGACAATAAACAATGTAAAGGAGAGATTTACTATGGCTTATTGTTTCAGTAGACCCAGTCAGTCATGGCTAGCATGTTCAGCAGCAAAGAGTTGGTCCCACTGGGAGTGTGTAACTGAACCAGGGAAGAAAAAAAATGGACATGGTCGTTTGAATTTTTTCTACCTCCTTTTTTTCAGTTCAGAACAAAATTAAAAGGCAGTCATACTTATCTGTTTATTCTGAACATAATGTTTGTGTTGATTATCTTGGAATTTTACATCATGCCCCACTATCACATTCACTTACCATTGGGCCCAGGGCTGCCCTCAAACCCTATGATCTCCTCCCCCAAGAAACAGAACCACCACCACCACCACCACCACCACCACCATCACCACCACCACCACCACCACCACCACCACCACCACCACCACAACAACAACAACAACAACAACAAAAACGAGGGGTTGGGGATTTAGGCTCAGTGGTAGAGCGCTTGCCTAGCAAGTGCAAGGCCCTGGGTTGGTCCCAGCTCAAAAAAAAAGAAAAAAAAAAAAAAAAAACGAGGAGGAGGAGGAGGAGGGAAGTAAGGAAAGAAGAATTAATGAAAAAAAGGAAGAAAACATGAAAGAAAGAAAGAAAGAAAGAAAGAAAGAAGGAAAGAAAGAAAGAAAGGCAGACAGACAGACAGATGGAGAGAAAGACAGAAAGAAAGAAAAGCAAGTCCAGTTTGTGTTGCCTGTATATTCACTACAGCATGGTCAAACACCTAGTGGTCAGCCCCTTAAAGAAAACTGAATTCTTCTCCACTTGGTCTCTGACATTATCAATTGTAGAGAGCTACTCTTCAGTGTCCTTGTTGCAATTGTTAAGAGTTCTCTTCAATGGCTTCTTGTCTAGTTTTTTAATTTTGGGTGGGGGTGTGCTGGGTTGGGGGTAGTGGTTATCACAGAAGACTTTTATGTCCCTTTCTTGTTAGTTTGCAGACATCAGTATCACCCTCAAAGTAGCTTCCTTGACCTTTACGGAAAGTGGGAGTGTGGGTCATGGACTTGCACATTGTTTCTGGTGACAGCATGGACCATAGACATCCACAGGGTCTCTGAAGTCAGTATGTATCATGGACTTTAGCATTGTCTCTGGTAGCAGCACAGATACGTCTCCCCCATCATGGTAGGACTATCAACAGTTACAGTTGTATTTGGGGTATATTTTCTCCCCTCACACAATTCTCTCTGGAAAATCTCAGAAGTATGGCTCCCAGATGGTCCCAAATTTGCTCAACCCTGAAGATTATTATCACTGCATGTTTTAGAGTACATTACATTCTTTGGATAGGACCCTTAGTTTCAGTATTTTATATGTTGCATAGAAATTATTTTATTACCTATTTCCAATAACTAGTTGATGTTCTAGGTTCAGAAATAATTATTACTTACCTTTCTTCTTTTGGATCTTCTATTCTCCAAAATAGATATGTATTTTTCTCTGATAAATATATTCATTATACCTACATATTAATTAGATAGATTCATATGCAGTAAAAAATATATGTTCCTTGTTTGCATGCACATACACATAAATAGGTAAACATTTTCTTTTCTCAAAACTTGGAAAACTTAATAAGGTGCATAATTTTTCCTAATTTCTGTGTTTCTTTAAGTTTATATAAAAGTTTCTAGAGCTATCTGTTAAAGAAGTGTACTTGGTTTTATGAACCTATCTGAAAAAATTCTCTCTCTCTCTCCCTCCCTCCCTCTTTTTCTCTTTCTTTCAAACTATTGAACTTTGTGACTTTATTTTATTCAGTTTATATTCTGATTATACCCCTCCTCCTTCCTCTCTTTCCAGCCCTAGCCTTACAAATCCCTCCCCCACTGCTTCTCCCCATCTTGTCAAAGGAGAACCCCCCACCTTCGGTTCCATCTTGGAGCATCTAGTCCCAGCAAGTATTAGTACATCCTTTCCCACTGAGGCCCAATCAAACAGTCCAAGTTGTGAGAAGGAAGATACAATATCAAGGAAGAGAGACTGAGACACCCCCCCACTCCAATTTTTAGGGGACTCACATGAAGATCAAACTACATTTGCTAAAGATATGTAGGGGTGTCCACGTCCAGCTCCTGCGTGCTCTACTACTGGTGACCCAGGCTCTATGAGCCCCCAAGGTCCCAGGTTAATTGCCTTTGTGGGGCTTCTTGTGGTGTCCTTGAACCCTCTGACTTGCTCACTTCCATCCCCAACTCTTCCACTAGCTCCCAGGTTCCACCAGATGTTGGCATCTGCCTCTGTCTGCTGCTGGATGAAGCCTCTCAGGAGACTGTTATGCTAGGTTCCTGTCTGCAAGCATAGCAGAGTATCATTAATAGTGCAGGGATAAAGATGGAGAAGAGACTGCGGAAACAGCCATCCAATGATTGCCCCAATTTAAGACCCATCCCAATGTGGGTGAAAAAAAAAATCATCTTTAAGAGGCTCTATGTTGTCTCCTATTTAAACTTGAGGTTTTAACTTTACTTTGCTTCTTAACAGTTCATTGCATCTGTGAAATTGTTATTAAACATATACAAACAGGATGGTGAATAATTTCTTCGTTCTGCCAATTTAATAGACTTTGAAATCCTAGAAGAGGTTGCTTGGCCAGGGGAGAGGACGTATTTGCTTCTATTTCTACTCAGTGCCAGCTGTACTACAGTTAGCTTCCTCATTCTTCTTTTCAATTGATACCTGTTATCCTCCTATAAGTCTTCCTGCTGACATAGCTGTGGATAGAGCCCCTAAACCACTCTTTAACGAAATGACATCATAAAAATGCCTCCCTTCCATTTTATACCTCAGGAGACACTGAACAACTGGAAAAAGATTAAACAACAGCAAAATGAATGCACTGCTGAATGATGAGAATTTGTTAGTCAGAAAACAATGCAAGGTCTATGGATCTCTCTCTTAATTTTCTAAAGAGTTTTCCTGACTTGGGCTCCACAATCTTGTCTCCATGTGCCAAGTACTAGTATTATAAGCTAGGGATACCGTGCATATCTAAGTATCTTAGTTTTGTTTCTAAGAATGCAAAAGTTAAATTCTCAGAAAGAATAATTAATCCCCAGTAAATATCAATCTCTCTGAGACCCAAGAATATAACAATTGGTAAGAATATATACCAATGTTCCAGACAACAAAGAAAATAACAACGGTCATATTTAATAAGTATTTAGAATACATACTACTCTTTCGTTAGAGTTGTGCATGTATCTGGGTGCCAGTGTATATAACTGTAATGTTAGATACATGGAGATTGAAATGGGATTCCACAATTTGACTCTAACCAAAAGAATAACATCATCTTTGTCTTAAACAAAAGAAAACAGATAAAATAACAACTCAATGTATTTAATAGTACAGATATTTCATGTGGAAATCCCACTTCCTTTCTTGTTGACTACAATGACTTCTAGATTTGAAGACACTGAGGAAGACAAAATCAAAAACAAGATTGTATATTCTTGTCTATAAAATTTAGATTATGTAGATTAATATCATGCCATATTACATCAAAAGTATTATTTCCATACTTAAATAGAAATAAAGCTCTGAATTTTCACACTACAATGAAAACACACTGTATTTGGGCATTCAGGTCACATATTAACCAATGAGGCCAAAGATTGGCACAAAGGCTTGACAGGCTAAATGAAGGAGTTATGTATATAAAATATGAAACTGAAATAGTCAGAAATTTTTTAAAAGGTGAGAGAGAGAGAGAGAGAGAGAGAGAGAGAGAGAGAGAGAGAGAGAGAGAGAGAATGAGTCTGGTATATGTCTGGTGATGGCATTTAGAAATGTCTTGAGATTACAAGTAGAAATTGGCTATGTGTGACACACAAGTATGAGACTCTCATTTGCAATAGCAGAAACCCAAATCAATACCAAACGCAACAGTGCATGCCTGTAGTCCCAGTGTTTGAATACTGCATGAATGAAGACCAAAGTCAACCAGGACACTATAGCAAAATTCTGTCATAATAAATGTAAACATATTTTTTAAAATTGCTTTTGAATGCTCAGAGTCTCATTGGTGGTCAGCCTCTAATGCTAGTTATAATACATAAAATATAGGAAAACCTGATTAAATTGAATGATCAGCATTACCTCCCCCATACACACAGACAGACACCCTCAGTGACGGGCTGTTGGCTGAAGGGACTATAGTCAAACTAACCATCTCATATGGGAAAAGGGAAACTCATTCCTTATCAGCAATGACTGAGAATCTATTCTGACAATGTGTTCTTCCTAACCAATCTGTCTTTTCTTTGTGTGTCGGTTCCCTCAAATTGCTGATTTACAAAGAATGTTGCATCTTATCCATATACTTAGCTATCTTCATAGATAAGTGCCTTATTTAGCTATTGTCAAAGAAGTTCCTTCTGCAACAAATGGGAACAGAGGCAGAGACCCACAGCCAGATATTACATAGAGGGAGGGTGACAGGGAGAGGGAGAGATGGAGAGGGAGAGAGAGTGAGTGTCTTGGAACACACATCTTTAAAAACCAGAGGGCTCCATTGAATCCCTTCCTTTAGAGCTCAGGGGACCCTATAGAAGAGAAGGTAGAAGATTGTAAAACCTGGAGTAAGTGGAGAACACCGGGTGTACGCTGCCCCTAAACCAACAGAGCAAAGCTCATGTAAACTCCCAGAGACCGAAGAAGAGAGCACAAGGCACAGGGACTCAGCTTAGTATTTCTATGGGATTCCCAAGTGTGTGAAGACCGGGTTTCTGATCCTTGTGTCTCTTCTTGGGCTCATTCCTTCTTTGGTTTGCCTTGTCCAACTTTAATCTGATGGGTTGATTTTAATCTTACAATATTTTGTTACGTTTTGTTGTTATCTCTGAAGAGCTTCTTCTTTTATATTGAGAGACAGAAAGGCAGTGGTTCCTGATGAGAAGGGAGGTAAGGAGGAACTGGGAAGAGTAGAGGGAGAGGAAACTGTAAACAGGATGTATTTTATGAGAGAAGGATCTCTTTTCAACAAAAGGAAAAATTCACAATAAAAAATAAATATAAAATAAAACCACTTAATAAACACACTGTGATATGGAAAGCTTATGATGAAATATAATTTGAACTACCAACTTAGTGTGATCTAGAGTCACATTGGAAGGGATGCTAAAGGAGGGTCTCTCTAAATGAGGTTGAATACTTTTCGTGGTTTATCTTGATTGGTTTACTGAGTTGGAAAAGAACCACCCTCAGAGGGGTGGTATCGTTCCTTGAATAGATGATTCTGAACTGTAGGTGAATAGATGAAGTCAAGCCAAGAACAACCTAAGATTATCCAACTCTTGCCTAAGGGCATGGCTAGTTGTTTCAATTTCATTTCACAAGATTCCTTGGCAATGATGGATGGTCACCTGGAATTGTGAGTCAAATCAGTGTATTCTTCACTAAGTTGCTTTTGTAATTAAATTTCAGTCACAAGATGAAGAAAGAAAAGACACCTGTTTTGAGAGCGATTAAGGCACTATATTTCTCAATGTGAATTTTTCTATTCATATTCTTTGGTTGTTTTTAGTGTTATGTCTATCTCCAATAGAAATACAAGGTTAATATTTGGGATTAATCAGTCTATCAATATGATTTTGTTCTTTTGTATTGTATGCAAAGCATATGTATCAAGATTTTAAACAGTTTTATTATTAAATGTATTTCATAATTGCAATATGTGTACCACCTTTATATAACCCCTCTTTGCTCTATCCATGCCTCCTGCTTTGTCCTCCTCTGGAGTATGGATACAAAGCACAACCACATTAACATAATTCCATTTGGAAACTGGGAGTTCAAGCTGTAAGTTACAGAGAAATACTAGATGAGTCTTCAGACCCCTCATCCATCCTCTGTTGCTCTCTGGTATAAGCATATATTTCCCCCCATGAAAGGCGTTAGGGAAATGTGACTGTGACTGAAACTGGGAAATTGCTTGAGGCTGTTTTCTGTCTCTTGATGATTTAGAAAACACATTCCAGACACTGACTCTGATTTGGCAATCGGAAATCACCTCAGCAAAACTGGAAAAATACCTTTGTAGCTTGCATTTCATCCTTTCTGAGATTGAGACATCACTACCCTTATTATCTCTCTGAAAATTATAGCCTGTGACTCACTACTGTGCATTTATTATAAATTTTAATTTATTCAGAAACAAAATAGATTCTCTGTGTCTGGGGAGTGCATAGCCATCTTTACATTTCTGTTTCACTTTTTTACGTATGGTTCATAGAGCACCCCTCTCTCCTTAGTTTGCTGATAGCCACAGAGGCTCATCCATTTCCCTACTAAAGAGACATGTGGGACTTAGCAGGCACAGTGAGGACCTGTCACTACTCAAACTCTTTCTACCTCTAGTGACTCAAAGGCACTGACCGTGTTGAAATTTAATGGTAGAGAGAATTGGAGATTTCAACAATATTATCAATAAATAGGCACAAATTTAACATCATTATGACTTACCACCAGAAGGTACTGAATATTTATTAGATCTTATTAGATTTATCATTAGATTTATTATCTAATGTATACAGTAGATACACATTAGCTATTTATCATTTTAAAGCTTCACTACACCGTGAATCCTTTATGACTAATATGTGTTATCCACTTTCCTCTCATCTTCCAATGAAATTTTGCTCTTTCAATACATGTTTAGAAAAGAATAAAATAGTACTTGGTTGAAGACCAACTTTAATTTTTATAATTTACATTTATTATTTTCAAGACTTGGTTACATATTAGAGTTTTTAGTTTTGCCCCTGTAAACTCATAGCCACTATAGTTTTTAGAGTCTTATCCCCTTCTTCTTATCTTACTTCTTTTGTTTGCGTGGTGGTTTGCTTGCTTGTTTGTTGGAGACAGGATCTCTTTGTCTGGCCCTGGTTGTCCTGGTACTCACTCTGTAGACCAGACTGACTATAACTCATAAAGCTCTGCCTGCTTCTGCCTCCCAGTGATGGGAGTAAAGACATAAGCCATAACCACCCAGCTTGTCATTACTTATGGAATTTAAGGCACCTTTGATTGCCTTCCATCTGTAGGCTTTGAGTATCTTTTCTTATTTTATGATGTATGTCCTAATATTGGACAGCTTAATATTTATACTCTTTCTTTTAAAAGGAAAATTTATTTTGATTGATAATACAAAATGTAAATATACATATATTGACCATGAGATCTGGTGTTCTAATGCCTTTATACATTATAAATCATTTAAAATTGATTTAACGTATTTACCTTTCTTGATATTTACCACTTTTTATGATAACTGCCATTAAAATCCTTTCCCCTAGATGTTTAGATTTTATATAATTAAGGTCATGATTTTGATATATGACTTATATAGTTTTAATTTACCACAAAGATTTCCAATATTTATTATTATTAATACTACCATTGCTACTACTACTATTATTATTATAGAACTATTTAATATTTAGAGCCAGCCTCAATCTTTTTCTCTTTTTGTTTTTATTGTTTGGTTTTGGAGTTATCGTTTCACTTCGCATCCAAGAGTGACCTTAAATAAGAAATAATTGTCCTGTTGTTGCCTCTCAAGTGTTGAAATTTTAGGAAGGAACTACAATTTTCAGTATTTTTGATGTGAGAGTTCTTTTTAATTTTTTACACAATATATTTTAATGTGTTCTTCTACTTCCTCCAGTTCCTCCTAGGATCATCTGCTCCATGTTCTTGTAATTTCTCAATCTTAATAAAAATATTTATTAATTTGAAACAGGAAGCATCTGTATTATTGAACAAGCTAGCCTGGAACTCATACACCTTCCTGACTGTGTCTGAGTGCTAATGTTATAGGTGTGTGATGAATTACGCAATCCAACCTTCATTTTCTTTAGGTAATGAGCTAATTTCACTGTGCTATATGGCGAACTTTTCATTTGTTGATTTATGAACTCTCATTTTTGTACATTAGGGTTCTACCAACTCATAATTCTCTCTCTAAATTGTCCTTCAAGTCTACTGTACTGTTATGCATTGTTGTCTGATTTCATACCATAAGTACTATTAATCTTTAAAGTCCATATACTTACCTAGCTGGCCCATTTAATAGATATCAAAGTATTTTATAGTCATTTGCTCTCAGTTTCTACCCAATGACAGAACTTTTTTTTGCAACATCCCTGATGGACCATCTTCAATATCCCTAGAGATGATCCTCTTACAAATCACCTATGATGGTGCATGTACAAATAGTCTATGATGGTGCGTGCATAACCGTAGCCACCCAGGCATGAGAAAAGGTACAACCTTCACATGTGTGCATGTCATGACTAGCAATCAGTCTTAGATTTGTTTCTCTGGATCTATCTACCTTATCACTAAACCAGTGTTTACTGCTGGGCTCTTGGGCTCTTGAGCCTGCCAGCCTAGCTTATCTGGTAAGCCCTACGGATCCTCTTGCCTTTGCTGTTTCCAAGCTGAAATTACAAGTGCATGCTAAATTCTCCTCTTTAGACATAGGATCTAAAGGTCAAACTCTAGCCCTCTTGTGTAGGAGGAAAACACTAGACCCACTAAACAACCCTTCCATCTGCATCATGGTCCTAGTGTCTTTTCACACAAGATTTTCATACTTTAAGACAAAACCTATTTTCCTGCAGTTCCCAAGTGCTTATTAACAGCTCTTTCTTTTTCTTGTTTAATAAATTGTTTTATATGTCTGATGCTCCTCCAAAATTCATGAACTTCAATTATTATCTTATGTATATGTGTAGGTGTGTATATATATTATATATAGAGAATATATATAACATACTGACTGCTTTAAGCTTTGCTCAAATTTTAACAAAACATTAATTTTTCCTTATTTTCTGCAGAGAGAGAGAGAGAGAGAGAGAGAGAGAGAGAGAGAGAGAGAGAGAGAGAGGAATGTACACAGGTATTCCTAAATATAACCTACTAGGTCTTTATAATGTTACTTGTATGTATGTTTTTGGGGCTAGTCATTTAGTATTTGCTAACCAGCTGGTATGCTCTTCCCTGAGGAACATGATTTCCCCTGATCTCGGAATTCTCTATATGCCTGTAGTTCTTCGTGTAGGGTTAAAGCCTTGTAGTCTTCCCCTGTCCACTTTGACATGCTTATTGCTACGCTCTTTTTCAGTTCATGTTTGAGTAGTCACTTTGGTGAGAGCTCTTGGGTGTAGCTTCTGACATTAGTAAGAAATACCCCCTTTTTCTGTTGGCCTGAGCTGGGTATCCGCAGCAACATTGTATATCTTCATGGACCATGAAATCCACCCATGTCTCAGGTGAAGTTGAACCTCTCTATGGAAAATCCATTTGGTTGGGTCCCTTTAAAATTTTAAAATTTACTTCAAAATAAATAATTCAAGTGTGGTCAGCCCAATATAGAATGCAATGATAGCATAATCACTGTCATTACTAGTGCTAAAACAGTGCTCTTTCCACAAGGATTGCTCCTTCCATGCCTTGTATACTATGATTCTTTGTAAATGTGTGTGTGTGTGTGCGCGTGTGTGTGTGCGTGGGTATATATGTGTGCCTGTGCATGTATATGTGTGTGTGTGTGTATGTGTGAGTGTCCCGTGTGCAGGTGTGTGTGTGTGTATGTAAGTGTAGTAGTACATGCACACACATATCTAGAATGGGAGGTAAAAGTACATGCTGAGTACAGTGTGACACACACTCCCACTGAATGACTCTAATCAAGAAAAAGAAGGCAATGTTAAATGTGTGACATTCCAAATCTTCCTTCTATGATGAACTTGGAAACTTTGTCTTAAAACTAGTCAGTGCGCATTATTGGACGGAGCACTCCAGGGGCTCCGCACCAAAAACTGCCATTAAGAACAGTGAATCCGCGGCCATGGGTTATTTCACAGGAGATCTACTTTCTCCGGCCCACTCTAAGGCAAATTGACCATAATAATGCCTTGACACGTCTATTTCCTATTTTAAGCAAGCTCTCCTCACGCGTCACTCAGCTCTCAGCATGGAGATATCTGGAGACACATCGGGATAACTTGCCCCCTACAGTAAAAGCACGAAGCAAGCAGAGGACCAGTGACAGGTACCATCCTCAAAGCTCCAAATATGTGACAAGCGATGTCATCCACATGACACGCTGCCGCAGGTCTCTGGGCTCACCTTCAGAGCGCTGTTAAAGGGTCAGGTGAATCCCCTCCTCATCCCGATTCCCGCTGTGCACATAGAGGTCAGGGAAAGGTCAGTAACATTGTATTATACAGTGTCCACGAATTCTTGTTTACGTTGCATGGAAGGTATGTACAGTTTCAACAGTTTGACCTTCAACCTATTTCCCTATGTAATTTCTACTCTGTTTTGACAAGCTGTCTTTGGGTTGCTTGGCCACTCTAAGCAATTTAACTAAATGCATCCTGAAAAAATTAAAAAGAAAATCTGTGGAGCTTTGTCTGTAGGTAAGTATAATTCACATCATCCTTCAAAATACAAGTTGAAGGTCATCTCCTGGGTGATGCCTTCCCTTTGAAAAGACAGTTAAGTGTACACTTATTGCTTTCTTTCATGTACTTTCATGAACTTTTGAGGGCTTGTTAGGATGCAAACTATGTTACAGGATACAGTTTAAAGGGGGGAAAAACCTTGCTTATAAGAAACTGGATCTCTCATTTGAAAACAAGCTTGCAAACGTGATACTGATGCCGTGTGGTGTGTACAACAATGAATGGTGTGCACAGGATACAGACAGAACAATCATCAAACTGTCTTGGATTTAGAGCAGTTAAAACTTAATAGCTTGCATTCATTACTGGGATCTTGAAGGAAGAGGCCATGTCCCGCCTAGTACTTTATTGTACACTCATGGACCGACTCACCTGGAATGGCATACTGTTTAGGACATAAAACATTGATTTGTTAATACCTGAATTATTGCAACCTGATGTGTGTGTGTGTGTATGTGTGTGCATGTGCATCTGTGTCTGTGTCTTTATATCTTGCCAGGGGATACATCTATTCTAATTGTAACTACTAAAGTGTTTACCGTCAAGAAAGTATTTCTTCTAAATTATCCACACAGATTAAAACATATATTGAAAAATAACTGGGTTTTAATACGAAACAAGGTTAATTGTATTTCGAAAAGGTTTAATTGTGGGTGCCATTTAACTGCAAAAAAATATGTATTAACGTGACAGTTTGCCATTGGAGGAGGGCAGAGACAAGTATTTTCAGAGAGAAGGATTATTAAATACATACCTGCTCCATTTTCTTCTTTACCACCCTAAGCAGCTTCTGCAGAAATGAAAGTCAGGTATAAGCGAGAATAGTTATTCCTTCAAGGAAAATCTCACCTTTCAAATAAAGAGATTTGTATATTATGATTTACGGTTTATGTGCATGAAAAGGAATTTTCGAGGTGTCTGATATATTCTTGATATCCACAATACTCAGAGTATCTATTGTCATTTACATCTCAAAGCAACTGCCTGGGGAGGAATATGTTTTGATAATTCATGGTTTTTAAATAAAATATTTACTCTGCAAAGTATTGATTAAAGTTTCAAGATAAAGTTGATAGTTCTTAAAAGAGTCTGATACAGATGACAAAATAATAAAGAAAATCCAAAGGTTTTAAAGAGACTGTTCTAAAAGATTTCGTTAGAAGACAGTTTTCAAGAAGATTAATGTTAAGGAAAGTCTTGGGAGAAAATGTGTATCACATTTTAATATCTATATTAATATAATTTTTACTAACCACGGGAATATCCTTTGTTCTCTACTCCATTCTAATTTATATTGCAAAGTAAAAGTTATGTAGATTATTCTTTTGCTTAAGAAAACGAGAGCATTTTAATGTCTGACTTCAGACCATTTTTCTTCAAGATACAAACAATTTGAGAAAACAGTAGAGTACAAACAGATACTTCGTAGCCAATGAGTTAAATCAAGGCTTTTAGTTTATAACATGTTTACAGAGTATTGTAATACTACCACAAAAAGTGGTATGGCCTCAATATTTTATAGAATATAGCAACTAGTAATAACTAATATTAGTCCTCACCTTGTAGGATTCTAGAATCATCTGGTCATGCCCATGGAGAACAGTCTTCATCATGATAACTGATGTAGAAAGTTCCATGTTAATTGTGGGTGGGAACATTCCCTAAGCAGTGGATCCTGGACTGTATACATGGAGAAAGTCAGTGGTATCATCATGGATTCACTATTCACTGCTCGACGGAAGCTACAATGTGGCCAGCTGCCACAGTCTCCAGATGACTCCATTTCCCTGCTGTAATTGACTGTTTCTTGACTGGGATGCAGGAAAAAATCCCTTTGCTCTTAAGCTGATTTTTGTCAGCGTGTTTAGTTACAGCAACAGGGGAGGAAAATAACATGCTACATAATATCATAGCAATCAAGAAGTAAATTACAGATAAACTGGGAAAACGAGGACCATATGGAGATTACAAAAGTGAAGAACATGTTGAGTACTATTTACAACATGGAAAAGTTGCCTTGGGTAAATCTGACTGCTTCTGAGACACTGAGAGTAGAGTGAGGAGAAAATAAGTTGGAGCTAGAAGATCAAGCTGAATAGCTGGTAAATTAATCTGAAGCATCTGGCCAAGATATGTGCTGTCAGACTACATCATGTGCTTTTTGGAAAGGACTGCACTGCACACCACTACATTACTGTATACCTACTCTGATGATTGCTATAAAAGTGACAAAAATAAATAAATAATATGACAGATAAAAATTTATTTCCTGTACCTTAAAAATATTTCAATGAAATTCAATAGTACATAAATTGGTATGAAGACAGTAGTCGTGTTTTGGGACGAAATACTAGGAAATCAAGCCAATATAACCATCAGTTTCATGCCTAGAATATTAAAAACAGTCAGGCGATTCCAGCAAGTATATCATAGAACGTATAGGAGCTCCAGAGACATTGCCATATTCTGGTTTCTTTTCTGATCATTACCTCCACAGGAGAATATTAGTTTCTTCACAGGGAATGTAAAAAGTGAGAAGCAACATTGTTAGAAGGACTAGAATTTGTTTATCACTGTTACTGTGTGACTTTTGAAGAGGAACATGTTGCCCAGGAATCCTAGAGGTAACATTATGTGGAAGCCCTGAGAATCTCTAGACAGAACAGAAAACAACCAGGAGGGTCATGGGGCTGAAGGCTTGAGTTCAAGTCCTATATAGTATGGCTATATATATATATATATATATATATATATATATATATATATATATCTATATATATATATCCAGACATTTAGGTGTAATCTTCTCTTTCCTCCTTCAAAACTGTTGGAAATGAATTCCTCTAAAACATGCAAAAAATTTGAAAAAGCTTTGTTTTAGGTGATTTAAATCTCTGTCTTCTGTTTCAACCATTTTAGAGAAGCCATATTCTGCAGATGCAAACAGCTGTCAACACATGATCCTTTAGAACCTGGCCTGTCTGGCTATCAGTCCTTTCTGTCCTTTACATAACTCTAGGTGGCACAGCTAGATAACACCAATTATTCTCTTTTTGCTGAGGGAGTTGTTCAGAAACATGAGGTCTGTATGATGTAGGATAAGAAGTAGAGCATGTTTACCAGATGTGACCTTTATCATACATGGTATCAAAATACAATTTAGACACATGCTCTTGGGGAGAAGGTCAGGCTAAAGATAAAGAGGGTTGTCTTCAATGAAAGGCTTTGTTGATATTACTTAAACTGGCTGCTTTGTCTTAACCAGGGTGTCTGTCTATTATCCTAGATAAATATAAATATTATAAATATATATTTACCAAGTATTGCATACACACACACACACACACACACACACACACACACACACACACGATTAAGGATTCCTTTGCTTTGCTTTAGAGAAAAGAAAGGAAGTAAACCTCAAAGCCTTACATTTAGATGTTTAACTTAGGTAATAGTTTATGAAACCATTTTCTACATGGAATTGAGTCTTGACTGCCATGTTTGTGTGCATGTATGGTATTGGTTCAGCTTCAGTTAGGCTTAGACTACTTTAATTAGCAGAAGTAAGTTCTTTCTATTTCTCAGACTGAGAGCATATTTGGATTTTTCTCCTTTTTTTATTTATTTGTTTGTTTATTCTTACATTCCAGATTTTATTCCCCTCCAAGCCCACCCCCCCATGACTGTTGGAAATCCCATAATCCCATAACCACCTCCCCCCACCCCAGTCTCCACAATGATGTGTCCACTCCACCCACAACACCAGAACTCTAAACTTCTTGGAGCCTCCAGTTTTTTGAGGGTTAGGTGCATCTTCTCTGACTGAACCCAGACCCAGGAGAGTCCCCTGCTATACATGTGTTGGGGGCCTCTTCTCAGCTTTTGTGTGATGCCTGGTTGGTGATCCAGTGTCTGAGAAATTTCCGAGGTCCAGGTTATTTGAGACTAATGGTCCTCCTACAGGGTTGCCCTCCACCTCAGCTTCCTCCAGCTTTTCCCTAATTCAACCACAGGGGTCAGCAGCTTCTGTTCATTGGTTGGGTGCACATATCTGCATCTGACTCTTTCAGCTGCTTGTTGGGTCTTTCAGAGGGCAGTCATGGTAGGTCCCTTTTTTTGAATGCCCCATAGCCTCAGTAATGGTGTCAGGTCTTGGAGCCTCCCCTTGAGCTGGATCCCCCTTTGGGCCTGTTGCTGGACCTTCTTTTCCTCAGTCTCTTCTCCATTTCCATCCCTGTAGTTCTTTCAGACAGGAAGAATTATGGGTCAGAGCTTTGACTGTGGGATGGCAACCCCATTCTCCCACTTGATGCCCTGTCTTTCTGCTGGAGGTGGGTTCAATAAGTTCCCTCTCCCCACTGAAGGGCATTTCATCTAGGGTGCCCGCCCAACTTTGAGTCCTGAGGTTCTCTCCCTTCCCAGGTCTCTGGTACATTCTAGAGGGTCTTCCCAAACTCCTTCCTCCTGGCGTTGCCTGTTTCCATTCTTTCTGCTGGCCCTCAGGACTTGAGTCCTTTTCCCCCACCAAATACCAGATCATGTTCCCTCTCCCCCCAACCCCCATCCCCTTTTCCTCCCCTGTACCTCCCCCATTATGGTTGCTTTCTTCTCCCTCACAAGTGGGACTGAGGCGTCCTCACTTGAGTCCTTCAGTGTTGACCTTTTTGAGTTCTGGGGACTGTGTCTTGGATATTCTATACATTTTTTGGCTAATATACACTTATTAATGAGAACATACTGTGCATGTCCTTTTGGGCATTTTACCTCACTCAGAATGATATTTTCTAGTTCCATCCATTTGCCTGCAAAACCCAGGATGTCCTCATTCTTAATAGCAGAGTAGTATTCCATGGTGTAAATGAGCCACATTTTCTGTACCCATTCCTCTGTTGAGGGATATCTGGGTTGTTTCCAGCTTCTGGCTGTCACAAATAAGGCTGCTATGAACACAGTGTAACACCCCTGTAGTCTGAATTTTTCTTACCTTAATAATGCTTCAAAACTTCATATACTTAATTCAGTCATATTGATCAAAAGGTAGCATCCCTATGAGAACTACATGAGTAAGTCTGTGTCTCAGAGGCTTCAGACAATTGCTCAGAGTCTCGGATATACCCTGCGTGGTCTTCTTAGATGCTCTTGTAGAACCTTAAAGCTTCTCAAGCATCCTCCTTTGGGATCTACTTCTTACTTAGCTTTGGTTCTGTGGATCTGTAGCATGGTTATTCTGTGCTTTCCAACTTGAGTGTATTTCTGGGTTTGGGTTACCCCTGTCAGGATAACATTATCTAGTTCTAGCCATTTGCCTGAAAAAATATAGCAATGTCATTGATTCTACTGAGTAGTATTGCATTAGGAAACTGTACCATATTTTCTGCATCCCTTCTTCAGTTGAAGGACATCTTGGTTGTTTCTAGTTTCTGGCTATTACAAATAAGACTGCTATGAACATAGTGAAGCATGTGTCCTTGTGGAGCAACTTTTGGGTATATTGCAGATGTGACATAGTTGGGTGTTTAGGTAGAACTATTTACAATTTTCTGAGGACCTGCTAGATTGATTTCCAGAGTGGTTGTACAAGTTTGCACTCCCACCAGCCATGGAAGAGCATTACTCTTTCTCTCATCCTTGCCATCTGTTGTCATTTGAGTTTTTGATCTTAGCTATTCTGGTGGGTATAAGATGTTGAACATTTCTTTAATGCTTCTTGGCCACTAATGATTATTCCCTTGAGAACACTGTTTAACTCTGCCATAATTTTTTTTTAACTTGGTTGTTTGGTTTGCCGTTGTCTAATTTCTTAAGTTCTTTATGTATTTTGGATATTAGTCCTCTGTCAAATGTGGGGTTAGTGAAGATCTTTCCCCCTTCTCTAGCAGCTGTTTTATCCTATTGATGGTATCCTTTGCCTTACAGAAGCTTTTACGTTTCATGAGGTGCCATTTATTAATTGTTTTTCTTAGTCCCTGAGCTGTTGGTGTTCCGTTCAGGAAGTTGTCTCCTGTGCCAAGGTATTCAGGACTGTTTCTTGTCTAAGACTTAGTGTATCTGATTTTATGTTGAAAAATTTGGTCACTTAAACTTGAGTTTTGTCCAGGGTGATAAATATGAATCTATTTTCATGCCATGGACAGCCCACCCCCAACACTATTAATAACATTTTCCTATAGTTGAAGGCAGGAGGATAGCTTGACAGTCATCTGACTAGCTTCACCAGTAGCTGATGAAAACAGATGTTCAGACTCAGAGCCAAACATTAGGTGGAGCTCAGGGAATACTGTGGAATAGAGGGAGGAAGGATTGAAAGAGCCAGAGAGATCAAGGACACCACAAGAAAATACATAGAATCAACGAACCTGGCCACATAGGTATTCACAGAGACCGGAACACCAGCCAGGGAGCATGCTTGGTATAGACCTAGTCACCCTACACATATGTAACAAATGTATATAGTCCTAATGTGAGACCTCTAACAGCTTCAGAAGGGGCTGTCTCTGACTTGCTCTGTTCCCTGCCTTTTGGATTCTTTTTTTTCGGAGCTGGGGACCGAACCCAGGGCCTTGCTCTTGCTAGGCAAGCGCTCTACCACTGAGCTAAATCCCCAACCCCTGGATTCTTTTTCCCAAACTGAACAACCTTGTTTAGCTTCAGTGGAAGATGTGGCCAGTCATTACAACTTGATATACTAACATGGATTGATATGGAAGGTCTCCCCTTCTCTGAGGAGAAAGGAAAGGGGCACAGAGAAAATGAGAGGGGAGAGGGGGTTACTGGGAGGAGAGGAGAAAGGTGAAGCTTCAATAGGTGAAAATGTTTCTCATAGTTGAAACTTTGAAACATTGTGCCAAGTTCTACATAAAATTAAAAAAGAAACACAGAGTAGCAATAATCTCAAACTATTTCAGGGTTATAGTAAACATGTGCTTAATTCTAATTTCAGTTAACTTGGGGAAAGAAATTGTTTGGGGGAAAAGAATCTTACAGGCTCTTGACTTTCTTTAGCATCAAGATCAATTCTCACCCCTTTGCAAAGCTTGTGCAAAGAACTGTTGTTGGCTCAGAACAATGTTTCCTGGTCTGATGTCCTAACACTGGCAACTCCCAGCAATAGTTGGCATTTTCTCTGAAGGATCTCGTCTAGAGTTGTATTTAGTGCAGTATCCCGAATCTGTCCAAAATCTGATTTTAAAATGCATATCCCTGATTATTCTTTATTAATAAAATCTCGAATCAGAAACAGGAGTGAGGTTCATTTTTTGTCAATCATTGTAAATGAGATATCTTTATTTTAGGAAGGAATGAATGTTATCTCAAATGAGTATCTTAATGATTAGATTGTTCAAAATATAATATTGTGTTTTATAATATGTTCAATAATAATAATAATAATAATAATAATAATAATAATAATAATAATGCCATAAGGAGAAAATGAGTAAGTGACTCCTCAGGGTTAGAACAAGAGGATTAAATGCCCATATAGGAAGCTGACATGATGCCATATGTCTTAGGGTCTTCTTCTTCTTCTTAGGGTCAAGTTCAAGACACAGAGACAGAATGGCATGTAAACATCCTACAGGAAGACTTCATCCAAGCATTGTGAATCTTCTAATATTTATTTGTGCTAGCCAATTTAAAATTAGTTTCCACCAGTTTACTCTTTGACATTTTCATATATGGGTATAATACATTTTCACTGGTTTTTACGTCCATCTCCTACCCACTGCCTCTCCTGTCAAACCACTTCTCTCCCTGATACTTTTATTTATTTGTGTGTGGACATTGATTTTAATTACAGTTGCTTCCACAAGTGTGAGTGTGACCTCGTCTCTAAGGCTTGAGGAATACGGAGGAAGAGGAATGGGAAGGATGGGAGAGGCAGGGGATGATGTGGGGCAAAACAACATCTGGAGATGCCTCCCTGTGGCCCTTAGGGCTGTGGTCACCTGCACGAAGCCAGGCACCCTTGAACCATAACATTCTATCATGGATGGAGGGCCCAAAAGGACAGGAAAAAAAGGACTCCTCCACTTGCTGACTGCACAGTCCACAAACTGGGCTTGCATTTAACTGAGAAAAGAACTTCCTATTTCCACGTCTTGTTTTTTTCCCAATGCTTTGTGGTGTTTGTTTTCTGTTTTGAACTAAGACCTAAGTCAATAGAAGGGTCTTCTTCTGAAAAGATGGAGATGCAGCTCAATACGTAGTGTTATCTATCATTCTCAAGCCCTTGGGTCCAACCCCAGCACTGCATAAACCCTAGAACCTGGACTTCAGATCTACTTATCCCAAAACTCCAGGGGTGCAGGTACAGGGAACTTACATCCATCCTCCTCTCCATATTGTTTCAGTCAGATGAGTTAGCTGTATTGGCTAGTTTGTGTGTCAACTTGACACAAGCTGCAGTTATCACAGAGAAAGGAGCCTCCTTTGAGGAAAGGCTTCCATGAGATCCAGCTGTAAGGCATTTTCTCAATTAGTGATCAAGGGAGGGAGGGCCCAGCCCATTGTGGGTGGTGCCATCCCTGGGTTGGTGGTCCTGGATTCTATAAGAAAGCAAATTGAGCAAGCTAGGGGAAGCAAACCAATTAAGTAGCATTCCTCCATGGCCTCTGCATCAGCTCCTGCCTCCAAGTTCCTGCCCTGTGTGAGTTCCAGTCCTGACTTCCTTTGGTGATGAATAGCAATGTGGAAGTGTAAGCTGAATAAACCCTTTCCTCCTCAACTTGTATCTTGCTCATGATATTTTTGGGCAGGGATACAAATCCTGACTAAGACAATAGCTGTAGTCTAACAACAGAATTTTATACACCTGAATCTTTATTCTAATACTTACTATGTCACCATGAATAAAACCTGTAATTATTCTCTATCCCTTTCCATATTTGTAAAAGTGGTTGACTCCATGTAAGTAAAAGGACTTGGAGTCGTACATATAAAGTGCTTCACATCTTGTCTGATACAAACAACATATTTGTATATTCTCAAATCGTTATCTATGGAAAAATTTTGTTATGAACAGAGACAAATCATTTGCCTAGAAATGTTAAACTTATAAAAGGAAGACTTTAGCTTTCCTATGTTTCTCCACAATTTATACTTCAGTATTTTATTAGCTTTTTCCATCAATAAAATAAGGAATAAGATACTGTGAGTTCCTATCAGTAAAAATCAGCTGACGTCTAGCTAATAAGACTTTCCAGGGGTAACATTTTATAAGCTCAGTTTCCGTGTAGAGTCACATTCCCTTACTGCTCTATAACTTTTAATTGTCACGATTTCAAACTTACATGAATATCCAATCAGAAAATTCTTTCTTCATTTAAGTTAGTATATTCTTTAAAAAATAAAATCTGCCATGAAGATGTGGTTACATTCTTGATTCTCCTAACATAGATTTTCTTAAGGAGGTAATCACAGACTCAATTACCGATGACTGGAGAAGCGTCACTGCTTGAGAATTGAGGAAGTCGAAGATGAAGTTATTTTCTAGGGCTGACTTGCATTATTGTTACTCTGATCACTTAGAAGGTGGCAGAAGTGAGCAAACGGGTGTTGCACTGACATGACAAACAGAGCTAATGAGCCATGGTGATGCATAACACAAAGCAAACCATTTCAGCAAAGCGCTGTTTACAAGCTTGCTCTGTAAGCAATGAGTATGCACTCCAGAAGTCAGCCAGCTCTAGCATTTTTAATTAATTAGAAATGGTAAGTGGATTTTAGGTGCTTGCTTTCCTGGGGAGGCCCACAGGGAAGATAGTCATCAACAGAATTTCAGAGAAAGTGGAGTTTTCTGTACACAGAAAATTTTTACTCATGACAAGCTTCATTATATGACTTTAATGATTTTTGACTAGGGTCTAAATTAGACATTTACATAATCTTATTTTAATCTATTTTTAAGAGAGCTATAGTATTCCACTATATAAATGAGGGTTGCAAAATACTACACCATAATTATTCTTCAAATAATTGAGTGTTATCTAGAGAAGGAATGCAAAGCCGTTCTAAGTAGGATTTTCTCCTTCCACTTGAATTACTCCTAGATTTCATTTTCCTGAGAATTATTATATCCCCAATCACAGTTCCATTTTTTTAGTAAAATATATGCATGAAGAATGTGCATGTGGATTAGAGGATAGTCTCTGTTTCAGCAAGAGCTGCTAAAACTATGGATTAGTTTAACACTGTGTACATCCATTAGGCTGAAAAAAACAAAGCTCTTGTTTTTCCTAAGTAAAAATATCAAAATGAACCATTCAACCATGAGTAAATAACATAAAATTAATTTATTAAGCAATTCCTCTGAAGTTCTATCCTTATCTTCATCTGTCATTTGCTACAAAGTACCTTTTTATAGCCACAGATGAGTGTACTGATGTCCTCCCACGGGGATGTCATACAAGTTATACACAGTTACATCCATGTTCTTAGGAGTTGACCATTGCCCTTGCCAGTGAAGCTAAGACTCACTCATCATTCTCCATCAGCAAATCCTCGGTTCTGTCTGGTATTTCTATTCAGGAGAAATAAAACTTAATGAAGATTAGATCCTGAGTGTTTATAATGGATCTGCCCAGGAGTTAAACTCATAGGCTTCCGGCCCTCTTTACTGGCCAACACAGAAGAATTCTAAACTCTGGGAAAAAATACTTTCTACTACATTTCAACAACTCATGGAGATTAGAATAAAGCTCAGCAATGCTAACTAGAAATTTAGTTTATGTTATTCAATCTGTTATTTACATGATCTATGCTCAATACAAAACTGTCTAAGAATGTTCAGAATAAATCATTGAGGAAAAAAATCTCAATATGTACAATGTTTGAATGATCTTTCTACAAGAGTATTATATTGTTTTCATCCTTTTGTGTATATTATAATCTTAAGGTAGAGTTCCATTATGCCTCCTAGACTGGCCTGGGAGTCAGGATTTTCCTTACTCTCTTGAGGACAGGGATTACAGTGGGTGCCACAACATTCCATTACTTTGGTATTGAAAAACCTGGAGGATTTCAGAACTGGAAGAGCATATATTAAATAATAATTAGAAGACAGTTCTAGGGATTTCTCTTTCAATTCCAGATATATGTCCATATTGATATATAATCTTCTTTTGTGATGGCATCGCTGAGGATGTAGTGAATGTATTAGTTTGGGAAGTCATGCTTTGTGAAATCCATCACAGTTCAAACCACCATTACTGTTTTGTATGTACGCCTGAAATTGTGAGATGCCATTTACCTTCAATGAGTTTTCCATGCTCAAACAAAATTTAATGATGTAAATTGTCTTAATGTTTTAAACCATAGGCACCTTTAGGTTGTCATGGTGACCCTCCAGTGAACTAGTGCATTAAACAGGACTTAAGATATCAATATTAATCAGTGCCTGAAGAGTACAAGTTCTGGTTTCTAGATGGTGGGTGTTTTCATCCTCTTTTTAGAAGTTATATAATTGGAATCCCTTGATTCTTTCCTAGGCTAGTTGCTGCTGCTTCAGTGGAAACCGCATAGTTCCTAGCTAGAAGACAGATTAGTTGGTACCTGTTTCATTAGCTTCACTGTTATTGTGATAACAGTACAACTTGGGAGGAAAAGGATTTATTTTTAGCTTACTGTACACCATTTCTGGGAAAAGGGCAGTCAGGGCAGGAATTCAGGGCAGTAACTGATGTAAAAGCCATGGAGAAATGCTCTTTTCTGGCTTGGTCTCTACGACTTGCTCAGCTTGCTTTCTTAGAAAACCCACGACCACCTGTCCTCCCGTCCAGGAGCAGAAGCACTCAAAATGGACCAGCCCTCCACCATCAACCACTATTGAAAAAAAATACCCCACACACCAGACTGAGCAAAGCAATTTCTCAATTGATGTTCCGTCTTTTCAGGTGACTCTGGTTTCTGCCAAGTCGACAAAAAACCAACCATCTCAGGACCTTATCTACTTTCAGTCATTTACAAGGTATTTTTGCACATAATGCCTTCATTCTGCTTACTCTGAAACAGGTGGGCCTCTCTTGTTTGAAATATTATACCGAGGGATCAGCATCCTTCCCGGAACAGAGCAGGTGTTTAAGCTTATCTTGGAGAGGATAAGCGAATAGATGAGTATGCTAATCTGTTGGTGAAGAATTGTGGTAAAGCTTCTGCCAGGCCAGGACTAGCCTTATCTGTTGGACATCACCCTGTTTGATTGGTGTCAAAGATGAACTTTTTTTGTCACCAGTCTTTTCCCATGTTGTCACTCTGGCTTTTATTCCCATGAGTGTGACTTAGCCTTTGTCAGCACTCCTGCCCACAAACATTAATCTATGACTTCAAAAATCTATACGGGGGATTAACATGGAGCCACATAGTTAAAATCATTGTTTGTCAAAGAGAGCTTTTATACTAATTTCCTAATGGCTCTTTATTGGAGTCAACATTACTATGTTTAGGCAAAGGCCTTACATAGTCCATAATTCTTAATGTGGGTGGAGAAGTGGATTTGCCCTTATCTTATATAGTCTCCATTCTCATGGAGAAAAATAAACAAGGAAACAAAATCTATTGCTTATTTTAATGCAATCATATGTAAAGACCATGTAAGCAGATTAATTACCATGATCTGTATGCACCTTGATTTCCTTTTCTGTCATGATTTTCTTTTGAATGTTTATTAAGCAAGTATTACACAATATAACATTATACGACCTTGAATTTTTGACCTTTGTTTGTCTTGAATGCATCCTTCTCTCAAATCTGTAAGTCATATGTAAAATGCACATATCCAAATGTATCCATCTGTGCAAATATACCCTAGAAACCTGATACTCAACAACTTTGTAATTTTAATAATTGTTTACTGCTTAAGTCAATTTGTCTTCTAGTTTCTCTTCTGCAAATAAATATTTTAGCCCTCAAATCAACTACCAATATATTCTTTCAGAATTTTCAAGCTTCTTTCCTCACTTTTTGCCCAATTAATTTTAAATTCTCATTGAACCCTCCTTTACTTATCAAACCTACAATGATTTTCAATTATTGCCTACCAGTATTCTCCCATAATCCATTTTCCCTACACATGTCAGTAAAATCTTCACAAACTGAATCTTCACTAAGCTGCCCTTTGGTTTGTTTTCTTTCATTTATTTTAAATTTCATCTTTAAGATTAAAACCTTTAAATGATTTTTTTAAAATTACCATGGGGAGGTAGTAGGCCCATACATAATCTTGAACATCAATCTTCCTCCCTATAATTGAATCTGAACTGTTCATTAAACACCAACAATTGAAGAGAAAGTAAAATTTTTAAAGAATTTAGTCATTTTTATACTATATAGAAAGGAAATACCCACTTTTATCTCTAGAAAAGTTTTAAAAATAAATATCATTGAGATATAGTACCATCCTAGAGGTGGATCTGGAGTAAACATGGTACTGGGTGAATATTCTCTCTATTGTCAGTAGAAGAAGCAACCAGGCCCCACCACCATGGAAAATCATCTCATATATTAGGGAGACAATTGTGCACATTGGCACAGGTGACAGAGTTCATAAGAATTAATGGGATTTTTAACAATTCCATATTTAGTAAGGACAAGAAAGACTTTCTGAAATGTCTATTTTCCAGTTTGTCTGCGGTGACTACCACAGTTACTTAAATTAAATGGAGGAACACGTTAGAAAAATTCTGCATGAAAAAGCCAGATATTGAACAAGAGACCCTTTGAATCTCACTCATTTTATTAAACAATGACTTTATTGTTCAAGGAACTCAATTCAGCTCTTCAGCATCGTAGATTGGCATTCTTGAAGTATTGTTTATTTTTTGTATTTGTTATGTTGTAATTCCCTCTGAGTTAAAGAGGAGTCTTATAAGACTCAGGCAGTAAAGAAAACTAGCAACCTAGGAGAAAGCAACAAGGCCCTATCCCCAAGTTACGTTGGGAGGCTCTGACTTGTTGAATTGCCTGCCACTTTACTATCCCAGTAAGCTCATGGCATGCAGCTTTTGTAAGCAACCCCCTATACCCTGCTTCTGGGGTTAGTATTTCAGTGATACAGGTGTCTTGAGGAACCCCAGTCAACTTCCTAATTCAGTAAAAGGGACCTTGGTATAATTGTCTCCTTGATCTGCATTGGTTTTCTATCCGGTTTGATTAGACGTTTCTTCACCACTTTCCAGGATTAGTCACAGGGCACACTAATCACTGCTCCGAGGTCATTGATCTCACTTTATTGTTTCTTGATCTTTCTCGAGTAGACAAATTTATCATATGAAGAATAGGGCATGTTAACCATGTGTGTATCTCCTTACTGTAGCACAGAAATGGACAAGCATGGCCAGTAAACATAAATGTAGTGTGAAAATATGCATACATGGTAAAGTGTTTTCTTGGGTTATCATTGACGACTTAATTTTTCAGTATTGAGACTTCACAGTGTTTACCAAATTCTTTAAATCTGTGAATTGTTTTTCTGGAGTTAAGGGCAGCGGATATTAATAATTTATTAAGAGCTCCATGTGACTTTAAGACCTCTCTTGTAGCAGGTGATAGTCTAAGCCCCAGGGATGAAGCCCTGCTTTGATGTAAGTTGCCTCCTGGTAGTGAATAAACCATGAAGAGTATATTGCAAATGCACGACATAAGAACCAGGGAATTTTAGCTCGCATGTAGCAGAGTGTGAGTAAGGTCTCAGCTTTTAAGTGCAAACAGTGCAAGCACGTTCAATATAATGTAAGCTTAAGAACTATATGGAAGAGAAATAAGATAAGACATCAGAATAGAAAACGGCTGCTGGTTAATTTTAGGAAGGGCAGGATCACTGCTCATTGACAGGGTACAGAGATTGGGAAACAGTTGCTTGGGAACAATTAATTAAATGTAGAAGACAGAAATGTAAGCAATGTTTGAGCAGAGTAGAATTCATTAGACTCAGCCGCCAATGTTTGAAGATGTTTAAGGCCAGTACTAAACATGCATACAAAAGTAATCTCTCCTTCTGCTAGAACCTCCCCCAACACACACACACACACACACACACACACACACACACACACACACACACACACACACGAGAGAGAGAGAGAGAGAGAGATATTTTATCTCATTTGTATGACAAATCAGAATTATATAGGAATAACTATGAGTAAATGTTCAAAGGTCATCCCACTGAGTGCTATGCTATACCTATAGAAATACAATATCTGACAATATCTGCATTCAAATAGCAAGATCCATCTCACTTTTCGCCATGAGGAACAACTTTACTGTGATTTTTCTACGATCAGTGATACTTTCTGTTAACAACACAATTCCACATTCTAAAATAAGTAGATGATATATGCTTGGATTTTTGATCTACCAAATAAGATAACTTAATTATTATTTCACAAGTCCTGATTTAGGCTGCATTTTAGTTACTATATTTGAACAGCATGGGCATGGTTAGGTAAAGTAACAGAGAACGTGGAAAATGAGGGAGGGGCAAACAAAACATCTCTGACTGAAAGAAAAAAAATACTAGAACCTATTTGGTTATTTTCTTAATACAGATTATAATTTAGCAATAGGAAGACCTATTAATGAAATATTTTATAAATAAATTATAAAGGTATTTTTTTTCTGTAAATCATTGGAAATTCAAAAACGAATGCTACAACTATAGCTTTGATCCATACGTTAATCATCCATATGCCCAAGAAAGCTTTGTCTGTGTATGAGTTGAGCAGAATTGGCCAGGGAAGACATTTGCTATTTATTATGGTAGAAAGTTTTCTTGATTCATAGTACAACTTTGGGAACAAAAAGTAGCGATTTTGACTTTCATAGGACAGAAAAGATAGGTAGAGGCAAGGTTGCAAGATCTGCCGTTGTTAAAGTTTTTTAAGTCCCCTGTTATTCCGAAGTCTTTACTATAATTGTTAAATAGAGAGAGAATTCCACTAGGCCTAACAGAAAGATAGGCTAAATCCAAAGGGATTACTTGATCAACACAATCTACATTCGATTTCAAAAGAACAAAGGAAATTTTGTCAGGTGGACTCTTCTTTCTTTTAGGGTTTTTTTTTTCTTTAATCCATTTAATAGGTGGGGTCAAATGAAAAATCCCAAGAGTTGTTCATGGGAACGTCTCATAACCGCACAACAACAACAACAACAACAACAACAAAATACTTAAAAGCGACCTTTTGATCTCTTCTATTGCAGTAGGGGCCAGTGCACTCTAGTATTGGAAATGTAGTTAATACCTTCCAGAGATATATGTAATTGTGTTTGAAAATTTTATGTTCAAATGTGTTCAGAAGAGGGCTTGTCAATTCAGTTCAAGCCAGAGCAGTTGTCTACCTTAAGTACTTCACACAAAGCTCAGTACTAGATAAATGTTGGTTAAAAATGACTCTAAGTCATAACAGCTGGCTTCTCACGGATCACCGTCTTCTGTGAGAGAAAGTAGGTAAAAGCAAGTAACCATAAAGTAGGACATACGGTGTTGAGTTCTGTGCTATAGATATGTGACCGGGGAGTAGATAAAGGGAAGAATTCATTCTAATGAAGAAAGAAAATTCAATTTACTGTGAGCAAGCAGTTTCCTTTTCTCTTTTCTTTTTTTCTTCTCTTTCTCTTAGACTTTGAAAACTCACTTTTAAAGAGTCATACTCTATTAGGTATCGGAAGGGAGAAACCACAGATAGTGGAGACGTTTTCGAGTTTAAGTGCCCGATAAGGCCACCTTAGCACATGCTCCAAGGGCTTATGGGTAGAGGAGAAGGGTAAGGCTGTATGGTAATGCCGATGTCAGCTCATAAATCTTGGATATGACTATGGGAAATTTCTCTGTATCCCATGTGCAGTTGGGCATCAGCAAAGGTTTCCAAACATGGTAAGGTACATGGGCCTGGACCTGGGAATGGAGCTTGCAAAGAAGTAGAAGGTTTTAGAGGACAAGACCTCAAGCTAAATGAAATGAAATGAAATGAAATAAAATGAATCAACTAAATAAACTTAACACTCCAGTTAATGGGCATGCATTGTTGAACCACAGGACTTGTGGAAAAGAAGTAAAAGAGAGCAAATTTGAGAAATCAACAAGCATTACTGACTGGTGGGGGGTGAGCTAGAATCAAGGGAGAACAACATGATTCTAAGTGGGGGTCGGGGGGTTAGAGTGGGGAGGTGCACTGAAAAGATTAAGGAAATTCAGTGTAACCCATACATACTCACCTATACTACCTTCCTGAAATGCTGTGTGCATGGATCAAAGCCATCATGAAGTCCATCAACCACTCTTGAGTGATGGATCATTAGAAGCAGCATGAGGGCAATAAATTAAAATTACTGATGGCTGTAATTTAATACAAAGAATTTAGACATAAGTGATTAGGTTATAACATCTATCTGTCAATCTCTCATCTGTCTGTCCTCCTACCTACCTAGCTGTCTAGTTGCTCAAGTGATCAGAATAATGAGTCAGATTTAAAATCCCTAAAAGAAAGTTCTACCCTTTAGGAATTATCCAAGTACTCAATGAGGCAATGAGACCATGTTCCTTTCATTTTAAATATTTGTTTATTTACTTTTTATTTACTTATTTATTTACCTCCCAAGCTCTGCCTCACTCCCAGCCCCTCCCTTACTGAGACACTCCCTATCCTACCCTTTTCCTCTGAGAGGGTGCCTCCCCTATGTTTTCTCCCACAGGGATGCACCAAGTCTCTGCTAGATTAGGGGCATCCTCTCTCCCTGAGATAGGACAAAGCAGTCCTGTCAGGAAATAGATACCATATTCAGGCTTCATTCCAGTTGTTCTAATGCCCATGTAGAGACTGAGTTTCTGAGAATGCTGTTGGTCATTCTGTGGGGTTCCCTTCCCCTTCAGGGCCTTCAATCCTTCCACCAACTCTTCCATAAGAGTCTCTGACCTCCACCAATGTTTAGCTCTGAGTATCTGAATCTGTTTCAGTCAGCTGTTGGATAGAGCCTCTCAGAGGACAGTTATGCTAGACTGCTGTCTATGAGCATAACATAGTATCATTAATAATGTCAAGGATTGGTGCTTGCCCATGGGATGGGTTCCAAGTTGGGCCAGCTATTGGTTGCCCATTCCTTCAGTATCTGCTCTGTCTTTGTCCTTCCTTCCTTTTTTTTTTTTTTTTTTGGTAGGGGCGGGACAGGACAAATTTTGGATGGAAAGTTTTATTCATGTGCCGGTGTTCTTACCCTTCCATTGGTGATTCTGCCTGGCTACATGAGGTGGCTTCTTCAGGTTCCATGCCCTGACTGTTAGGCATCTTGGCTAAGATTACCTGCATTGAACATACCATCCTGAGTGAGATAACCAAAAGTACATGCATGGTATGTATTCTCTGATAAGTGACTATTAGCCATAAAGCACAAAATACCAATGATACACCCCACAAACCACATAATTTAAACAAAACAGAGGGCTCAAGCAAGGATGTTGCATCATACCTAGAAAGGGGTAAAGAATAGGCATAGGAGGCAGAGGGATGGAATAAAGTAGGTGAGAGAGGGGAGGGGAATGAGAGGAGCTGGTATGGGGAAAGACAGGAGGGAGACCCAGAAAGCCAGGAGAATGAAGGGAAATCAGCCCAGATTTCAGGGCTGGGGTTGGGAAGAATCTTTAGGAAGTCCCAGAGACCTGAGGTGAGCAAGCCTATCAGGAGACTGTGTTTCTTTTACAAGGTTTTTCTATCTGGGCTGATCATGCTGCAGTCTGCTTGGGCTGTGTATCGGACTCCTGTCTTTCCTTTAACTCTTCTTCTTACACATTTGCTCAGTGAGTTCAGTCTGTGAGATGGCAGGTAGTGATCATAGGTTTGGAAACATAAACATGACTGGAGAACCCCTGTGGTTTACAGCAAATGTCTGCTTTCAGTATACCCCATGGCTTTTACCATCGTTTTGTTTCTATGTGGCTTAAACTAAGGTCTTTCGTTCAGCTACTGCTCCCAATTTGCAGTGTCCTTTCTCTATTTGCTTATCCAGATCTGTCAGAGAAAGCTCAATATTTCTAAATTAACTCAATTCACTTCCATTTGTCACTGTTCCTGAGGTGATAACATGCATCCTCCACATGCAAGAGTGTCCTTGTCTTACTGTAATTTCTGTGAATTTGATTCATAGTCTATTGACAACTTTGGTTTGAGGATATTGTCTAGGCAACCAATGTTTCTCTTATAATGTAGTCCTCACTAACTAGATCCCTCCAAACTCCAAGAATTAAGATCTTCAGTTGACCATTCCACCTTGTTCCCGACCACATATCTTTCTTACTGAGTATGTAAGATGGAAAGTTTTATCTTTAGATGAAATTCTGGGACTGAGACACAAGAAACATTCTTCCCTTCAGTTTTGATATGATTTTACTCTTGCAAGCAATGACTTCTATGACAAATATTAACTCAAATGGTGAATTGTTAAGCTTACATAGATTGGGAGATCTATCAATGCTAAGGACTTAGCTTTCTTTTACTTGAATCTCATCATTCAAGGCTGAAAATACTATGTGGTTCATAGGGAAATTCCAGATGTCCTGATACTCTGACTTGAACATTTTTGCCATATCTTTTGTGATCTTCCCTGAGGCTGGGGTTCGTAGGTATAGGTGGCATTGGATATGTACCTATCAAAACTAAGCACCCATAGTCACTTTCCCTCTGCATTTTGATCAGTAATGGATTAGTCTCTGTCTTCTAGGGAAAAAAAACTTTTATAATGCAGGCTGAGAGCTACATTTATTGCTAAGTAAATATTTGAGTATAGAAATTATACTGGTCTAGCCAAATAACAATAGTAGGTTTTCCTTTAGGGTCTATGACCTCTCTAGTCATGGATAGTTGGCCAAGCTACCAAACCAGGCATGAAATACATCTTTTCTTTTTGGGGGAGGGTAGTTTTGATCTACAATTAGAGAGCTGTTGGTATTCCAAAGACAAGTGCCACCCTTTCACCACCCGATATTTTGCTATGGTTAGCAGGCTTTACAGCTATGTAAGAATACTGATTGACTTTTCTCCCTTGACCGTTGTATGGTGTCTGGAAATGCTATGAGAGCCTGTCCCTAGGGAAGAGGCTTCTAGGTCTATTTGAGCTTGAGACCTTCTAAGTTCTGTGTCCAAAGTGTATGGCGTCTTCAGCAATAAGCTCTTTCCTTCAAGGCAACTGGGGGCAGTTACAATAGTCTGTGTTGTTTTGGGGGTCTTTTGGATACCCCTAACAACTTGAAAAGAGGTGTCCTGTGCCTGTCCTTGCAAGTTTTGTTCTATAATCTATGGTCAATGATGGTACTAGATTATGTATTCTTGACGTGACAGGGATATTGCACCAATGAAATCTGAATAGTGTGGTTGTCTAAATAAGACCTGCACAATAACACCAGTTGACGTGCCAGTGTGACAGGAAATTTCACAAGGCCCAAGCCCAAGATGAAGAGCTAGAGCCAGTCATTGGCTACCTAGAAAGATAGAATCAGTCTTTTCCTAGAATGAACCCCTGATGGGTATCCAATTCCAACTGGTAAGACCTACACACATGTAAATAACAGGTACACACACACACACACTCAGCACACCTTTGTAATAACTTCCATCAGATGTTGACATATCTGGGCTATAGAGAATGGAAGATACACACACACACACATCACACACACACACACACACACACACATTTCAACAAAAGAAGAAAAGAGCATAAATTTATTAGTGTAATGGGAGGTGTTGAAGACTATATTTATGTATAAAACTTAAAAAAATTAATTCTGCTTATAATACTGCACTTTGGGTAGTTTTGTTTGATTTCTTTGTATTTCACTTCCTCTATAAACTGTGGTTTAACTAGCCTCTATGTTAATATAAGATTAAACGGGAATGGCTATGAAAGAGTATGTTACTACTATTGTCACTACTGTTCTCTGTCATGGATATTTAGCAAGCAGATATCTGAAAAGAATCAAACTTAGAATACAAATGTTTAGGAAGACAATTGTCAGCTCTGAGTAAGGCTGTCTCAGGGTTTTCATCAAAATACGTCTACAATTTTAATGCATTATAGCTTTCTTAGGGAAGTGTAAAATAACTGGCAGCAACATATTCTAAGGCAATCCTGAAGGCCTTGTCAGATGTTGTAATTAACTGCTATTCTTGAAGCAGAGGTAACCATCACAAAACCATGAACAAATACACCAGACATCCAAATAGTCTTCCATCCTGCCCTGCTCCACACCAGCCAACTTATTCAACTGAAAACAGGAGGCGTTTGCTTACTGTCTAAACTCATCAAAAAGCTTAGTGGACCAGCAAATGACAACAATAAACAACTAACCATCCATGAAACAAGAAGTCAGAGCTTTCAACTTGTATGCATGCTTAAGCTAGGAAAGATGCTAGTCAATGAATTTAAAAGAAAAAAAATGTGTGTGTGTGTGTGTGTGTGTGTGTGTGTGTGTGTGTGTGTGTGTGTGTAAATAGCAAGATAGCTACTGGGAATCTTCCTCAGGGTTTAAGACAATAATCCCAGTGCCTTACATATCTAAGGAAGTTGAAGCTTCTAGAGGCCTCTGAAGTGAGTATAAGGCATCTTGCAAGACATGCTGCTTAAAGTGGCCTTTGGCTACTTGTTGGGAAAGTTGTCTGTTTCTTAGAAGACTTAACATGCTGAGCTCGTCTTGAACATACTGTCTGACTATGCATCATCTGGATTCTACTTCTCTCCTTTGAAGAAGAGTTCCACCTGAAGTCAGTCAGATCTAGGCTATGAGAACCCAGAACCTCTGAGGATGAGTGAGTCTGGAGAGATTCCACACTCTTCACGGACAGACGGGTTGGCTATCCTCCTCCACAATCTTAGTTCTGCTCACAGTTCAACTATTTGTTGAAGGAAGAAACAAAGCCACGTGTTTTAGCCTCTGGTTAAAGAGAGTACAGTGTTTTGTTAGAAAAGTCAGCTGCAGGGAGTTTGTGTGAATCTGGTGGCCGCTGAGCTGAAAGGTTTTGATTTGGCTAATCACTGAGGTCTTGCTCTAATGCTAACTAAGGAGCCCAGGCAGAACAAATTCATTCCTGATGAAGTCTTGCAGCCGACAACATGGAATAATTTGAATCACAGACCTGTGAAATTTGATCAGGATGGAATTAAAAGACTCCCGAAGTGATTTGGCAAGTCATTTTATACCAAGAAGTGACAGCCTAGCATGTGAGGGCCCATTTTCTTCTGCATTCTCATCATGTCTGTGATTTCTGGAGCAATTCTGAGGCCCACACCATGAACTCAAGGTTGCCTGAAGTTAGACTAAAGGGCAGACCCTAACGGTCACACTCAATTTATTACCACATATGACCCCATCATATACAAAGCTGTCCAGAACATTCTAGGATTCTCCAATGTTAGATCTTTGATTATTAGGTTACTGACTATGTTTAGGTGTGTTCTAATTTATGTGAAATAAAATTTCTTCTCATTTCTCCTACATGTCCTATCCCTTACATATTAAAGAGTTCAAAGTACACTCAGGTAAAAGGTTGGGAAGTTATATAAAACCATCATCAGCTCAACCTTGATCTTGACCCCAGGCAGACCTGATTGAGTCATTCACTTCTCTTCTTGTAGCATATGGATGTATACCATCAGCTTGCCATTCCGAGGGCAGGGAAGAGTCAAGAAAATGAACCCAACACAAGGTGGAGGCAACCAAAGTGTTGCTCCTAGTGCTGGATTCTGCTGTCAAAAAGCAACTTGGATCACAATCATGAGATACATTTTTTTTTCAATGCAAGAACATTTTAGAATTGATATTTAAAATTTTTACTATGACCTGTAGGACATCTGAAAAGAGATGCGAATATCACGTTCTACTACATTATTTCTTAAAACTTGGTCATGGCAGGGGGAATTTGGGGAGAATAAAGTACAGGGATCGAATAGATGAAGTTTACAAGAAATACATGGTAGTACTCAAGAGGTGAGCGTAGAAGCTGTTCCCAAAGAGAAGATGTAGCTAAAGGAACACTACGATGGGAATTAAACGTGTCGCTGAGTTCCTCAGTGATGAAGTTGATGAGCGCTGGGCATGGTGCTGCCTGCCTAAATCCCAAACTCAGGAGGCAAAGGCAGGTCTCTGTGGAGTCCAAGCCAGTATGGACTGCAGAGGGTTCCAGGCCAGCCAAGGTTGCACAATGGCCCCATCTCAAAAAGTAAAATAAGTTCTTTGTCTTTATAAAAAAGGAAAGAAAAACCTAAGGTGTATATATGTGGAAGACCTGCACATATAAAGACTGCAGTACCAAAATGCTCAGGTTTTTAAACTACCATACTACATATTATTGATTGATCTCAGTGCTATCAATGGTTGGTAACAAAGGAAGTGTGACCATTGGGCTCAAGACTCAAGCACTGAATGCATTCTTTTTGTCTGAATTTTCCCTCATATCTAGTGATTTATGCACCAAAAGTGACCTCATTCCTGTGTTCCTATGACATGCAGAGGGACATTGTGAGGAGAGGCAGAACGACGACAAACCATGGCACGTATGAAGTTAGCTACAAACACACAGGAAGCAGTGATCTTGGCATTGTAAATCATTCCTCAAATTCAAATAGATGTACTTTTATTCTGAGATCGCTCTAAACTATCTCAAAATCTTCCAGACTAGAATGATTCCTACAAGTTTCAACGTGGAATAACATAGTCCAATAATTCATTCAAAATGAGGAAATTAAGCCAATTAATATGAAACATCTACTTTTTGTACCATATAAAATATATGCTAAAGACAATTGGCTTATTCCATGGCTTGGTTTAATTCACAACTTATTCTTTTTAATTTTGTTTTCCCTTGAAGAAGAAATGGTAAGGGTGAAGAGACGCAAACACTTTCATCTCAAGTCTGTGCTATGACTTCTACACCATATCTTGAACCCTTGCAATATTCCTGATTATACACACTACATGTATACATCATATATATATATATATATATTGCAACACATATGTGCATGTGTATTCATTTAATCACATACTCAAGGCATTCTCTATGCAATTGTGGTCCTATTTACTAACATGCAACATTTCCATAAAAGGGCAAAGCTTATATGTACACATCATATAACAAGTTTTATGATACACATGAGTTACAGAAGTACTCAGTATGGGAAGTCATTGGACATCTCATTGGCTTTATAACATATAATATATGTCTGTGTGTATGTATATATGTATGAATGTCTGTTGAGGTGAAGAGCACAATATAATTCAGAAAAAAGTATTTACAACTAATATTATGCATTGGTATCATATATTTTTCAAATGTCATAATGGTTATCATCAAAAGAGAACCTTTTCAGTTTTATATATTGGCTATGTAAGAAATATCTTTAGGAGAAACATTGATTCTCATGATAACCAACAATGTATATTAAATTAATATATAAGCACTTTACAAACCCTGGGCAAACTGATGCAAAACACCATTGTTTCTAGGCTTGAAACAGGTTTCCAATTCTTCCAGCTTATGTACACTCTCCTCTTTGATTCTTCCAAAGTCCTCCTCACCATCCAACACTGTGCCTTCAGTATCCCTGGAATAGCTTTTCTTTAGCTTCCCACTGGCATCCTAATTCTCCTCTGCTCCATTGTAGGTACGTGTTGCATGCACACAGGCACATAGATGTCTTCATAGTATAATGCAGGTTAAGATAAACAAATCCTTCCAAAGGGAAAAAGATACTCAGAGGTGTAGTCAGTTTTAGATAATCATGTAAAGTTTATCATATAAAGTTTTAAGTGGTTGATGGCATGCTTAACAGTACACATCATACCAATTTCCTCACTAGACTCAGAAACAAATGGACACATGTCAATAATTGTGTATATAAAAGAGTGGTTCAAATGTTTTCCAATAGCTACTTCTCTAAGGCTTGAAAAGGAATGGGAAAATGTAATGTTGTCTACAGGGTGTTCTGAAAGCCTTTTCCCATCTCCTTGTACACACAGAGTTTGGAAAGAGTGAACAGTTCAGTCAATATAACAAAGTTGGAGTTCAGTTGTCTGGCTAGAGTGCTTGGTACACCTCAGATTGTGGGACTGAACACCTTCCTGGGGAGTCCAGTTTCTCTAGTGAACCCACCATGCTTCACAGGTTTTCTGTGCATCACATAGGAGAAACGATCAGAGCAGACAAAGCTGTTGAAGCAGTCAGGGCAGACGATTCGGAGCCTCTGTGCACATCAGTCTGTCATTCCCAGGTAGCTGTTTAGTGACTTGCCTCTCAGGGCCATGACTGTGTTGTTGCCATTTATACATAGCCTTGATTTATTTAGTTGTTCATGCTTTATTTTGCTGCTGTTCTTGAAAGTGAGGAAGCTCAGAAGATACTGCCGCTGGGTAGAGGTGCGTGTCAGGATAGAGGCAGAAAACAACTGGAATTTGTTTTCCAGTGGCTCTCATCAAATCAGCAATTTCCCTCATGTGGCATCATGACAGTCATATAGAGAAAAAGCTTAATTATCACAGGCAAAAAGATTATGACATTGAAGTTCCTATATCACATCCCCTCTCTTCAAGACTGGATTTAGGCCATCCCCACTACAGTCAGTGTTATGGACCTTGGAATACCTTGAAGTGAAGACTAGTGTGAACAGTTATCTCATTTGTCCATGCAAATTTTGAAGTGAAGATGCATTTTGGCTAAAATATTATCCTTTAGTATAACAAGGATGTAGACTTAACTATAACAATGGGAGAAACTGGCCACAGAGGATGTGTAGTGTGTAAGTTTGAGAGAGAGAGAGAGAGAGAGAGAGAGAGAGAGAGAGAGAGAGAGAGAGAGAGAGAGAGAGCCCTTACCTAGGTTGAATGCTCACCAGGTTCAAAACAAAATTCAATAAAAGCTGGATAAATGTCTCTAACCTAAACGGCCTTCTGATCCCAAAGATAGACTTCTGCATGTTAAAAAAAAAAAAAAGATGCGATGACTTTGATTTTATTTTCAATTCCATGTAATGTGTGCCGGCCTGGGAAGTGACGTCTGGCGGCAGCCTGACCCTACTGCGGCCAAGGGAGAACAATTTACTCTTCATTTTGAATTGGGCAACAGGGATAGGTTTAGGTTTCTGGCAATAGGTTTCCCTGGGAATGTCCAATCAGTGATAAGACACAGGATTAGAACCAATAACTGTATGATTAACTTATTATTTGACAGTAGGAAATGACTGAATAAATAGGTACCTGAAAAAAAAACCTTTGTAGTTCAATTTAGTGAGGGCATAGTAAGAAATGTAAAGAAACAATATTCAAAACCATGGAACTGGAAGAAAATTAGGTTATGTGAGATAGAAATACCAAAGTACATAATTTCACTTCACCTGAAAAATATTATTTCCTCTCTTTGGGGCTATTAGTATTTCGCGGTATTGATATCATCACTACAGAAAATATTCCTCATGAGGAATTAAATGTCTCATCACATATTAATTTTAATCATAATTTACATCACCTTTATGTTAAATAGTTCTAACTGTCAGTAGCAAATGTTAGCTTCTGGCATCGCAGGAACCACATTAGCCCTTCCGGGGTAGTCACACCCTTCTAGCGGGACTGAACCTTTCATACCTAATTATGTGACATGAGTTTTTCTCTAGAGAATCATTCCGTCCCTAAGGCATGATTCAGCGATGTGCTTTCAGACGCATCACCTGTCGAAGCTACATTTTCCTCACTGAAATCCTCCATTGAGGATATATGATGCTCTGAGCTATATGGTTAAAATGGGTGATGACAATTCTGTGGTCAAACACCGTAAGTTTCATCATGCTGGGGCTTCACATGAAGGAACTAGAGAGACAGAATGCTGACCTTTGCTGCGTTCTCAGAAATGATCAAAGGAGCTCTCACTAATAGAATCACATCTCGAATTCTCTAACCCAATTGAACAGCACTTGCTAGCTGCACGCTACCACATGCGGCACACTTCCCAACTTCCTCTAGACTTGCTGAATGCATCTGCAGTCGGGAACTAGCTGTAAGAAAAATGCCGTGTATGAAAAGAAGTCTTTTATATACTCTCCCTTATTATGTTATAAAAACCCAGGCTCAAAATAGATTGAAGTACATTTATCTTTTAATGAAAATCGCCAGGTTTTTGAAGTCAAATGTTCTTATCTTTTCCTCGTGTCTCCCGTGCAGAGTTGACCTTGCGGTCCCATCCTAGAGAGAACCACCACGGTTTCGTGGACTGACTTGGTTCACAAGCTACACTTGAAAGAGACACGGAAGCCAGCAGGCCTCCTTTAAGGCTGCATTGTCTGGAGGTGTGCATGTCAGCTTTTCCAGAAGACAAGAGGACAAAGCAGTTCTGCGGCGTTGTATAGGAAACAAAGGAGAGAGTTCTCAGGGCAGTTAGGTGAGTGGCCTGACCTGCTCACAGGTCCATCCGAGGCACTGATGCAGCGGTCCGTGGCAAACTCATATATTCATTTTCAAGTACTCATTGAAAGCTGCAGATTGGGCACCTGTATGCAACTGACTTTAGCATTCTCACTGCCGAAACACAGCCAGCAGTGTAGCAGAACCAAGAGAAACACGAATCCTCGGGAGGTACACCTTCGCGAGACCTTTCTTTGTTGTCCTAGCAGGATTGAAACACCTGAGCAGATGTGTCAGAACCTGAAAATGATATATGTGATTTCAAAACCTAGCTCTCAGTTTGTTTGTTTTTTTTTCTTACAGAACCCAGTGGGAAAATGATAATTGCTTGTTCCTTTTTTCATTTGCTTCCTCCTCTATGTAGATATCAAACTCCATAAGAGAGAAGAGAACTGCTATCAGAGTGGAGAAATTGGGTACCAAGAGGTAAAGGCAGACAAAAGGGAAAATATAGGGGAAGACTATAATCAGCTAGTATATTATAAATATATGTAAAAAATACACAGGGAAAATGCAGTAATGAGAATTTAATGTCAAAATGATTATAATTTTATGCCTAAATAGACTCAAAGTGACGAAAAGATATGTTCATCTTAATTAAAAACAGATAAAGGCATTTCAGTAGCTTTCTCTAAAACTGCAAAGATTCTGATACTAATCCGTAAGAACAGTATTTAATAAAGAAGCGTGACCGCCAACTGATACACTTAAAAGCAGGCATCTAAGGTCCCCTTGAATTCTTCCCTCTCCACATTGTAGAAAATAATAAAATTCTGCAATGATTTTATATCATGTCTACTATTCAATTTTTGCTATAACTGACTTCCAATGCAACTGGTAAAGCAAGCCTGATGTCATTACTTTAGGTAAGCACTTTTTACGGATACTCAAATCAAAGTCTTAATGAAATTGTGTGCTGCGTAGCTTGTTAAAGATTTTATAAAGCAGTGAAGGAAATTATAGAGGTTTGAAAGGAAAATGTTCCCCACAGACTCAGACAGACCCAGCTGTTAGAGGAGGTTTGGGTGCTGGGGCCTTGGGGGAAGAATGTCACTGGAAGCAGACTTGGGAAATTTATAAATATGCCACATTCTGTTCACTCTTTCTGCATTGTACATGGAATTTAAGATGTGAGCTCTCATCTTGTTGTCCCATCCACTATGCTGGTCACATGTTGTCTTATAGTCTCCACCATTATAGACTCGGATCCTGTGGAATGATAAATCCCAAGAAACTCTTTGCTCTGTAACTTGCCTTGGTCATAGTGTTTTACCACATCAACAGAAAAGTGGCTAAGACAGAAACATATGTGCCCTATAGATAAGCTCTTGATGGACTTGCTTCTTGTAATAATGCCTTCTTATTACTACTACTTCTTACATTAGTTTTTCAGTGGTCTACAAAAAATGTTAGCAGCCATGGGATTCTGTGGAAGCTACACATATTACTACAAGAAGATGAACTTCCAAAGTATTGTATGGAATATTCATACTAAGAAATAATTTATTTTGATCAAACCTATCCCATACCCTCCTCTCCAACCACTCCCCGATGCCATATCGCTTTTTCTTTCCAACTTTATATGCTGTCTTTTTTTTAAAATAGTATGTATATATACTTACATACACATATTCCATTACTTCATACCCTCTGTTTCTCCCCTTCACCTCTTCACAGCATTTATGGCTCAGAAAAAAACTCAGGCAGAAAAAAATCCTAAGAACTAGCAGGTCAGAAAGTTTTCTGTTACATAGTCCCTCCTAGAACAGGCTGCATAGACCAGGGCAGCTAATGGCAATATAAGTGGATGTGCTGAGCAGTGAAAGGAAGATGGTTTCACGAGGTTGTACCTATAGAACTACAGGTAGCCGGTGGCTGCTGGGAAATTTTGGGTTGTTTGCTTTACACAGACTCAGGTCATTTAGTGTTTCCCATTTGTGTATGGGTCTAGAGTCATCAAATGTAGCCTAGGTAGCCTTAAGTCATCCCTGATGAAACCTGACTTCTCCCAGCTAATAGCTTCTTAGGATGAGGTGATACTTCAAAGTCCCTCCACCATCCATGCTAGGATTCCTAAGAATGTCATCAATCTACGTGCATGTAGGGTAGACCTTGCTTGTTGGCTGGATGTCATCACTGTCTGGCCTAAGGGGAGGAGGAGCGGCCGGCTTTGCGGTCATTGCTGTTGCCAGATGCTAGCTTCAGCCACTAGCATGTCTGTGTGGACGGATCCTCCTTCCTGGCATGGGCATCCCCTTGGCTGTGCATCACCAGAACTTGGCTGGTGGCAGTAGGAGGGGTGCTATTTTCTGCAAACCGTGGAAAGTAGAACAGGAATAGAGGCAGAGGTGTCTAATGTCACACTGCCACTGGGGCCTTAAGTCCTCTTTTTAAAATGGAGAAGACCCTGGAAAGCAGTGGACAATTACAAGCCCTTGTGTCAGCGAGGGATGAAGTCACCAATCCCTGAGTTTCCCAAGCTGAGTACTTGAAATCCCACCAATCCTCAATCTCTGCTCTGAAAAGCTCCGCCCCTAAAGAAATCCTATGTAAGCCCTGTCCTTTGCCCAATTCCCTGATGTCTGCTACCAGGAGAGGCATCCATCCCTGGATTTGTCACAAAGTAATAATCACATTTGTCTCTTGTGAAAAGATATTTATTGTACTTGATATAAACATAACACTCTTGCTCTAAGTCGCAGATTTCAAAGGGAAAAAAAATGTCTTCTGCTCCTTTCTTTCAGCCTATAGATATCCTTGTGGCTAAACTGGACACCAAACAATACATTCTAAAGATGGATTTTCATGATTTGTTTTGCATTTCCATCCAGCCACTGTGTATTTTTAGGTATGAAAATATAATCAGTTTTCATTTAATGGAATTATTGATAAGGACGTATTAGCCAATTGCTTTCTGATTGATTTAACTATCTTTTATTCTTCCTTCCTTTATTTGTCTTCATAAATACTTTATTTCCTGTAGTGCTGTTTTGACACATTGCTCTTCAGAGGTGTCTACTGTCATCATTTACTTTATAGCAAACATGAATTTCATTTGAAAGGTTTCAAAACATTGAGACGCAAATTAAGACAACCTAACTTAGTTGTGTATAAAAAGCTCAAGTCTTTTAGATTTTCATCCTTCTGCATATTATTGTATCATATATTACGTATTTTTAATAAATTATTGTAGCTATTACTGGTTTTAATTTTTGATATTTTACCATCATATTGGATAAACACATAACTTCCTAACTATCGTGTGCCACAAACATAGTTTGAAATTCAGAACATAGTTGAATGAATAACAGAGTATCCTGGGTTTCCCTTGTGCTCAGTAGTAAATGCCCCATTCTAGAGTGCTTCCGTGTATTGTCATTTTGTTTCCTTTGCAGAATTTCCTTAAGCATTTTCCATAGGTGAATTTAGTAGTAATACATTTTGTTTATCAAAGATGTCACTGTCACTGAAATACGGTAATGTTATGAGATGGTATTTGTAGTGAAAATTTTCCTTTCTTTGAACTCAGAGAAATATTATGGGATTTTGTTTGTTAGTTTGTTTTAATCCCAGGCATGGGATATACAGATGGTTCAGATTGTCCGAGCAGCTGACTACGATTTGCCTTTGGACATGATTTTGCCA